>NC_056747.1:1289007465-1289342465 GCF_019279795.1 Protopterus annectens
TGGGAGTGATTGGAAATAGGCTGTGCCATTCTGCAACTCGCACTGTCTTCTGTTTCTTTTCATCTCATGCTATTCTGCAACTCGCACTGTCTTCTGTTTCTGTTCATCTCCTGCCGTTCTGCAACTCACACTGTCTTCTGTTTCTGTTCATCTAATGCCATTCTGCAACTCACACTGTCTTCTGTTTCTGTTCATCTTATGCCGATGTTCTTCATGTTTCACTGTTGCAGTCATCACATTTGGGTTATCCCTGCCAGGGTAGCCCTCGGCCAGCTTGAATACCAGAGGCTTAGTATTTCTGTGTCGGTTGCTGTCGCTTGAGGACTGACGTCAGGTCGTCAGTAGTATAAAGTAAGGCAACCAAAGCCATTACATCAGTCTTTCTTGCCGTGGAGCCCGAAGCAGAAGCAGTTCGCATGAGTGCCGGTCGGCCGCTACCCGAGTTTTCATCTACGAATTGAAGTTAAAATCTTCTAAAGCTAAGTACCCTGTTGGGGATCCTTTTTTCTTGCACTAACCGATGTCAGAAAAAGTTAACAATTGTCTCGTCTGTGGAAAGGAAATACCACACAGAGACTTCCACTCTTACTGCATCACTTGTTTAGGCCCAGACCACGACGTCCCCCATTGTTGCTTCTGTGCTTTGTTCAATGCCAGAGCTATCCATTGTCAGGCCCTTTATTGTAGCCAGATATTTTCGTTTACAGTCTTCAACTTCTGATATGGCTTCGGTAAGCCATCTGACAGCAGATCTTCAGAAAAAATGTAAGATAAAGACAGAGACAGACTGCACAGGTCCAAACCTACCGATGACGCTTCCATTAAGCTAGTCGTCAGTCCTCTGGTACTCATTGAGGCACTTTCGCAGCCCCCGATGCCCGCTTCTGTTGATTCACAGGCCGCTGCCAAGACCCTTTCAGAATCCGGTATGTCACAAAACCCTTCTCTGACTAAGGATACTGCGGCCGTCTCTACCTTGGATGGGTCCAGAGCCGCTGAGCAGGCACCTGATTTTGAGGAAATCCTTTGCACTACCGAATCTCAACACAAACTAATGTGTTCTTTCACGACTACCGTTCTTTCAAAAATGACTGAGTGTCTTAGGCCCAGGGTTTGAACCACACCCAAGAAACTGACGACACACTCTCAGGCACCTGCTACCTTGCCTCAAGTCTCAAATGCTTAAAATGGCAGAAGACCTTATCATGCTGATCAGGGGAAGCCAAGCTACCCCCTCAAAAAGGAAAAGAGATCTGTCCCCTGTAGTTTTGTCTGAACAAGAGTCAGATGAATCTGATGCATCTGACAATGAAGACATGCAACCCCTCTCCACGTAAGAGGATTCTGATGCAGAGGACTCCATTCCTTCAGCCTCTCCCTCAGAGGATTCTTCCTTTGGGGAAACCCTGCATACTTTAAGGGAGCATTTTCAATGGGAGAGTCCGGACTACCCTCAGTCTAAAAAGAGACTCTGAATTCGTAGATCTTCCACAACACAGACCCTTGGCCATCCCCCCAGTCCTGGATGTTGTGGATGATGTTTTCCTTGAATCTAGCTTGACTCCTGATGCCCTTCCTGCTACTCTCAGAAAACCTGACGGGTACTATAGAGTCCCTGACGCACACAAATACCTTTTTAAAAATCCAACAGCTGACCCTGAATTCATTTCATAAGGGCCAAAAGTGATTAAAGCAAACTCTGCTAAGAATCCCACACCCTCCGACAGGGATTCCCGAGCATTGGACAGATGGGGTAAAAAAGTATACACCTCAGCTACTCTTGCTATCAGGGCACTACATTTTCAGTTCCATGTGCTGAAATTTCAGCCACATACCCTGAAACTCCTTAAACAAAAAATGTCTCCCCTTCCTGCTTGGGCAGAATCTAGATTTACAAGACTTAATGCATTCTGCAAGCCAAGTAAATAAACATACTTTGCACTGTGATTTTGACGCCCAGAAGCTTCTTGCAGGGTAGCAGTCACTGGATCTGTCATTAGAAGACATGCATGGCTTAAGGAACAACCCCTGCCAGACCATGTCAAATCTAAGTTGTTGGATGCCCCCTTGCACAAAGATAACTTATTTGGCTTTAAGGCAGAAGAGGTCTTAGAAAAGATGGAAGAAAAAGCAAAATCTATGCAAACAGTTAAGGATTTCTTTCAAGCCCAGCCCACTAGGTTCAGCAGGCATTGTCCCTCCAAGCACAGGTCCTTTCCTGCTCAGAGTAATCCAGCCCAGCCTAGGCCCCGTGGAAACAGACCACCCAGACAGCAGCCCCAGGGAATGCAGAGATCTAAGCAGTGGACCACCTCCAGTTCAAAACCAGCGAGTTCTAAGCCCACCCCCTTATGGTAAAAATTCATATGACTCACCTCCTCCTCCTACCCCCTCTGCCCTCCTTCACTTACCCCTAGGAGGAAAACTCTTATTTCACTCAAGCACCTGGGCCACCATAACCAAGAGCCAATGGATTCTGAACATTGTGTTTCAGGGATACAAATTCTCCTTCCATACCCTTCCAACCCCAAAAAGGTTCCCAGATCTACCACCAAATCAGTGGGCAGAGGCTCAAAAACAAATCCTTTCCCTTCTCTCTATGAGAGCAGTAGAGCACGTTCCTGCAGAACAAATAAGCCAAGGCTTCTACTCCAGACTTTTTTTGGTGCCCAGAAAAGAGGGTACCTGGTGCTCCGTCCTCTTATCTATCAATTCTGAACATCTTCCTGGTGATCCCAAAATTCAAAATGCTCACCCTCCAGCAGCTGCTACCCATGCACTCCAAGGGCACTTGGCTAGCCACCCTAGATCTAAAAGAGGCCTATCTCCACATTCCTATCAGAGAGTCATGCAGAAAATATCTCCGCTTCAGGGCAGGATCTCAACACTCATTTCTCTGCGCTTCCCTTTGGCTTATCTGCTGCTCCCGGAGTTTTTACAAAATGTCTGGCTCCAGCCATTGCATTTTGCAGACAAAGAAATATACAAATTTACCCATACTTAGACGATTGCCTTATTCAGGCAGACAGCCAGGAAAAGCTGCTCAAGCACCTGGCCTTTGTAAAGACACCACTAACCTCCCTAGGATACACAGTCAATGAAAAGAAATTCAAAACAGGTGCCCACCTAGAGGATAATCTTCCTGGGAGCAAGTTTGGACACAGCATCCCAAATGGCATTCCTTACACCAGAGAAACACATTTTCCTGAAAGCCTACTTCTCTCAACTAGCCACCAGGCTCCAGTTATCTGCAAGGAAGATCCTGCAAGCTCTGGGGTTCCTGGCATCTTGCATACTACTCATTCCATATGCCAGACTGTATATGAGGAAGCTTCAGTGGTACCTAAAGCGCCTTTGGTGTCACCACTCTCAAGACCTGGAAACTCTTCTACCTATAATCCCTTGCCTCAGAAAGGAATTTCTTTGGTGGGCAACAAGGGACTGCCCTTCTCCCCACCCCACCCCACCCCCGCCGCCCAGACCCTCACCACAGACGCATCAGACTACGCTTGGGGTGCACAGCTGGACTGCAGGTCCATACAGCGCCAATGGAGCCCTCAGGAAATCCCTAAAGGAGATAATGATGGCTGTGCAGCCTTGGTAGCTTTCGAATCCCCTCTCCCTCCAGGGTCCTCCTGATCAGACCACTGTGATGTGGTTCATCAACAAGCAGAGAGGGACACGCTCCTACCCTCTATGCAGGCTGGCCTTGACCCTTTGGCTAACAGCCTCTTCCATGCAACTACACCTGTTAGCGCAATTCCTACCAGGTGCTCTCAACTCTCTGGCAGACCAATTAAGCAGAAGCCTTCTGGACCCACACAAATGGCAACTCAACAGAAGTACCTTCACCCTAATAACTCAGAAATGGGGAACTCCAAAGGCTGACCTCTTTTCCTCCCAGACCAGACATCAGCTCAGGAAATTCTGCACCAGGGAGCATCAAAGCATGGCTTTGGAAAGTGGATGCCCTGCCCTTCCTCTGGGTCGGTCTTTCGCTCTATCAGGGGTGTCCAACCTTTTGGCTTGCTGGGGCCGCATTGAGTAAACAGAAATGGTCCTGGGGCAGCATATAAAATATATCATATAGTTAACTCTTTTGTTGCTCCGGAAGACCACAGTCGATCTCCTGGCTGTACTGTAGGTGCATTTGAACAATGAATAAATGTAATAAATGCCTAATATTTGCCTTAAAATTCTAATTGTAATTCTCTAATCTAACAGTTAACTCTAACATTAGTTAATATATCTATCTATATATATATATATATATATATATATAGATATATATAGATAGATATATATATAATTAGAGAGAGAGAGAGAGATATATGTTACAAATAAACAGATATTCACTACAGCACTAGCATTTCTCACTGGGAAAATCATCCCAGCAGTCCGACTATGTAAAATGTCAACATCAGCAGTCCTACAATACTATAGTCCACAAAAATAACCCAACAAATTTGCAATAAAGTGAAGAATTTACATTACTGACTTATTCTGAATAAGCTACAAGAGGGTCTCACCCAAACAAATAACTGGTGCCAGAAATATGGCCTCAAGCTAAATGCCAAAAAGTGCATCATCATCCCCTTTGAGGAGAGTGATGTCCCCACAAATTATCACATTAACTGACTTTTGACCACCACACTGTCTCCGCTGTAAGGAAAGATTTTTACATGGCCCAATTCATTAGTAAGGGTATCTCATCCAGGGAACGGAGGTCATAACATCCCTGTATTTTATTGAGTGCAATTCCCCTTTCGACATGTGCCTCAGAAAAACACCCTCCCAAAAGAAAGACTGCAACCAGTTCTGACAAAAACGGTCAAAGGACTAAGTTCACTTAGTTATCTAAACAGACTAAAAAGCTTCTTGCTTTCCTCTGTCTCTCACTGGCCCCTATAAATGTCATCACTGGCTTGCTTTCCAGGCTAAGAAAGATCCTGCCTTAAGAGACTTCCTCTACCTCAGAAATACTGGTTATACTTAAAATGCTCATTACAAAGACCACAGCTTTCACTGCAACATAAACAAGCCACTTTTTATGGACAGGTTCTTGACACAAAAACCTTCAACTTCTGTAAAAAAACTCCTCTCATTATCAAACAGTGTAGTTCAGCAACATGATGGCTGGATGGATAGCCATAAATGTAGTCCTTGGGTAAGTAGCATAGCCTTCATCAAACCAGATGGAAAATCCACATACTAACCTTTCCCAGCTGGATGGCTAAGGTCTAATATTGGTTACTCAAGTCTAGTTGCCCAAGAAGAGGGGCATGTTTAACTAAGAATTCCATTTGCAAAATTATATTCAGTATACATATTAAATCTCTCTCTCTTACACACACACACACACACACACACACACACACACACACACACACACACACAAAAAGCCCCTACTTGTAAAATAGGCAACCTCAGTAATCACATGACACCCACTCACTGAATGAAATTGTCTGGAAGTCAAAATATCTGAAAAAAATCATAATAGAGATGGATTCATCCATGTAATTTCCCACCACCAAAAGGACCATCAATAAATTAACAAACAACTGCTCGGCAAAAAGTAAATCAATAAGAAAACCATAAACTATAATGCTACATACTGGTGTAAACATATAACTTGTGTCAATCCCCAGGTTAATCCATACCAAAAGATTGTTTCAGAGCTTCAGCTATGTACAGTTTTCTCCAAAAACTTAACTCATTGATATTTGCCTTGCTGTAATTATAACTGTAAAAAAAAAATGTTTTTAAGTTTATTCTGTACCGCAATGATCCTCACTGTTACGAGATGTAATCTCCGCCATATTGTATGAGTACTACATCCATAATTTGCTGTCTCTCTCTCTCTCATGTATTATAATAAATCAACAAACAACTGCTCAACAAAAAGTAAATCAATAAGAAAACCATAAACTGTAATGCTACATACTGGTGTAAACATATAACTTGTGTCAATCCCCAGGTTAATCCATACCAAAAGATTGTTTCAGAGCTTCAGCTATGTACAAACAGCTTTCTCCAAAAACTTAACTTGTTGATATTTGCCTTGCTGTAATTATAACTGTAAAAAAAAAAATGTTTTTAAGTTTATTCTGTACCGCAATGATCCTCACTGTTACGAGATGTAATCTGTGCCATGTTGTATGAGTACTACATCCATAATTTGCTGTCTCTCTCTCTCTCATGTATTATATTGTTTTTTGTTATTTTTGGAGCTTTTCTCCCCGGGCCTCCGCTGAAAATGGACCTGTGCCCAGTCGGACTTTCCCGGTAAACAAATGTAAAATAAAATAAAATAAATAAAAATAAACTTCCCTCCAATCTAAAGCCATTTGACATTCAGACATTTTAATTTTTGCAGAAGTTACTCACAGACTGACAGTTTACTGAGCTGTAATGCTGACCTTCGCTTTAGAAAAAAACAAATTCCTAGACTTTGTCAATAGCTCAAAGTGTAGAGAGGATTATTTATTTATTTTTGGAAAACATCGTTAAAACTGTTAAATTGATTACACACCCAGAAACACAGAAAAGTTATTGTGATTATGTAAACCACAGACTGCTGCAAGAAATCAAAGTCACATTAGCACTCTATGCTTATGTCCGAACAGATGAATCATACCTGTCAATTCCAAAAGAAGTAAAGTAGCTTAATAAGAAGCTTATTTGCAAGGTTGCATGGCAGTTTATATTGGAAATAAGCAGAGATATTAAAAAGGCTCTGTTTTTCATAATTATGCCGAAAAGTCTTCAAAGGTAAATACAACTTCTGATTTAGTATGGAACCATACCTCTCAACCTTAGAGCAAGAAATCTGGACAAAGCGAAAAATATAAGTGGGACACAGGCCCAAAAATAGTTATGCATCACAGGCACCATTGAAACAACTGTAGCAGCAAACATTATACATCACTTATAATCTTTCTATCCCATTGTCAGTTAAACATATGGCTCATTCAGTCCTGCCTTCTTTTGCATCAAAGAAAACCATGCGTTGAATTGACAAATGCATTAAAAATAATACATAAAACACATTGCATCAACATCCTGCAACTTCCTACCTGCAAGCAACCACAGAGCTTTCACTGAAACTAGCGCTGCTTGTTTCCCCAGAATGACAGCTCTCCCTAATTAAGTCTAATGGTACACAATCTACCAGTATCTGGACTACCTGAAATAAATTAAATTATGGCCTGTAAATTGAAAGTTGTTGTTGTTGTATTGCTGTTGTGTCTTTCGGCTTATCCATTAGGGGTCGCCACAGCGGAACTCCGGTCCGCTAATGTTTGGTAGTGGATTTTTACGTGCCAAGTTACCAGCCCTGACGCACAACCTTCAACGAAGGCACGCCCATTCATACATGCCTCCACACAGAAGACGCTGTAGCTGAGAATCGAACGCAACAACGTCTTGCTGTGAGGTGACAACGCTGCCGCAGCATCACTACCGCAGATCTGTAAATTGAAAGTACACTTTGTTTAATTAAACTATATTTCTAAGCCCACTTACTATATTTTTTCAGTAACATCCCAATATCCATTTCCAGGTCACTTTACAAGACATTGGCAGTGGTAGACTTGGCATCCTTCAGAACAGACCCACACTAATACATTGTCCATTAAATGTAAATATCCACCCACTGTAAATGGCAAGAAGCTATGTCTTAAAAAATCTACTTCTGGCATGTGTACCCAAGTATTAGGTTTTGAAACAAAGAAACATATTCTCCACAGTCCGTAAGTCTCTGTCTTTAATAATCATCTACTGTTGCAGCCCTCCCAACACACAAACACACACATACACACTAAAACCCACAACATTTAAAAAATTACATTGTGCCAACTTGATTTGCCAGTATTGATGATCTGCCAAAGCTAAGCTTACTGTTGTCCAATCTACCACTGCTTAGAACCCACCAATGAAAAAACAGTACTAGGTGCTTTTTTGTTGGTCTGAAAGAAACAATACAACTTTATATGCTACAGTCCCACATAGTCAGTCCACTACTGACCCATTAACCCTAGGCTGCTGTCTCATTCTTACTCCCTGGAACTGCATTACCTTGGATGACTGCTTTATTTTCCTAAGCAAAAGACACAAATTAGAAGATGAGGCAAAAATCCAGACATTCCTTGAAAATCCATACAGTTAAGAGGTATGAGTTCATGTTCAATACAACACTCTCCCTGTCAGGAAAGCTGCAATTTAATGAAAGTGTACTCTTAATGTATGATGTATTTGTGAGCTAGCTTGTTTGTGTTCAGTAGGTAGAATGATCATTGTTAGCCTCTTTGTGCATGCATCTCTCTCTCTCTCTCTCTCATGCACACATTTACAGACACACAAACACACACACACTCTTCTACTTCTACAGACACAAATTAGAAGATGAGGCAAAAATCCAGACATTCCTTGAAAATCCATACAGTTAAGAGGTATGAGTTCATGTTCAATACAACACTCTCCCTGTCAGGAAAGCTGCAATTTAATGAAAGTGTACTCTTAATGTATGATGTATTTGTGAGCTAGCTTGTTTGTGTTCAGTAGGTAGAATGATCATTGTTAGCCTCTTTGTGCATGCATCTCTCTCTCTCTCTCTCTCATGCACACATTTACAGACACACAAACACACACACACTCTTCTACTTTCACGCACACAATTCTGCTTTAATGCATGCACTCACTCACTCCGTACTTACCTATTAACACAGGTAATTGCTGTCCCTTTCAAAGGGAACAGCGGCAAATCCATACACGAGTCCCTCTTCAGCGAGAAGACGCACACACTGATTGTTCAGTGCAAAATAATGGCGTAAACACACTGACCCTTTTTTGTCTCAAAAACAAAACTAGAAGGTGCTTTGGCGCATGCGCACACCGACATTAGCGTTACAGGTCATGGGAGCGAAAAACACAAAACAGAAAAAGTGTTTTGGGGTATGCATACATCGATGGTGCAGTTAGAGGTTGAGGGCCGCATGGAAGAGCTCTGAGGGCCGCATGCGGCCTGCGGGCTGCAGGTTGGACATGTCTACTCTATGCCTTTCCTCCCCTACCTCTCATTCCAAGGGTACTGCTCAAAATAAGGGAGGAAAAACCAAGGACCATTCTTATAGCTCCAGACTGACCCTGACAATAGTGGTATCCCTTGCTGTGCAGCCTGTCCCCGCTGCCTCCATGGCATCTTCCTCAGATTCCAAACCTCCTGACCCAGAGGGAAGGGGAATTCATGCATCCTAAATTGCAGACACTCAATTTGTCAGGTTGCCTTATTCCCTAACCCCAAACCAATCTGCCATTCTGAGTAAACAGGTTCTGGATTTTATCTGTGAGGCCAGACGTCCTAGCACCAGAAAGTCTTTTGCAGATAAATAGAAAAGGTTCTGCACCTGGATCCAGGCTAAGGGAGCCAATACAGCACAGTCTTCCCTCCCTCTCATCCTGGATTACTTAGCTGACCTACTACACAGTGGTCTCTCTTTCTCCTCTATAAAAATTCCTCTGCTACTTTTGTTCATTTTCCCACTGAGCAGCCTCTTTTCATACACCCTTTGATCAAACAGTTACTCAGAGGGGCTAGCAACTTGAGGCCCCCCAGAGCACCAACGCCAGCTTGGGACCTTAACTTTGTCTTGGAAAAGCTCACCCTGCCCCCTTTCAAACCAGCAGCTTCTGCAGAGCTAAAATTTCTCTCCTGGAAGACAGATTTCCTCCTGGCCATCACTTCAGCCAGAAGAGTCTCTGAGCTGCAAGCACTGATGGCTGTGGAATCCTTCATCATCTTCCATGCAGACAGGGTATCCCTCAGAACTAACCCATCCTTCATGCCCAAGGTGGTGTCCAGTGTGTCTTTCAACCAATCCATTCATCTGCCCACCTTCTTTCCTAATCCCCAGAGCAAGGGAGAAAGGATTCTTCACTCTCTAGATGTGCACAGACAGCTCAGATTCTATCTGGACAGGACTGAATCCTTCAGAAAGTCTGATCAGTTGCTGGTTAGCTTTGCTGCAGGGGCAGAAGGCAAAGCCATCTCCAAGCAAACCATTTACAAATGGATAGCACTCTGCATCCCTTTCTGCCACAAACAGCATGGAAAGCCTCCCCCAAGGTGGTCAGGACACTCCACCAAAGCAGCCTCCACCTCTGCAGCTTTCCTCAGAGGAGTCCCCGCCAAGGACATCCTTGAGACTGCCACCTGGACATCTGTTCACACTTTTACCAAGCATTACCACCTACCTCTCTTCTCCAAATCCAGGGCAGGGTTTTCCTCTGCAGTCTTGCAGGGCATCCTAGCCAGCCCCTAGTTTCCTTGACTGCCTCCACCCATTTCCTCAGCTTTGGGAATCTACCCAGACGTGATGACTGCAGCAGTGAAACATGAAGAACATAGTACAGTTGTGTACACTTACCATAAATGTAGATGTTCAAGTGTATTCACTGTTGCAGTCCAAGATGTTCATCGTGCATACAGCTGCAGTAATCACAGATGGGTTCTCTGCCGTCAGGCGGGTCCTCGGTCGGCCGAATTCCAAAGTCTAGGTCTGGCGTCGGTTGCCGTCGCTCTCTTTCCTGACGTCAGTGCGACAGGGGTATATAAGACACAACAGACGCCATATTCTCCAGTCTTTTTTGCCGCGCGGTGCCCGAAGCAGAAGCAGTTCGCAAGTGCCAGTCGGCCAGCTCCTGAATTTACAAAAAATTGGAAACCGAAGTCTTCATTAAAGCTAAGTACCCCGTTGGGGAAACTTTTCTTGCCTCGGACCGATGTCAGAAAAAGTTAACAATTGTATTTCTTGTGGGAAGCAAATACCGCATAAGGATTTCCATTCCCTCTGCATACCTTGTTTAGGCCCAGACCACATGAGACATGGCAATTGCAACACCACATTTATTTAGTTGGTTTATTTAGCAACGTGCGTGGCATGTAATGCATACTATATTGGTAAGACAGAGAGATATTTTAAACGTTGCATTTATGAACATTTATATAGTATAACAAATCATGACAACAAGAATGCCTTATATAGGCACATTATGCACAATAATGACAATCATTATTTTACATTTAACATCATTGACACTGTAGGGCAATCACCGTATGGTGGTAATATTAAAGCCCAGTTAGCAATGAAAGAGAGTAGATGGCAGATATTTGCAGATGCCACTACTTATCCAGGTATTAATGATTTTATTAGTATCAAACCGTATCTCATCATGGCCAAATAGTACCAACACTTAAGTTATTATTTTAAGGAAGGTATAGATAATATATACTCACTCAATATTCAATCATTTTTTAACTTTTACAACTTTTTTAACTTTTTCAACTATTTTAATCATTTTAACATCCATATTTTATAAATTTCATTAATATTATATTAAATATTAAATATCAATATTTCAATATTTTTAAAAAATGTTCTAATATTATCTAAGAAATTAATATTATTATATAACTAACCACATGTTTATATCAAGATATATCAAGTCATGCATTACTATTATATATGGAATTCTCATATGTACATTCATAAATTTATTTTTACAAGGTTATATTTATATATTTATATATTTATAAGTCTAGCTAAGACAGTGTTACCCATCATGATTATGTTAAGATAAATTGTTTAAAGTATATTGTAAAGAGTTATAGTATTCAATCTATATGGAGGTGCACAAATATGAAGTTACACAGTCATGTTGTTATGAAGTATACAGAATACACCTGGATAGTAAAATGGTATTATAGTGATTACAACATGCATTCATTCATTCTATTAATTTTTGTTAATTTTTGTAATTTTGGTTATGTTGAACAATAGTAAAATAGCCATTACAATATTCAAATATTCATACATTCATTTAATGGTGTAATATGTGTTTAAATGCTTAACTATGCTTGTGTGTTGGCGCCAAATCTAGTTATTTAAAGAGTGCAGTAACAGTTCATATTATTCTGAAGAAGTCTGCTTGACAGATGAAAGCGCTTAATGTGTGTTTTTTTGTGATATTCAAATAAAATTATTAGTCCGAGTTGAGACCCAGCTGCCTGTTTTTCAGCATCAGACATCTACTTTTATTACGTTGTTGCCTGTGAGAAGTGTTCAAAGCATCATGGTCTGTCGATCATGTCATCCCAGGCAGACAGATACTGGATTCCCTTAAAATGACACCAAAAGCTTAGCCAGTTGTTGAAGTCAATCATTTTGCAGCTGATCTGTGTTGAGGAGGCATTCCTGGCTTCAGCTTCACCCTTTGCCTGATGATGTCAAGGCTGTTGATGGATGCTCCTGTGAATAACATCTGTTTGGTGCTGCTGCTGGTGGGTTGTTCAAGTCCCTCCAGGAAAATATCTGAAACACATTTTTGTTTCGTGTTTTCCCAAATTTCAAAGGAGTTACCCTAAGAAGCCTGCTTTTGTTTGTAGACAGTCTCGCCCTCCACCAAAGATAAAAATGGTGGTAGAAGGGCTCTTCCTGCTAAGGCTATGCAAACTTCTTCAGCTCAAAAGGCTCCTTTCCTGACGAACCAGGTGCTGTTTAACCATCTCTCCCCTCTCTTCTCAGTCACATTCCTCTCTGTCTTCACCTTTCCTTGTCTCTTTTTATTTGGTTAAAGATCACCCAAGATTCTTGGGTTCTTCCCATAATTCGCCATTAGTATTACATGGTTTGGAAATCTCTGTCCCCCTTTTTGGGCATTCCCAAGCCTCCTCAGGAACAACTGCCCTTTATTTCCAGAGGTACTTCAGGGTCTGTTCGTTCAGGAAACTATTCAAGATGTTCCAACTCCTCAGAGGGGGGGGAAGTGCTTTTACTCCAGAATGTTCTTGGTCCTCAGGAAAGAAGGCACCTGGACACTCATTTTGGGTCTCTCTCAGCTGTACACCTTTTTAAAGGTTCCTTCCTTTCAGTACTATCCATTCAAACCCTTTCTTCTTCCTCAGACTTTTCTAGTTTCCCTGGACCTCAAGGATGCTTATCTAAATATCCCTATCCACCCCCTTTTCAGGAAGTTTGCATTTCTCTGTTGCTTTTGGCATTTTCATTTCTCTTGCTTTATCGTTTGGCCTCTTTAGTGCCCCAACAGTCTTCACCAAATGCCTAGCTCCTGTGATTGCTTTTTGCAGATTGAGAGGAGTACAGATCTTTCCTTACCTGCACAGCCTGCTCATTCAGGCCTCTTCTCCAGAAATTTTACTTCAGCAGCTACATTTTGCTGTTTGTCTCCTGCAAAACCTGGGGCTTAATGTAAATTTCCCCAAATCATTCCGGATTCCTCCTCAGGATCATGTTTTTGTAGGGTGCAGGCTTTAGCCTGTTCCAATGTTGGCATCACTGCCTCCTCCCAAAGCACTAACTCGGATCCTTCTTCCTCTGGCTTCAGTTACAGCCAGGGAGTTTCTAAAGCTCTGGGTTACATAGCTTCCGCCATTCCGATGTTTCCTGTGGTCAAGCTCCACATGAGAAAGCTCCAGTGGTTTCTAAAGTCAGTCTAGCTTCCGCATTCTCATCCTTTAGATTTTCTATTCCTCCTCCTTGCATGTCTTAATCTGGAACTTCACTGGTGGATTCAACAATTGTCCCTCAACCCAAGGCTTCCTTTTCAACCCAGTCCCTTCTCAGGAACTCTTCAAAGATGCCTCAGATGTGTGATGGGGGCCTTCTTTAGTCCTCTGAAAGTGCAGGGCCTTTGGTCTCTTTGGCAGTAGAAGGACCACATCAGTGTCAGAGATGAGAGCTCTCCTTCTGGCTCTTCAGGCTTTTCATTCTCTTTTCCTTCCAGGGCTCTCAGAATTCTTACAGACAATACCACAGTGGTGTACATCATCTAGCATGGGGGGCAAGGTCTTGTCATGGGGGGCAAGGTCTTGTCATGGGGGGCAAGGTCTTATCATGGGGGGCAAGGTCTTATCGTGGGGGGACAAGGTCTTATCATGGGGGGCAAGGTCTTATCTCCTGTGCAGATTATAGGTTCATAGGTAGGTACTAGGCTATCTGCCCGAGGACATTTTTAAGCCTAGCCAGAGTGTGTCTGCTTTCGCTGCCCCATTGATTAATTAACTGAGCCTCTGTCAAGCAGAGCCAATGAAGTGATCCCAGAGGTGTATTTTCTGTTACCCATCCACTCGTCAAGGCTTCTCTTGAATAGTGTTAGTGAGGGGCTCTGCCTGATGTAGTTAGGAATTTTGTTCCGAAGCATGGAGAGTCTCTGTGACAGGAATCTATCCCTCCAGCATGTTCTATTTATTGTTGTGGCGAGGTTTAGCTCACTAGAGCTCGTGGCTCGCAGTGACTTGGATTTCTTTAGGTGGAGCATGTCCATCAATTCTGAGTTGGACATGGCTTTGTAAGTCAGGCAGAGATCACCTCTTGAGTAAGGGATATGTCACTGAGTACAGCCGGAGTTTTTTCAGACTGGCTGCATAGGACATATGTTTGAGGCCAGTAATCCTCTTGGTGAGGTGCTTTTGTGGTCTTTCCAGCTGTTGGAAGGGTCTTGTGAGGTACATCTCATATGGGGCATTGTACTCTACGATGGGTCTGATGAGTGACGAGTAGAGGGGCACTATAACCTCTTTATTTCTAGATGTGAACCCCTTAGTAATTAGATGGGCCACATAGGATTTCCTAACTACTTTGGCAATATGATTGTCAAAGGAGAGATTACTATCTACCTGGGTCCCCAGATCTCTTATTACCTCTTCTGTATTAAGGGGGCTGCCGCCTATGTGGTAATTCGTGGGTGTTTTGTTTTTCCCAGACGGGATGACTATGCATTTTTTGGCATTTAGCTTGAGGCCATGACTTTGATTTGACACCAGGTGTCTGTCTCGGTAAGGCCTTTTTGAAGGATGTCCGTGTCAGCCGGACAGTCAGTTATGGCTCCCAGTTTGCAGTCATCGGCGAACTTGGTTAGCCATTGTCCTCCTGTGTTTGCTTGTACTTCTGAGAAATATATGCTGAACAGTAGGGGTCCCAGAACTGAGCCTTATGGGACACCACTTGTGACTGGCTTAGAGTCGGACCTGGAGTCCGCTATTCTTACTGTGTGAGTTCTGTCTGTAAGCCAGTTGGCAGCCCATCTTGTGACGTAGGGATTTATGTTCGGGCTGGTGAGTTTGTCTACAATACCCGAGTGAGGAATGGTATCGAACGCCTTGGTGAGATCAAGGTAGACTGTGTGAACCACCTTTCCCTCGTCTATGGCTTTGGTGACTATCTTGAAGTCAACCAGGTTTAGTAGGCATGACCTGCCCTTAACAAAGCCGAACTGGGTCGGATCAAGTGTTTGGAGGTTCCCAATGTCTTTGTTAATGAGTTCCATGATGATGCGCTCCATAGCCTTGCAGACCTGGCTAGTCAGGCTTATGGGGCGGTAGTTACCAGGGTCAGTCGTGGCCCCTCCTTTGTGGAGCGGAATAACCGTTGCTGTGCACCATTCTATGGGCACGTAGCCTGTGGAGAGGCTGAGGTTGAACAGCGTGTTTAGGTGGGGGGTTAGTTTGTTCTGTGGTTCTCATTTGGCAGTGGTCTGATCAGTGTTTGATGTTCATTCGTGCAAGATGCAGCCTGGGACACCATCTGGCCCCATTGATGCTGTGTTTTTGGATTTTGAAAGGGCTGTTTTCACCTGTGAGTCTTTGATTTCTGGGACACTACACTTTTCCGGTATTGTTGTGGGCCCTTTTGAAGGTGAGAGGGAGGTGAAGTTTGCACTGAATCTATCTGCCAAGATGTTGGCAATATCAGTAGGTTCAGTATATTTTGTGCTATTTTGCACTAACTCGGAGCATATCTGCGAGTTGCCAGTTAGATTCTTGACATAGCTAAGGAAGGCTTTGTGGTTATCTTTCGAATCCTTGGCTATTTTTCTTTCGAAATTAGCCTTGGATGATTTTATGAGGGACCTTAGCTTCTTACTGATACTGATCATGGATGTCTTCCCTTCTTGGGATTTGCTTTTTTTTTTCTGAACTAGTTTCCTCCTTCTGTTGTATAACCTGTTTATGGCAGGGGTCCACCAGACTGGTTTCTTTCTCTTACGGGAGTGAGTCTTGGTCTTGCTAGGGATGGCACGATCCATGCATCCTTGTAGGTGCTCATAGTGTGCAATTGTAAAGGATTCTGCATCTTGGGCAGTGTTATCTTTTAGCGTGGGGGCTGTGAAACTTATCACCTCTGTCTTAAGTAAGGTGAAGTTTGCTTTAGAAAAGTTTTTCACTGTGGTTTCCTTGGTTGGGGGTGGTGGTGGGGTGTGGACATCCAGGGTGATTAGTTTATGGTCTGATCTAACCAGTGACGGGTTGACCTCCGGTACGGAACACCTGTCACCCATGTTGGTGATGACCAGGTCCAATATGTTGTGGCTTCTGATAGGGGCGTTTACCAGCTGATCCAGGGCATTTGAGTTGATAAATTCCAGAAAGCGCTGAGCCTGGGAGTTTGTACTCAAGTAGTTTTCCTAGTTAATGGTAGGGTAATTGAAATCGCCCAATATCAGGGTGTTTGGTAGGACCTTCATGTTTTCCAGTGTCTCCAGAAAGGCGGAGTGGTGGTCCTGGGGGGTGATCTGTAGCAGGCCACAATTTGCTTGCAGATTTGCCCGATGTTAGTTGCACATGGATGATCGCAGAGGTATCATGCTGCGCCACTAACCTGGAGGTGTGAGTATCCTTGATGAATATGGATACACCCCCTCCTTTTGTGTTTCGGTCCGTGTTCTGTGGCCAAAATGTGTCGTATGAGTTGTAGCCCAGTAGTGCTGGACTGCTGTCTGGAGCCTTGAGCCATGTTTCAGTTACTGCATAGATGTCGACATTCTCCATGCGCTTAGAGTGCTTCGAGCGCATGCATTTTGAGATTTAAACTCCTGGCGTTGAGTAGCATAACCCTCAATTTTTTACTTGTGCTGTTTACGGTGGTGGGTGTTCAGGTTTGAGATCCAGCTACCCTGTATCAGGTGATCCTTCAGGCAGTTTATATTCCCTCAAATTAGAACATAGTGGCAGATTCTCTGAGCAGGTCCATAACACAGACTCACGAGTAGATGCTTCACAGGAATGTGTTTCTGGACATTGCCTACCGGTGGGGTACTCCTCGGGTAGATCTTTTTGCCACCCCTCTGAACAGAGAGTTTCCTGTCTTGCACCAGAGTCCCATGTCATATGGCTTGGAAGTTGGATGCCCTATGCCTTCCCTTCCTCTCATACAGAGGGTCCTGTCAAGGAAGAACAAGACTCTCCCAAAATCTTGTTGTTTACTCCCTTTTGGCCAAGACAGCATTGGTTCCCTCTTCTGCATTTAGCCAAAGGCAGTCATCACAAGTTACCTTAGTGTGTACCTACTTGCACAATACAAAGGGGTCTCTCATCCATCCCCACCTGTCCACTTTTCAACTGACATTGTGGGTGGCAGGATTTTGATTCCCTTCAGTCACCGTTTTTCTGAGGACGTGCTCCAGGTCCTGCTGAGTGCAGGGAACTCACTACTAGAAAATTGTATTTGTCCAAATGGAAGAGATTTTCTGTCTGGTATTTTTTTCTCGTAACCTGGAGCCACTTACTGTGGATGCGCCTTTGGTTCTGTCTTATTTGTGTGAATTCCTCAATGCTGGATTGACATATTCTTCTGTTAAAGTCCACCTGTCAGCTGTTTCTGGTTGTTTACCTTTGACTCCCCATTTGACCTCTAGATTTGAGTCCAAACAGTTTCTTAAAGGCATCCTTCATATTAGGCCTCTCAGGAAGCCTGTTCATTCTCCCTGGGCTCTTAATTTTGTTTTGGAGAAGTTGACTCAGGCTCCCTTTGAGCCTCCTGCTTCAACTTCCATACAGCATTGTTCTTGGAAGACTGTTCTTTTGGCCCTTACCTCAGCCCAGGGTTGCCAGATTTCCGACTGGCCAGGTAGGGACTTTTAAAAAAAAAAAAAAAAAAAGGTCTTCCACGTCTTTATCGTTCCGCATTAAACAGAAGTAGCTCTGTGTTTATTTTTTATTTGATTGGCCCGGGCCAATCAAAAATAAATAAACACAGAGCTACTTCTGTTTAATGAGAAACATCGCAGTTCTGCATTACACAGAAGTAGCTCTGTTTTGCGATGTTTTGATTGGCCCGTATGCCGCATACGGACAATCAAAATTGCTAAACACGGAGCTACTTCTGTTTAATGCGAACTGCGATAAACAGAAGTAGCTCTGTTTTTTCTGTTTAATGCAGAACGGCGATGTTCGCATTAAACAGAAGTAGCTCTGTTTTGCGATGTTTTGATTGGCCCATATACCGGTATACGGGCCAATCAAAAATCGCTAAACATGGAGCTACTTCTGTTTAATGCGGAACATCGCAGTTCTGCATTAAACAGAAGTAGCTCTGTTTTCCGATGTTTTGATTGGCCCGTATATCGGCATATGGGCCAATGAAAAATTGCTAAACACGGAGCTTCGTTTAATGCGGAACTTCCACATTAAACACAAGAAGCTCCGTGTTTAGTAATTTTTGATAGGCCCCTATGCCGGTATACGGGCCAATCAAAAAAAAAAAAACAAAGCGGAGGCTGCCTGGGATTTAAACTGGCAGGGTGGGACTCTGGATCAGGCTGCTGATCTCGGGACAGTCCCGCCCAAATAGGGACGTCTGGCAACCCTGCCTCAGCCAGACAGTGTCTGAGCTGCAAGCCCTTATGGCTGTTCTGCCTTTTCTAGTTTTTCATTGGGACAGGGTGTCTCTTCTTACTAATCCTTCTTTTATGCCCAGTGTGGTTAATGAGTTGTCTCTTAATGAGTCTATTCATTTGTCCACTTTTTCCTTCTCTGCCGTCTGCTAGTGGGATGCTTCTTCACACCTTGGATTAACATAGCTCAGATATTATTTAGATTAAACTAAGGCTAGTCACAAGTCTGAGCAACTTTTTGTTTACTTTCATACTAGATGTGTAGGATTGTCTGTTTCTAAGCAAACACTTTTTTCTTGGATATCTAAAGCCATTTCTTGTTGTTATTCCTTTCATGGTTATTGTCTTCCTTCTGTTAAGGTTCATTCTACCAGGGCCAAACCCTCTTCTGTTGTTTTTTTCAAAGGTTTGGACACTAATTCTATTCTTGAGGCAGCTACCTGGACTTCTGTGCATACCTTTAACAAGCACTGTAAGTTGGATGTGATTTCTAGGGCCAGAGTTGGTTTTGCCAGGGCCATTCTTCATGGCTGTCTAGAAGGGTCTGCTGGCCCTTCCTCCTCCCAGCCCTTAGCTCTTGTACTCTCTGTATTGTAAAGAATACTGCAACAGTGATATGGAAGGAGTAAAGAATACTGCAACAGTGATGTGGAAGGAGTAAAGAATACTGCAACAGTGATATGGAAGGAGTAAAGAATACTGCAACAGTGATATGGAAGGAGTAAAGAATACTGCAACAGTGATGTGGAAGGAGTAAAGAATACTGCAACAGTGATGTGGAAGGAGTAAAGAATACTGCAACAGTGATGTGGAAGGAGTAAAGAATACTGCAGCAGTGATGTGGAAGGAGTAAAGAATACTGCAGCAGTGATGTGGACGGAGTAAAGAATACTGCAGCAGTGATGTGGACGGAGTAAAGAATACTGCAGCAGTGATGTGGATGTGGACGGAGTAAAGAATACTGCAGCAGTGATGTGGACGGAGTAAAGAATACTGCAGCAGTGATGTGGACGGAGTAAAGAATACTGCAGCAGTGATGTGGACGGAGTAAAGAATACTGCAGCAGTGATGTGGACGGAGTAAAGAATACTGCAGCAGTGATGTGGACGGAGTAAAGAATACTGCAGCAGTGATGTGGACGGAGTAAAGAATACTGCAGCAGTGATGTGGACGGAGTAAAGAATACTGCAGCAGTGATGTGGACGGAGTAAAGAATACTGCAGCAGTGATGTGGACGGAGTAAAGAATACTGCAGCAGTGATGTGGACGGAGTAAAGAATACTGCAGCAGTGATGTGGACGGAGTAAAGAATACTGCAGCAGTGATGTGGAAGGAGTAAAGAATACTGCAGCAGTGATGTGGAAGGAGTAAAGAATACTGCAGCAGTGATGTGGAAGGAGTAAAGAATACTGCAGCAGTGATGTGGAAGGAGTAAAGAATACTGCAACAGTGATGTGGAAGGAGTAAAGAATACTGCAACAGTGATATGGAAGGACATAGAACGGTTGTGTAAAATCTACCATAACAGTAGAGGTCCTTCTCTTCACTGGTGCAGGATTCGCTGCCCCCCCCCCCCCCATCCTTTTTCCTTCTGGATGTACTAGTTACTGTCGTTCCTACTGGGACTTTTTCAGTTCTGAGGATTGTACATCTGGATGTCACTTGTATGCCCTATGCTGTGTATGGGGAGCATACGTGTGACATACAGCATATCCATTACATCCTAAAGGCTTTGGTATACTGTCCGGGCATTGGGCTGTCAGTGGCAGGGGATCCCTGTTGTAAAGAATAAAGCAACAGTGAAGAGGACATCTGCCATTATGGTAAGATGTTGCATAACTGTACTTTCTGCTGTTATTCATTTACTTGTCCTTTTCACTGTAGTGAGCCAGTTGGGTAAGTTGGTGCAGTGGACCCTGTTTAGTCACAAACTGGACCATAGGTACTGCAAAGGTTTACATTTAAATTATGTAATAATTCAGATGTTGTACAGTTAAATTGGCAAAGTCTGGCATATGCAGTACAGACAAGTGCAATAATTTGCCCCGTGGGTAAGTGTTAGGTCTACTGTGGTGTTGCCCTGTGGGTAAGTGTTAGGTCTGCTGTGGTATAACCAGTTTCCAGATTATGCTATGTAGCATTTAGAAAACCTAGCAAGAGATAAGACGTAAGCTGTCAAGTAAATTTGTCTGCCATGTGATGACATTTTTGGGTTCAAAAAATCTGGAAGAGCTCACGTACTGTGTAACTGCAATGGATGAAATGAAATTGTTGGAGAAAACAGGAGCTTTTGCTGGTTAAGACCAGGAGTGTTTCTGCTCAGCTGGTAGCATATCTGTTTTAATTTAAAGTTGTAATGAGTGTGCATTACAGGCTGAGAGGCAGTCTTGAGGATATGCTATTCAATGATCGGGTTTTAGGGTGCAGGAGATTCTGTAGACAGTTGTAATGAAGCTGTGTGCAAGTGGCAAGAACAGACGTACGACTGGGAACTGAATGAAGGGGGTAACAGAGAAATAACACAATTCAGAATAGCTACTGCACTGATAGAACAGTTGTAGAAACATTGAGGACCATTTTAAAGATTTAATAAGACATTTCTGACCTTGGTCTTGTTTCAGAGTAAACAACGTGGACATACTTTTTTTTATTCGTTATAACTTCAGAAGTCCTGTTAAAGATGAGTGCTGTGGTGTTCTGTGCCCTATTCTGGTACTTCCAAAGTGAATTTCTTCCTTAGTTATCACCCCCCACCGCCAAAAGAATAAAATAAAAAGTGCTTTTTGGGGGGACTTTGGTTGTGAAATGGTATTCCATGATCTGCACTGTTACTGAAATATTATTTTACAAGAACAACACTTGGCTCAATTCCGATGCTTTGGCTTGTTCTTTATATATAATCCCTTAGCCCAGGGCCAGGGGTACATCCACATGAATCGTGATGGAGGTGAGAGTTCACATGTTTGGATGAAGGGCTTATGTCATTTACTGCTTGTGTGTACAAAGGAAAACTCATCTTATTGGTTGGACCCATTTTTGGAAAACCTGTCAAGAATCTGCAGAT
Organism: Protopterus annectens; assembly: GCF_019279795.1. Classification (NCBI taxonomy): domain Eukaryota; kingdom Metazoa; phylum Chordata; order Ceratodontiformes; family Protopteridae; genus Protopterus; species Protopterus annectens. Next base: position 1,289,029,217 of record NC_056747.1, read on the forward strand.
ATGGTTAGTACTCTAAGTACAACATGCCCATTTACAACTTGTAACACTGCTGCCAGAGCTGTTACTGTGCATTAGTGTGGTTAGAACAGTTATTCCTTTTTCTGTGTATACAGTTCAATCCTGAGTTCTGGGTGCTATAATTGTCGAGTTCTCATCTTCTCCATACTTTTCTCAGTGTTTTATGGGTTTTACACACCTCTGAAAGGCATGTTGATTTTTTTTTTTGCTCTATATTGTACCTATGTTTCTGTTGTGGAAAGTTTCTCCCTAGCTTTCCTCTGTAAAGGGGCCCTAAATGAACAAGCTCAGACTGTAAATGTAAACTGTTCATTGTCAATTCTAGCACTTTCCGTGAAGCTGATTTGAGTAGCCCTTGTTTGACAGGTGCACAAAGCTGGAACAGTTTGGGTTTGGACATGGTTACAGTGTTATATCATTCTTAGAATTTTCAGCATGTGACTTGTGCACTGGTTTTGGTTTCCAAGCTGTGCTCACATTCTTAGATTGCTTTTTTTCTGCATAAGTGAGAGGGGCAGTGCTGACTTTAAAAGGCATTTTGTTTATCTAAAGGCTTCTTCTTCTCATGGTCAGCGTCTCAGGCTTGACTGTAAATGTTATCATCTGATTAGCGTTAACTTTTACTGTGCGGTTGCAATAGATGGCTGTGGTTTAATTTCTGTACTGTTTTTTCATTTGTTTAGAACAGTCTTACCAAAGTGGTGTTTATCCTTTGTGATTATGATTTTTTTTTTACTCAATAATTTTTATGTTAAGCACAGAGCTGGGGAGGGCAGGAGCAGAGAAACTGAGACCCTGTGCAACTTTTCATAAGTGAAAGATATATTCTTAATGAAAATCAACATTTCTATAGACATAACTGTGCAGGGGACAAAAAAAAAGATGAAAAACTCCTAATGTCTTGCTGCTGATACAAGATTATATGTTAAAGGAGATTACCGATTTTCTTGTGATAAATAAGTCAGAACATTTGGACCAGAACTAAAATTATAATTTTTATCCAGGAATACTTAATTCCTCAGACCATTTCGTTTCTGTGCTCAGTAAATTAAAACAAGGTCTAATAAGTGAAAGGCCAGGCTTTGAACCCCATACCTCAGCAAAAGTTGCAGGAGTCATGCTTCAGTTGCCAAGACTGAATGTTGACCCCTTTTCCCCACATTCCATTGTCTGCACTAAAAAGTGTTTCACGGTTGGCTATCCAGAAGAAAAAGTAATCAAGCTTTTTATACATGGAATGTACTTTTTGTCCAGAATTTTATCCAGGTTGCAAGTATTTTGCTCTGCTTTTTTAGGCTGTGGCTTTGAGGTCTAACTTCAGGAATGTGAAACTTATCTGACCATCTTGTTATGTATACAGTCAGTACTTGACATATCCTTCATAGCTCCTTTCTGCATGGAGAACAGAGGAGCTTGGGAAGTGGTTGCTTGATTGACAGCTGAGTCACCAAGTTCCATATGGTTCAGAATGCTTAAATGATTGCGTGATGACTTCACTGACGTAGGACTACATCTTTCTGTGAAGTTAGATTTGCGGATATTACATGTTAGTGAGTTATATAGTGTCTCCTCCTGAGGATAACACAAGGCCTTTGTCCTTCAGATAAATCACTTTATTCAGTGAAATTATGTCCAGTTCAGTCATCTGTGTCCTGATAATTTTAGTAGGGAAGCTTTCAGAACTTGATCTAAGTGTACAGATGTGGAGTTCTTAAGCCGGGTCTAGACATCTTTTTTTAAGGAATGAAATGTAGTAGGTCTTGAGGCTTATTGGCGAACACTAAAGGTAGCATTGTAGAACTTCACATGAAACAGTGTTCAGAAAAAAAACTTTGGAAGTCCTGGCTGCTCCTATATCCTGTCCAGCTGTTGAGAGGAAGGCTTGGCAGAAAAATGCGATATTGATGGATGGGCTACACTGGAGGTGTTGAATCATCACTTTTCTCATGGAGTAATGCAGTTGGTCTGTATGACAGTCATTCATATGTCATCTCTAATCCCGTAAACAAACACTGATACATGTTGAAACTTTTTGTATGTTAGCATTTTTATTCCCTAGACACATTTTAGGATTACAGAGTGAATTGTCACAGAGAACATTAAGTACATTCTGTGTCTTCCTCCCCTGACTAGTACAGCAGGAGCCATCAGTGAGTTTAATGATGCTACACAGGTAACACATTGCTTCTTTCATCTAACCACCTAGTGAAAACAGATGGGTAAATATCTGTTTGTTTATCCAGGAAAGAACCACCATATCGTCCAGTCAAACCGTCTCTGCATTTTTAATACCCAAAAAATTTGAACAAGGGTTTTATAAACAGAGCCACCTCTTATCTGCCTAACCAGTTCTGAAAATTTTCTACGACCAAAGATCTTGTCTCAAGTTTTGAGGGTCACTCTGACCCTCTGTTCTGACAGTTCACAACACTTGAACTGGGTGACACAGCCTCTTCTCATAGCTTTTGTCATCAGTGCACTCCTCCACTGTCTCATATTCCTTTCCTAGAGCATGATGGCTCTCTGCCTCACAACTCCAGGGTTGTGAGTTCAGTCCTGACTTCCAAACTCTGTCTGTAGGGAGTTTGTATGTTCTCTCAATGTCTGCATTTTTTTTTCACTTGGTACTTTTCCACCTTTCACAAGAAAAAAATCTATAAATTGTGTATAAATGTTGTGTTTATCCTTGTCCTTGTAATCTTAGTTGTGTCTGAAAAGGGTCTGTAGACTAGTTGACTTACCCATTTAACCTCTTCTGTTGTTCACCTCCCTCAGAAGGATTTTATTCATGCTGTTTTCTGATCCTCAGAAAAGACATGAAAGGATAATCAGGAAATGTGGTTTAACACCATTTTTGTGGTCCCTTCTTCATTGTCTAGAACCCAGTCCCAGATGACTGTACCCCTTAATAACCCATCTCACTTTTCTCCTCATGTACCCCAAGAACTGTCTCTTCTAATGGTGTGGGGTTTTAGTGCTTGAAGTTTGTGATGACAAAAGTCAGGGGTTATACCTGTCCCTTGACCATCACTTGCACAGTGGTGGCTTTTTCATTTGTGCCCCTTCGTTTTCCTAATTAACAAGGCTGTGTGCTTTGCATGTTCCCATACACATATATGCCCCAGTGGGCACCTGCCTGCACAGTTTTTACATCTGGGCACATCCCACCACACTCGCTCACTTGTACACACTGGCACACACTCACTCAGTCACACACACACACACACACACTCACTCAGTCACACACACACACACACACACACACACACACACACACACACACTCTCTACCTTCATCACGTTGTACATCAGCGACATGCTGTTCCTCATCTTTATCTTCACTTTGAAGAAGCAGAGTCATCGTCACTCCTCTTTTCTCTGTCTGTACCACTCGTCAGACCTGGGGTTCCAGCAACATAGACCAATATCTTCGTCCGGTGCCATGAGGCAAGATGATGATCAGTATGTTTTGCAATGATCGTTCTGACAACTGCCATTCCCCATCAAGGTGAGTATCTGGCTCCATTTAGAAGGCACTTAGTTGATTGCTAATTTCAGGAAGTGTGTACAGTTTGGTTATCCTTAAGTTTTTAACAGTGCAGAAAAGTCAGACTGGCTGTGACATCCAGAAATACTCTGAAAGTACCTGCTACCTGCTGAGGTGACTCGGTGCAGAAAAGGAGGGCATCTGGTGTTAACATATGCTGCAGATTTCTTTAACAACCACCTCAGTAACAGGAAGAGTTAGCAGAGCAGTGTTTTATAAGCCCAGCAGATTGTGAGTTGAGCTGTGTTGTCCATGTCGTTTAATCTCAGTGACATTGTTTTTAGGAACAGATCTTGACCTTGACACTCAAGTCAATTTAGGTAGCTTTTGCCTTTTACTTAATGTCCCCCCTGGCATACCAGAGGTAGCATTTGCAGGCAGATGTCTGTATGAAGCACCTTCAGATTTGTTTGTAGAACCCGTACAGAATTTTTGGTAAAAAAGGACCCTTTCGCCAGCAGTGAGGTGCATCCATTCTGTGGGAAGCAGTATTCATCCCAGGGAAATTTCCTTTCAGTCCTTGGAGATTTAGAAACTTATTGACATGATTGCTACTTCCCTCAACAGACTTGCTGAGCTGACTTAGATGATTTGCTGATTTGGTTTGCAGAGGAAAATGCACAATACATAAATGGGTTTGAGATGAAGTGTCAGTGACTTAGTAGGTGGTCAGTCACTTGTGATGCCAGGAAGATCAGAAGGTTGTGGGTTTTATCCCTGCACCAGGTACTTAATTAGTGTTTCAGTAATAACACTGTAGCTTAGCATAAGAAGAGTGGTGATGCAGCACTCCTGGGGTACCATCCTTCAGACTGGACATTAAAACGAGGTGTAGAAGATTCCATGGTGTGGTTTTATTAAAATGCTTGTAGAATAATGTTAAGTAATATATTTATATAACCAGAAAATACAGTTTGTCCAGAATGATGTAGTATTAGTAAATAAATGCAGCACTTTTCTTTGCCTTCCACCTCTTCTTTATTAACCACATTTCCATTGCCCCTAATACTCTTTATGATCCTGCAACTGACTATTTAAACTTCTGTATCTGCTTTGCTGTATTCTCCGTAACACCCACATCACTGATTTGTCTGCATTTGTCCACAGTGTCTTGATTTACTGTTTGAGTGCCATGACGAAATTACCCATAGTGAGAAGGAGTACAACCTCAGATCTCTCCTGAAAAGAGGTCATAGACTAAGTGGGACTAACACAATAAACACAATTAAAGTTTGCTTACCGGTGTCTTGTTTTCCAGCCTGCATCCCAAAATTCATGGTCAGGACAAGCAGTACTGTGACTGTGGTTTCTGTCCGTTTGTGCATGGGGGAATAAGGGGCTCTGTCTGTCTGTGCATGGGGGAATGAGGGAGCCAGAAGATTTTGAAAACATTGGGTGAGGGCACGCTCTCATTATAAATGCTTAGTAACACTGAATGTTCCATGTTGAGTCTGCTTTGAAGCAGATACACTTCTCTATAAGCAAACAATCCAGCTTCTGTGGAAAAAAAAAACATCAGTTAATATACATGGAAAGTATCCACACATTTGCCTCCGTTAAAAATCTTCAGCTGCTCTTGTAATGATCTGTGCTTACCACAAAGGGCTAGGACCAGAATAAAATTTCCCATGGGGCAGACAGGTCCATGGGTTTGTTTCTGTACGCCTTTTTTGTAATTTAGCATTTGACTTCAGCATATCCTGTTTCGTGTCCTGCTCAAAATGTCCCAGGTTGAGAGGACGTCTCTAAAATTATCTCCACTGCTGCTTTCTGTGAATCCCCCTGTAGAGAAAAGAAGCTTAAGCGCATTGATACAAATCTGCCAGCCCAGCTGTCATAGTTGTGAAATGGGAGTTCATGAAGGGCATCTCTTTGTATTTTTAAAGATCCTGTGAAGTGACAAAGGGTTTACAGTGCTGTTAAAACAAAAAAAGAGGTGAAATTTCCTTTCTGACACCTAGGTGTCAGAGACAGGGAACCTTTACTCTCTTCCAAGTTCATGTGTTCTGACGCCTTATCCATCCTGTTAACAGTCACAGGAGTCATAAAACCTGCTTTAGCATGAAAGAAAGATGCTTTAGATTCTCAAGAGTGGACGTATTATACAGTGGCCAGTATAGCCTTATTTGACTGATGCTATAGTTACCATGGCTTGCAGACCCCCCCCCCCCAAAAAAAAAAAACCTCATCTTTAACTCCAAAGAATTAACTTTTTTCTAAAGAACTGGACGTGGTATTCATAGAAAAGACCATCTTTCAGTAAAGTCTTATTTACAGCCAAAAGAGAGCCGGAACAGTAAATGGTCTTAATCAAGCAGTATGTACTACAGTTTCATGCAGAACGTACTTGCTGCTGTTATGTTTGTTTCTGCAAGTTAACTAAGGGGCATTGATCTCTAAAAGAGTAGTGCACTCTTGGTAAGATCCCCTTGCATGTACTGTACAGCGTCAGTTCCCCAAGTAAAACATTGTGTTAAGGTGTATAGCTGCCTTTCTTTTTAACTAATGGTATACAGAAGTGTTGTTAGTTTAACATGCAAGCTTTTAGACTGTGTGTATCAGCGCAGTCTTGCAGGTATTTGGATTGGTTCAGAGATTAGGCAAGGGTGAACCTCCTAGTAAAGTGAATCCATTGTAGTGTGTTACAGTAGGTCTATAAGAAACTTTAGGGAGCATGTCTGCTAGTCACTTTATCTCTTCCAGGCAACAGCTGTATTAGTAATCCATTCAGTTAATGGGCAAGGCACCACAGGGTCCTGAGTTTTTGGAACCCCCTGCTGGGAAGCCTTCATTTTCCATATGGCAACAGTTTACTGGTTTGGGTACTGCTAGAAACTGTAATGAAGTTTCAGGTGCTGTAAATACAGCAGTGGATATTTTTGTCTCTTTTATGGTATAGCATTGTCAGCTGCTGAATTCACTTATTTATTTATTATTTATTTCTCTTTGTTTACAGGGAAATTCTGACACAGGTTTCTCCCTTTTTCAGAGGAGGTCTGGGGAGAAAAGCTCCACAGATAAAAACAAATATGTAACATAGCAGAAAAAATGTAACATAAAACAGACAATACAGTGAGTTATATAATGTCACATTACATAGGATAATGCAGAGTACCTTCCATACACATATGGGTTATTGAATGAAACAGGAGATAATTGATTACAGAGAGATTTGACATTATAAACTAGCTAACTCATCTAGTAAGATTTATAATTAGAATATGTAAAGACTGGTAACACAGGAAGATTATACCAGGGATGTATTTAAAAGAAAGATGAGTTCTAGTAGGATACTGTATACATAGAGGGTGCTGTCCTCTTGAAGTCATTACTTTGGGGAGAATCGTAGCCTTGTCAAGTCACCTTGAGCTGTTTTTTACCTCATCTTCCCACTTTCCAGGAATGGTTAACATAGTATTTGGCATGAATAAGGGGCCTTGGGGTCACCCCCCCCCCATCCACCATCACTGTAAGAAACATGTCCTGAGGATTAGGGGGCACCGTTTTTGCAGTCAGAAGTATCCAGTGCAGATGAAACCCTGGTGGAATGGAGTGATATCCTGGACAAGCAACCAAAGATATATTTCTATGTGATTACTGTTTTGTGCAGCTGTGGTTCTAAGCATCGGAGTACCTTTCTGTAATGCTTTCTGGGAAGGACTTCAGAACTCTAGTGGTGCTGTGTAAGAAGGTTTAGTCTTCTACTTCAGAACTTTGGTCCATAAACGTTCTGTATCACAAGTTCCAATTCCAGTTGTACATTGTAGTTCAGGCTGTTGAAATGTTGGCAGATCTTCATGAATTTAGGATCAATGAGGCTCTAAAAAGAGTCTTAAGATGGTTTCCACATTAGGCTTTCATGCAGACCACTGTAATGTTGCCCAGTCTGACACTGTGGCAAGGGCAGCAGGTAAGACGTGTCTGCAGTGGATAGTGTGGCTGACGTCCCCTTTCTTCCAAGGAACATCTTTGCAGGCCATTCTGGATATCTCTTTCCAGGGTGAGGTCCTGTTTAGGCAGGCTTCTCAGTATCCCGAAGAGCTTCAAAAGAGGAGACAAATGTTAATCATCATTTGTGGTACATGTGACACTCCCCAGTACTACTTTCTCTCCTGAAAAAAACAGTCCCTCTTAGAATGAGAAGGACCTCCAAGGGTCAGCCCCCCCCCAGCAAACCTGATTCCATCAGAGCAACAGTTGGAGATGTTTATTATAAGGTTAATTGCAGCAGGACATTTAAAATGAATGGGAATGGGAATAGCAATGAGCAGGCAACAGTCTTCCTGTCCGATCAAGAAAGCGGAATGACCCCTGGGAGACGCATGGTTGCCTTCCATACCATGGCTGTTTGGCCATTTTGTGATGATTTGAGATTTTATATCTAATAACATCCCCAGGAAATATTACCAACAAATGTTGTCATGGATGACACAAACCCTATAAAGATTGCTATTTGTAGTGTCTTTTGTGTAGAGTAGGTAACTCTCTGTGCTTGTAAGCACGGTGCAACCTTCAGTATCTTGGGACTTTCACTGTGCATCATAAGCTCCTGACTTTAAGTCTTAGAAGACTTCCTGTGCTTAGACAGGAGTGCATTCTTATACATATAGACCATCTTTAGTTTCTTCCCAAGTGAAAGGAAAGAGCAAAGTGACTCTCATAATTACTATAAAAATTACAAGCATGGAGAGACAAAACAATGTAGCCACACTTGGTTATGTCATTGTAGTGGATGCCTGAGGCCTTAGGGTCCTAGGTATTTATGTCCTCCTGGACAGACCTGCTTTCCCAGCTGCTGCAGAAGGGCATACCTTGCCAGGCCCACTCACTTAAGCTCCAGTTCAAGCTTTAAAGGTAACTTTAAAGGAATTTCACATGGAGGAACCGGATCTCCGGGAAGCTGTCATTGCCTGAGTTGTGACTGTGTCAATGCCTGTCTCTGATTCAAGATTTTATTATACAGAGAAGGGTATCCCCTTTCCAGCCAGATGGCAGACGCCACTCTTGTGCAGTGGTTCTCAACTGTACTTACCTGGCTTTGCTGCAGGATTCTCTAGATGATTCTTTCTGATGTTGAGGATGAGCTTCTTAAGTGTTGTAATTAGGCTATGCAGTAGGCGGTCAGTTAGATGTAAAGACAGCCACTGCTGCGATCTCATTTATTGTGAAAGAGCACTTGGTACCATGACATAGGGGCCAAAATGCTAGCTGTGCCGGTGCCAGGCCCATGACTTCCCAGAGAGTTTCCAGCCATTTTCGTTCTAGTTTGTTTGCTGTTCTCCAGCTGTATGGTCAATCACTTGCTTTTGACTAAGGCCTTTCTTCCTTTTCTTAGTAGTGGGACAGGAAAGGAAAAAGGCCACCCACCTTATTGTAGTCCTTTGAGCAATAGGTTAATAAAGGGGGGTAAAGATCATACTGATCATATTTGTCCTTGCTGGGCTGATACTGATATGAGGATGTGACGTTTATGCCTAATGGCAGTTTAACCACGCTGGCCCTTTTTTAGGGGTGACCCTGGACCAGGGTCTGGCTAAGTGACATGCTCAATCTCATACAGCAGGCAAATGAGGGCTGAGGGAGTCAAATTCCCAGAAAGAGTTATATTGAGGTTTGGGTTTATATCAGCTCGTAATGACCACCTCATCAGATGTCAGGGAATCGCATACATAATTGCAGAAAGCCTGAAATTTGTATTTCCGACATATCCAGCTGAATCAAATATAAAAAACACACAAAAATGTGAGGAAGAGCCTAAGCATTTTATTAATGCTGTCAACAGGGGAAAAAATGCCCCCCCCCCCCAAAAAAAACCCAACCCTCCCGGATCTGCACAACTACCTATATATTTCCACAGTCACACACATGACACAGAAAAGTCCGCAACTCCATTTATGGCACTGTTTAACAAGAAGCAACACAGTTCATTTCAAGACCGGAGTCTCTTTTGCATTTTAACATTGAGAAGATGCGGTGCTGTACTGTTGACTGCCCTCACACATTACAGGCTTTTGATAACCTCGCGTTCTTAACTATGTGCACCCTGTCGCTGCAAGATATTCAGCAACCAAGGCCATCTGCTAATCCGCCAACACTGACATATTTATAGAGGTGATTTATAGTGTACCCCATGAACCAGACAGCCTCCAGCTGCCAAGAAAAGTTGTTTTTATTCTGTCATCTGTATCTGCTTGAGTGCTGTTTGAAAATATTTTACAAACGAGTTTTATCATAATTTTGTTGATGTTTATCTTAGTCACTTTAGATAGTTTTTGTTATGTTAACAGTTAGTAAGTAAAATTAAAGACAGTACTGAATACTGAACCCTTGGACTACCATGTATAATTTCCTCATTTTGAAGCTAACTTGAACTAGATCAGAAAACAGTCTCATCCTTTTTGCCGTTTTATTAACGGGATATTCCTTAGTACATTAGACTTTACACTTGGAAAAGAAAGATTTATTGGTAGAATTCTTTTGCCTAGATTTCAGCAAAAAACGACAATAGCATGGTTTAATACACGCACATTTCTGGCTGTGTTTCCATCTGATAGCTACAGTATGGAAGTCCGCTTCATGCCATGGAAAATATCCAACTCCTTTCCAACTCTAGCCAGGTAGACATCTTCATATGTCTAATCCAGGTAATTTTATTAATGTCCTGCTGTAGTGATTTTGTACTGTTATCATCACAGAACTAACTTTAGTTTCTGGCATCTCTGCGAGATTTTTCATGAGCAAGCAGATGTCCTTCAAGGATGCATCTGCAGTCCTTACATATGGGTTGTCCTGCCTCAGGCAGCCCTTCGGTCGGCCGGATTCCAAAGTCTGGGTCCAGCGTCGGCTGATGTCGCCCTTTCCCCGACGTCAGAGCGACTGGGGTATAAAAGTATCAGCCGACGCCATCTTCCTCAGTCTTTCTTGCCGTGTGGTGCCCGAAGCAGAAGCAGTTCGCAAGTGCCGGTCGGCCAGCTCCTGTAACTTCAGCTACCGAAGACTTCAAAAAGCTAAGTACCCCGTTGGAGACTCTTTCTTGCCTCAGCCGATGTCAGATCAAACGCTTAAAGTTAATAATTGCTTAACTTGTGGGAAACAAATACCTCATAAGGATTTCCATTCCTACTGCCTCCCCTGCCTAGGCCCAGACCACGACGTCTCGGCCTGTGCTGCCTGTGCCTCCTTTAATCGACGCACTCTTAGGCGTCGGTCGGAGTTTGCAGAGGAATTTTTTGGGGCTAGTTTCTCTTATAAAATGCCGTCGGAGACTCCGACTTCTCATTTAACCAAAAAACGGAAGGACAAGGACCGACACACGCGGACCGTGGTTTCGGCTGAAACCATGCCTAGGCCTACCGCTAGTGTCTCGGTTTCGGTTGAAACCGAGTCCTTGGTACTTCCGACCGTAGATACTGCACAACCGACAACCTCGGCCCCGGAGGCCTCTTCTGAGTCGGTTATTGATTTTCCCTCGGAAACCGGTGTTCAGGATACTACCGACACCATTCCCCTAGACAAAACTACTCCAGCACGTGGAGCAGCCAGGCCCCCTGCATCATGTCCATAAAAGCATTCTCTAGGGCTAAAGCTGCTAAACAACAAAAATCCCTGCCTCCCAAGACTAGTTCTCAGGGATCCACTACAGGGTCACAGATACTAAGTTTGGCTGAGGATCTTATTTCCTTAATTAGGGGCTCTCAGCCTCATCCGGACAGGGGCTCTCAGCCACTTCTAGACAAAAGGCCCAGGGTTGAGCCCACTGATCCACAGTCCTCTGATGAGGCCTCTGATGGCTCTGCTCAGACTACCAGGAGGAGGCCTTTACGGCCTACGAGGATTCTGATGCAGAGGAATCTATCCCCTCTGCCTCCCCTCCTGAAGAGCTGTCCTTTGGGGAGACCCTTCACTCCATGAGAGAGCATTTCCAATGGCAGGGCCAGGAATTCTCCGATTCCAGGAAGAGATTAAGGACTTTTCTTCATTTACCTCAGCATAGATCCTTGGCTATTCCTCCTGTTTTAAGTGTCATTGATGATGTGTATTCTGAGTCTAGCACTACCCCTGACACCCTTCCTCCGGCTCCTGTCAAACCCGATAGGTACTACAGGGTCCCGGACTCGCATCATTTCCTTTACAAGGCCCACTCTGCTGACCCAGAAACTATTTCCCAGGGTCCTAAAGGGGTAGCAGCTGTCACTACTAAAAATCCACTACCCTCTGAAAAGGAGTCCAGGGCTTTAGAGAGATGGGGTAAAAAAGTGTATACTTCTTCTACTCTGTCTATGAGGGCTTTAAATTGTCAGTTTCATATGATACAGTACCAAGAGTATTTGTTAGATGAATTGCAGAAAAAACTTTCTTCACCTGAACCCCTAGATTGTAAGTCACTTCAGGATCTGGTGCATTACTCACAACAGGTTAGCAGCCATTTCTTGCAGTGTGGTTATGATGCATTGGAAGCTTCATGTAGGTCAGCAATGACAGGTGCAGTGATACGTAGACATGCTTGGCTGAAGGAACAATCCCTGCCAGATCATGTTAAGGCTAAGCTACTGGATGCTCCACTGGAAAAGCAAAGGTTATTTGGCTCCACTGCTCAGGAGGTCTTAAAGAAAGTTGAGGAAAAGGCTAAATCTGTACAAACAGTCAAAGATTTCCTCCAGGTCCAACCACCAAGATTCAGCAGAAATTGGCCTTCTAAGAATTGGTCCTTTCCAGAAGAGAGATTTCAAAGAGGCAAGAACAGGCGTGCCAAAGGTAGAGGGCAAGCTAGAGGCTTCTACAGAGGACGTCAATGGCAGCCTCCTAACCAGAGAGGTAGTGCAGGACCAACAACTGCTGCACAAGGACCGACTCAATGACTTCACCTTGACCCCGCCGACCAGGGCTCAATTAGAAGCACCTTTGGGTGGAAAGTTGTCTTTATTCTCAAGAAATTGGCACAGTATTACAAGGGACAAATGGACACTGCAAATAATAGACAAAGGATACAGGTTTCATTTCCATACATTACCAAAAAGAAAAGGAATGCCAAACCTGCCACCAAATCAAAGGGCAGAGGCTTTAAAACAAATTGCCAACCTATTGCAAATGAAAGCTATAGAAAAGGTTCCTCTCGCAGAACAAGGCCAAGGATTTTATTCCAGACTATTCCTTGTCCCAAGAAAAGAAAAACAATGGAGGCCTATTCTCGACTTGTCTGCACTGAATACTTCTCATTGTGCCAAAATTCAAAATGCTGACCCTACAGCAACTCCTTCCCATGCTGGGCAAGGGGTCTTGGCTGGTAACTCTAGACCTCAAGGAGGCATACCTGCATGTCCCTATCAGACAAAGTTGCAGAAGACACCTCAGATTTCTTGCAGGTTCAGAGCATTATCAGTTCTCAGCATTGCCCTTTGGCTTATCTACTGCGCCCAGAGTATTCACGAAATGCCTGGCATCAGTAATTGCACACTGCAGACTTCAGGGGATTCAAATATACCCGTATCTGGACGACTGCCTTATACAAGCGGACAGCCAACAAACTTTGGTGAATCATTTGAACTATGCCATCCGCCTACTGCAGGCCTTGGGATACACAGTCAACATTCACAAATCAAGACTTGTGCCATCCCAAACAATAACTTTTCTGGGTGCGGAGCTAGATACAGCCACCCAAATAACTTTTCTCACAGAAGAAAAACAAAGACAACTACAGGATTACTTCAAAAATCTGACAAAACAAACTCAGCTGACTGCAAGGAAAATCCTGCAGGCCCTGGGTTACATGGCATCTTGCATTCTTCTGATTCCACAAGCAAGGCTGCATATGAGAAAACTACAATGGTACCTAAGGAGTTTATGGTCTCAGCACAATCACAGCCTAGAAGCTTTGATACCACTCATCCCATGCCTTCAAAAGGAATTTCTGTGGTGGGCCCAGGCAAGCCAGTCAAACAGGGGGTCTGCCTTTCAGAAAACCAGTAACCAGCCAAACAATTACCTCGGACGCTTCAGACCTTGGATGGGGAGCACATTATGGAGGACAGATGCATCCAAGGACTATGGTCTCAGAAAGAATTGCGCATGCACATAAATCAAAAGGAAATGCTGGCAGTGATATATGCAATCGAGGCCTTCAAGCACTTTCTACACCAAGGCTATTTGCTAATAAGGACAGACAATACCACAGGTATGTGGTACATAAACAAGCAAGGAGGTACCCATTCCTACCCTCTTTGCAGACTAGCAATGAATCTTTGGGAACTTTCCCTAAAACTCATTATAGAGCTGCAGTCCCAGTTTGTGCCAGGAAAAGACAATGTACTGGCGGACAGCCTAAGCAGAAATACCATGGACCCACACGAATGGATGCTGCACCCAGACATCTTCCTTCAGATAACACAATCATGGGGGAGGCCGGACATAGATCTTTTTGCCTCCCACCACAATCATCAGCTGAAGAAATTTTGCACAAGGACATACCACCCACAAGCATGGAAAGTGGACGCCCTCTTTTTCAGCTGGAATTTAACAGTGTATGCATTTCCACCTCTTCCACTAATGACCAAGGTCTTACTGAAAATCAGGACAGAACAGCCAAAAGTGATTCTAATAGCCCCGGACTGGCCAAGGCAGCACTGGTACCCACTGTTGCGGAGCATGTCACACACAAAACCGTGGCCTCTACCACAATGGTCACTTCTTCTGACACAGCACAATTACAAAACTCTGCATTCCAGCCTGAAAACCCTGCAGCTGACAGCCTGGAGAATACCTTGACTCCTCATCAGGAAAAGCTATCCAAGAGAGTGAAGGATATCATCATGGAAGCTCGCAGACCTTCCACGAGAAAGGCATATTCAGCAAAATGGAAAAGATTCATCACTTGGAGCATAGCAAAGGGCCTAGACACGACAGTGATGAGCATGGCACATATCCTGGAATACTTGGCAGAAATGCTCCACAATGGCCTTTCTTACTCTTCCATAAAAATTCATGCTTCCGCAATTTCAGCAGAATACAACACTGATCCACCTGTCTTCTCACATCCTCTCCTAAGGCAGTTTCTAAGAGGAATTAAAAACATCAATCCTCCAATAAAACCACCAGTGCCTACATGGGACCTTAATTCATGTTGGAAAAGTTGACTCTACCCCCCTTTGAACCAGCAGCATCTTCAGAGCTATAGTTCCTGTCTTGGAAGACTGCCTTCCTTCTGGCCATAACCTCAGCAAGAAGAGTATCTGAATTGCAAGGCACTCATGGCAGTACAACCATTTCTTATTTTCCATCAGGACAGAGTTTCTTTAAGAACCAATCCTTCATTCATGCCAAAGGTGGTATCCAGGGTCTCATTGAACCAAGCTATTCACCTGCCTACCTTCTTTCCAAATCCACAAAACAAGGGGGAGAAACTTCTGCATACCCTGGGCATTCACAGACAGTTGCGCTACTACTTGGACAGAACTAAGACTTACAGAAAAACTGACCAGCTGTTGGTAGCATATGCTGCAGGTATTCAAGGAAAAGCAAAAGCAATTTCCAAACAGACAATTTCAAAATGGATAGGGAATTGCATTCGATTCTGCTACTCTTATCATGGAAAAACTGTGCCAGCTAGCATCAGACCTCATTCCACCAGAGCCACAGCCACCTCCACAGCCTTTTTTAAGAGGGGTGGCTACCAAGGACATTTTAGAAGCTGCTACATGGAGCTCCATGCATACATTTTCCAATCATTACAATTTACTCTTATATTCCAGATCCAGAGCAGGCTTTGCTATGGCAGTCCTGCAGGGCATTTTAGCTACACCTTCATTTTCTTAGATCCTACCACCCCCAGCTTGGCTATGGTATTCTACCCATATGTAAGGACTGCAGATGCATCCTTGAAGGACATAGTACAGTTTTGTACCTACCATAAATGTAGATGTCCGATAGGTATGCATCTGCAGTCAGGTTTATTCTCCCTCCTTCCCCTCTGTGGTATTTCCTGGGTACTTATCCCTCTTATAGCTAGCTGGGGTTATCTGTTATGGTGTATTTGTTTTATATTACTATGCATGTTTGGAATTTTTTGCATTTCTCCAAATTTAGCCTTCCTTAGAGGGCACCTGGCATCTGGGGCAAGAAAAACTGAGGAAGATGGCGTCGGCTGATACTTTTATACCCCAGTCGCTCTGACGTCGAGGAAAGGGCGACATCAGCCGACGCCGGACCCAGACTTTGGAATCCGGCCGACCGAAGGGCTGCCTGAGGCAGGACAACCCATATGTAAGGACTGCAGATGCATACCTATCGGACATCTACATTTATGGTAGGTACAAAACTGTACTTTCTTTGAGTTTGCCGTAAGCTTGGAGACATATGCCCAATCACTGCATTGTAGTTGTGGTCAGTAGTTGACACTTCTTGGGTCTGTTTGATCACCTCTCCCCAATTCCCATCTAAAAAGAACTCCACTCAAAACATGAGTGGTCTGTGCCACACACATATCTTGCAATAACCCCAGAGTCTACTGAAAATGGGTATGTAGCTTCTGTTCTTATTTATAGAAGGGGAAAAGGCTATACTTCTGCCTCAGATTCATGTAATTCTTTGGCCTGGCTTTACTTTCAGTGTTCAGTGCAGTGTTGCTGTTTTGTATCTTTTCTGTGTCCAAAGAGGTTCTTTGTGGCATTTTAGAGGCAATTAGAAGTGAGAACTTATTCCTTTCCTTTACGTAGATGACTGGTTCTTAGTGGCATTGTGTGGCATACTCTCTGTTCTTTACCCGGATGACTGGTTCTTAGTGACCTTGTATGGCGTACTCTCTGTTCTGTACCCGGATGACTGTTCTTAGTGGCCTTGTGTGGCATACTCTCTGATAGTGGCTCTTCATTGTGCTGTGCTCATAGAATTGCCTCCACTGGAGCAGAATGGAACACATTTCAGTGCTGGTCATTCCTACCTGTGAAAGAATGGATCAGAAGGTCACAGCCTTAGCAACCATAGTGAGGCTACAGAAGAGAGTCCTTCAAGCACTTACTGTCCAGTGCACCGCTGACTTTGACAACCAAGATGTATATAATTATTTTTGCATACCTAAGAATAAGGGTGTTGGAACTGGGTAGTGAGGTACCAACACATGCAAAACCAACACACTCTTCATTGGTCAGATAATCTTGTCAGAGCCTTGTCATCTGGCCCTTAATAGATGATTCCCAGCAGTCTTGGTGTGAGCTACCCCTTCCCACTGCCATACCCTTTAGTGTGTGTGTTGATGCATGTGTGTGTGGTTGGTATGGGATGGTTCACCTTAGTTTGCCCCTTCACTGTGCATAAAAGTGAAGCCCCTTTAAAGATGGCCTCACAGTAACCAGCTGGAACTAGTGGCCATGTCCCCTGCCCTCCAAGCCATGGAAATAGGCCTGCATTTCAGCAATGGAGGTGTAACTCAGTGGTAGAGCATTTGACTACAGATCGAGGTCCCTGGTTCATATCCAGGTGTCCCCTAGTTAGGGCATCTTTTTCCACTTATAGGTCGTTTTCACTGGCTATGCATTCAAAGGAGGTTATGCCAAATAGCAGCCAAACCATAAAATAGCACTGGTACTTCCCTGTCCACTTTTGTAATGTACAAGATGTCTCATGGTACAGTTTACACATCACCATCATCATCAGCCACCCTTTTCACATTTTTTTGTATAGGTAGGGTGTCATGTCAACTGTCAGTACGTCTCCCTATTCACTGCTACTCTCCTAACTTCAACATTCATGCCTGACTGTCACAGATCTTCTGTGATACAGTCCACCTCTTTGCTAGACACCCTTGTTTCCTCTTGCTGTCTTTCTGTCTGTCTTAAATCTTCTTTACTGGATTGTCTCTCCTTTTCTGCACGTGCCTGAAGCACAGTAATCTATTCTCTTTGATCTTTTCTGTTATTGTAGCTACTTTGGCTTCTGGTCTTATGTCCTGATTTCTTTATCTGTCCCATAATGTGCATCCTACCACCTGTTTTGGGCACTTCATCTCCATCACCTCTTGCCTCCTCAACTGTTCTGCCTTTACTGCCCAGGTTTCTGTAGCATGCAGTAGTACTGGTCACCGCCACTGTTTTATACACCTTACTTTTCAGCTTCTTTGGCATTCTTCTGTCATGTACTACAACTGACATTATTTACTAGCTGGCTGGAGTCCCTCTGATTCTAGCTTTGACCTCCTCATTCAGACTTCCCTTCTCCTTAACCACCCCTGTCAGATCCTTAAAGCTGTTCACATATTCCACTGTTTTCTCCTCTATTTCAGTTCTCACCTTCTTTTGACTTTCCCCATTTGCTTGCCATTACAACTGTCTTATCTGTAGTGTTTCATCTCATGTGCCTTCAGTTTTATATTCCATTCCTCTATCCTTTGCTGAAGTTCTTGTTCAGAGTCTGCCTGTAATGCTACAGGCACAGATTACACAATAACATAATTACAAACATAGTGTAGCAGTTGGCACAGCAGGTTAAGGCTGTGAGCTGTAGTTCCAGTGGTACAGGGTTTGATTCTCTCAGCCCTCATTTGCTTACTCTGTGACCTTGAGCAAATCTCTTAACCAGACTATGCTTTGGGGCAACTAGGAATTTGAGCTAAGCTCCTTGGTCCCCTGAACTGAAACCCCAATAACTACTTACAAACATGTGAACCTTTGAAAACCCAGACATAATGTGTTACCTGCACAAATTGATAAGGCAAACCACTGCACAGCTCTCTGCTAAATGGTGGTATTGGTTTGGCAATGCACATAGATCATAGGGTGACTGTGGCAGTCATTCACATTCCTGGAAGATGGATACACGGTCAGACTCCCTTCATTACAACCCCAGTTCTATTCTGGATCTGAGAGTAAGGGAATCTTTCCTGGGCAAGATTTTCTTTGGAAATAGTGCACCATGGAAATTGAACTGTTCAACACAGTCCATACCGTTTCATGGCTAGTTTCGCAGGGCAAGGCAGAATTGTTAGTGGACATGTTCTGTCTTTTACAGCAGGAAAGATTCATGTACAGCCATGTCATGGCAGAAGAGATTCCTATACACCTTTTTACAATTTTCTGTCTCATTGCAAAATTATGAGAAGAAAGATCGGGGTTCCTCTGGTAATTCTGTGGACCTTAATCGCAGTTCTCAGAATCATCAGACAAATGGGGCTTGGCGTACCTCAGATGTTCCATTGAGGTGCAACATCATATAGTTAGTGAGGGTGTGAATGGTGCACCTCCCCTCCTCCAGTGTTTGGGGGAGGGATATTAACAGTGCACCAGTGAGTATTGCTGTTCAGTGTTTTATTGACCGAATCAGTTTTTTTTTTTTTTTTTTTTTTTTTTACTGTTTTAGGGTTCACAGTGTCAGGTCTTGTGTTGTAATAGGAGCCAAAAGCAAGACTTGTTGCAGCCCTTTGGTGGCTGAGAAGGGTGGCACTTTCATTTCTCAGGTCCTTGGCAGTAGAAACAAAGTGTTCGTCTGTCAGTGCGATACTTGTCTCCACATCAGGGCTTAGTTGCTCATTTAGGCCCTCTACCCCCACTGGCTTTCCCTATGGGAGCATCCGAGAAGCCAGAAGCAAACTATCACTTCATCGGGTTAGTTTACAGTTAATCTTGACCTATCTCAAGGAGTATCACTTCATCGGGTTAGTTTACAGTTAATCTTGACCTATCTCAAGTACCTGTTTAGCTTGAGTCTTGGTTATTCCTTGGGCAGCCCTCATGTTTCTATTATCCATACATGTCATTACCTAGGACCTGTTGGGGCAACAGGTATGTATCCCAGAGACTACCCAGTGTGTGGAACAGGCTCCCCATCCATGTGAAGTAGAGATCCCGCCTAACCCAATTCAAGTGTAACTTGGACAATTGGATGGGAAACTGGAAATTCATCCCTGGTTTGGCAACTATGTGTCTAATGGACACAGGCAGCCTGCAAATGGTTCACCTCCCAGGCTGTTGCTTGTAAATGTTTCATCTTCCAAGACCCTGCTTAAACTTATCAGGGGTGCCAGAACTTGTCAGAGATTTGGGATGCATGGCTAGGCTTAAAAAGGCCGTTGTGGTCGTTAACCTATTAAACACCCATGAACTGTTCTCCATCATCAGCACCATGGTGCTTCTGGACTGTAAGCCCTTTCACTTTCTGCTGACTTCAGGCTTGCAGGGAGTTTTAATTTTCGCTGCTTGGAATTATTCCCAGCAAGTATCCACAGCAGAAAGTGTCCAAAGTTGGATATGATAGATATGTAAGCCCCTCTTAATTGATCTCATGGAAGACTGCCTGCTGTGAATGACATTTCTTTTCATCATCAGTTAAAGGTTTGCCCTGTATCTTGTACATGTATATTGTTTAGTTTTCAGATCATGCTTCCTCGTTGCATGAGGTCACATTTGAGAAGCACATGAGGATGTGTGCCCACTTTTAGCCCAACATTTCGTATTGTGCTCCACTGAGTGTTGGAACCACAGAGGTGACAGAATTGTGCCACGTTGGGGATCTTCGGTAAAGGATATACCAATAGTCACCCACCACAGTCGACCTTCTAGCTGATAAGTGGATATGATGATTACACTTTTATTCCATGGCAAATGGAGTGCTGGGACCACCAGATTTTGCCACTTAAAAAGAGACAAGGATGTTGAAAACTGAAGGGTCACTATTTGCTGTAGGGAATGTTTGAGTGAAGGCAGTTCTGTACATTCTTTGTAAATAATCCTCTGATGCGTATTGCAACTTTGGTTAACTGCGTTTCATGTGGAAGAGGAAAGAGTGTAAAGGGACAGTAGTCACTCACTGAAGGGAGGAGAAGTGGGGCTTTTATTAAATATGACCTGTTGTGGTGGAGCAGAAGTGGTAGTGACCCGTGGACTACATTGTTTGATTAGTATATCACTATGTTCTAGGCTACATGTATTTTGGGAATTCATTGTCCACTTGTGTGCAGTTCAGTGTTCTTTACTTTGTTAGGTGGAACTTAAATTGCATGTATGAGCAGGGTCTTTGTATTTTGTTAAGACACATTTTTTTTTTTTTTTTTTTAAATTAGGATCTTCTTAAGGTAGGGCAGTGCATTTGTATGCCAGTGGGAAGCTCACACCAAACTTGCTAATTATTTGTGGTCTGTGTCTGCTTTGGCTGCTTGCCAGTAGCATGCAATAAGTCATTTCATGCAGTCTTGTATGTAGCTCATTCAGAAGGTTTTTGTTGCAGTCAGTGCGGGTGTTGTACCATGGCTTTAATAGTGCATTTGATCTCTGCTTGGTTTTCTGTTGTGTATGGATCACAGAATTAATTACTTGTGCCCCAAAGTATAAGTAATATAAAATGCCGGTCTTGAAATAAAAGTATAACTGCATGTAGACTGTTAAATAAAAGGTGCTAAGGCCTACAGAAATGCAAGTTTTACGAGCATGAATTTGTGTTTAAGTAATAACGACTAATCTTTTTTTTTTTAATCAGTTTCCAGCTGCAGTTCCCTCTGAAATAAGTGAAGGCGTGCACAGCAGTAGACAAGAAGTACCATCTTCCTCACCAACCCACCTGCTTCCTCCATTACTTCCAGACACAGAATCACCTCTGGACCTGGAACAGCAGTGGCAGGATATCATGTCGATCATGGAACTGCAGGTGAGCAGTTACTGGATCGTAGTCAAGGCTAGTGACACACAGCAGTTAAGCCAACGTAGGTGTGCCTTCAGCTGAGTGTTGGATTTGTAGTACACTGAGTAACTGGAGGAAAGCCAGAACAAGTAGAATCTTATTTATTCATTTGTGTGTTGGTTTTGGCAAAGGAGATGTCTAGCGGAGCATTGCCTGTTTTCATTTGGGGTTCCGTGTTAAGAGTTTTGCACTATAGTGGTATATAGCAAGTCCGATAACGTACATAAAAAGGTTTCTTGTGAAAGACAAGTGTTAAACAAAAAGGAAGTAAAAACTTACTTATGAGAATATAACCGGGATTGCGAGCGCAGCCACACACACACACACACACACACACACACACACACACACACACATGCAGACACACTGGTCGCATGCACATATAGTTAGGGATATGTGCACAGTTTTCAGTGTCAGAAAATGAAGATACAGTGAGTCAAGATGGGTAGGAAACAAGCCGATGTGTAATTATAGTATAGTGAGTTGTTGTGTCTTTTGGCTTATCCCGGTTAGGGGTCGCCACAGCGGAACTCCGGTCCGATAATGTTTGGTAGTGGATTTTTACGTGCGGAGTTACCAGCCCTGACGCACAACCTTCAATGAAGGTACACCCATTCACACATGCCTCCACACAGAAGACGCTCTAACTGAGAATCGAAGGCGACAACGTCTTGCTGTGAGGCGACAATGCTACTGCAGCACCACTACTGCGGGTAATTAATGTATAGTGAGTAAGCTTTGTATTTTAGAAGTGGCTCCAGATGTATTTAATGGTGTATTTCAGTTGTGTCTGTTGAGCATCCCTCTCTTTGTGAGACTTTTTGCTAAGTTTTCTGCTTCCTGTAGTTGTGGAGGACATTATTTGTGAATGTATTGTCCTTTACTGATGTTCATCGTGCATACAGCTGCAGTCATAACAGATGGGTTCTCCTGCCGTCAGGCAGGTCCTCGGTCGGCCGAATTCCAAAGTCTAGGTCCGGCGTCGGTTGTCGTCACTTCTTCCCTGACGTCAGTGCGACAGGGGTATAAAAGAACCAGCCGACGCCATGTTCTTCAGTCTTTCTTGCCGCGCGGTGCCCGAAGCAGAAGCAGTTCACAAGTGCCGGTCGGCCAGCTCCTGAGATTACGAAACATTTGGAAAACCGAAGTCTTCTTAAAAGCTAAGTACCCCGTTGGGGAAACTTTTCTTGCCTCAGACCGATGTCAGACAAAGTTAATTGTATTTCTTATGGGAAGCAAATACCATATAAGGATTTCCATTCCCTCTGTATTCTTTGTTTAAGCCCAGACCACGACGTCTCGGCCTGTCACTGTTGTGCTACATTCAACAAACGCACTATTAAGCATCGGGCGGAGTTCGCCCAGCATTTTGTTGGGAAAACTTTTAACTATACCATGTCGTCGGATACCCCGACTCCAGTTTTGTCTAAAAAACACAATTCTGTGTAAGGGTTTGTTCTTATAGTGAGGTCTGTTTGTTGTTAGGCTGCAGGTGGCAGTGAAAAGGTGTCAGTATGAGGTAAGGGAGAAGGTCAACATGGCAGTGTTGGAATGTAAGCCCAAGAGAATTCGGACTAAAATGACAAGTGATCCATTCCATCCACCTCTTGTCTGCGCTCACGCTGACGAGGCCCAAGCATGTTCTGCCCATCTGTACAAAATAAGTGCTGAAAGGTTTTGGGTTTACTGAGAGTTACTGATGCTGACTGTACTCTTACCAGGCACTGTCTACCACCTTACCACTTGCCTAGTCGACACCAGCAATGCATTTGCTTAATTGCAGTTAGGTTCTGCAGTCCCCTTATCTTGAGTTACTGGAGTGTTTATAAGATTGTGGGTAGCAATGCATTTGCTTAATTGCAGTTAGGTTCTGCAGTCTCCTTATCTTGAGTTACTGGAGTGTTTATAAGATTGTGGGTAGCAATGCATTTGCTTAATGCAGTTGCGTCTGTGTTTGTTTTTTAACATATCCTTGTAGGTGTAAATATGGTTTGTTCATTTCTTATGGGACCCTATTCACCTGTGCTGTGCACACAAATGCATTGAGGATCAGTGCACTGGCTCAGTAAAAAAATACAAATAAATAAACACATTTGAATGGAATAATAAACTGAATCCCTGCAGTGTGTAGAATTCTTGCATTGCCAACTGCAGATAACAATCCTCTTTGTTTTCGCTACTCTTCTTTCTCTTAATATTCGTCACTGTTTGGAAAGTTGCTTTCGCTTGTCAGTTGGATTAGCAGTAGTGTGAGTTGGACTTGTATGTTTGAATTTGCATTCTTGCACAAATCTGTTTTCCTGACTTTTGTATTGTGGACAGTTGTCAGATATGACAATATCTGGTATCCCTTGTCTCAAAAATATACATCTGTCAAACTGGGTAGAACTCTGATGTCCTTTTAGAAGGATAAAAAGACGTGAATAGAATCCCTTTCTTTCCAAAGTAAGAACCACTCTGGCCTCTTTGGGTGCGTGGAATGGATCTATTCCAGGAGGTTTGCTGCAATATTCTGATCTTTTATTGGATCTCTTAATAGAAGAGTACCTAAGAGCTTTAGGACTTGGTCTGTTGAGTCAACATTTGGAAACAGTCTTATGTTGTTTGGTTTCTTTGTAGTTTTGAGCAAAATTCAATTTGGTTTATACCTTAATACTGGCGGAGCTGCCAAGAAGCTGTGCCATGTTCCACATTTCTGCATGTCACTGAGGAAGAAACTGTACAGATAACTTAAATCTGTAACCTTTCTGGAAAAGGAGAAAAACAACATAACTGTAGTTAGAAGTTCCTTTAAGTATAGAAAGAACTTGCCAATTATTTACAGTTCCTTCTTCACAAAGAGTCAAGGGCCTACTGAGACTATAGTTAGTTGTGCTAATAAGCTAAAAAAATCAATCTGTCAGTTCGGTGGGTTGCATGACTCACTAACAAAGAGAAACTGGTATAAAAAAATGTTAGGGCAGGCTATTGATGCAGACTTGACACTTTTGGAACATCTGGGTGTGTGCAGAGCAATTGTGATTACAAGTTAACCACAAGCTAGAGCTAACAATCACAAGACTGCACCCAATGAAGGAAATGAATTCACAGAAAATGTACTTTAAGCGCTCTTGTCAGTGTATATTAGTTGACATCTTCAGAATAAGTAGAAATACAGACCATTTAAAAAGCCCTCTGATGTAATCATATGATCTAAAAACACCAGTAGAAGCTCACCACTTTATGAATATTCATTAAAAAATAAGCCAATGACAGCTGGCAATTCTCGCAGCATCTGTTATCTAAAATGTATTAAAACAAACACCTGAAAAACAAGTATGCAGTCACACAAATGCATCACCTCAGAATCTAGAAAAAATGTTACTTACAAATGTTTGACGGATTTGGTAGAATATAAAGAATTAGTATGGCAAATTAACTTAAATGCTCATCTTCCACCCGGCTTAAGTGATTATCTGTCTGTTAGTGTGTTAAGTCTTCATACTTCTGATTATAAAAAATAGCAGTACTTTTAGGTAATTTTGGTAAATATTTATAAGTAACATTTTTGTTGATTCTGAAATGATGCATTTGTCTGATTGCATACTTATTTTTCAGGTATTTGTTTTAATAGATTTTAGATAACAGATGTTGCGAGAATTGCTAGATGTCCTTGGTTTATTTTGTAATGAGTATTCATAAAGTGAGTTTCTATTGGTGTTTTTACATCATATGATTATATTACAGGGCTTTTTAAATGGTCTGTATTTGTAACACACTTATTCTGAAGAAGTCAATTGATATACACTGACAAAAGCACTTAAAATATATTTTCCGTTATTTCATTTACTTTATTGGGTGCAGGTTTGTGATTGTGAGTTTACAAGTTCTCATTTAAAAGAATTAACTGAGAAAGTAGGTGTGCAGAAGATAAATCTGACTGACAAAAGTGAGAAAATGAGAATACTTTGTAACAGCAATAGAGACAGGAAATAAAGCCATGAAACACACAGAAAGTATGCAGAAATTCAGATAAAAACCTCTTGAGAGGAAGAAGTGTACTAATGTTTAGTCAGTTTTGTAGAAGGTGCAGTAGAAATAATTATTTTGCAAAGATGTGTGAAAGGAAAAACTGTGTTTGAAAGAATTTGCTTATTGTCGAACAGAAACTTGGAATGTATTATTTGTTACTTTTAAGGTGAAATTAGATCATAACACTGAAGGTTGAGAATCAGGATCACAGTGGTTTTACAATTTTGAAAAAAAAAAATACTGGCAAATATCGAATGTGGACTGTGAGCATTGAAAGAACACAGGTGATGTGAAGTAGTATACTTCATGTCATCTTCAACCTGTGGGAATACGGATCTGTATCGGATCCGAGCCGTCAAAGATAACTAGCATCAGCTCCAAGCTCCAGACTCCTCCCCTTACCCATAATGTACCTCCCTTGCCTTCCATCCCCAGATCCCATTTGCCGCGATTTGTGAAACATTGTCTCTCTAGAGGTCCAGCTAACAGGGTGTTTTTTGACTGTACGTTTTAAAGAAATTGTTGGTAGATTAGCCGTTTCAGATTAGTGTAGGTCAGTCTTGTGTGGTGAGTGGGTTTGTGTTAAACTTTTAGGAAGAAAGTTTTTGTTTCTCTCTTTCGTCTTAGATATGGCTGAAAAACTTATTTTTAAACAAGGCACAGAGTGTGGCCATAAGCTCTCCCCTGCGGATGGCCGCACTCTTTGTGTATTGTGTTTAGGTGTGGCCCACCTCAATGTTGACTGTTCCATTTATGCGGGGTTCAACCCCCGAGCTTTGAAGGACAGAAAGGCCAAGTTGGCCCTCAAGGGGCTTCTTCCTGCCACTGATCCTCCCTCCTTGTCCTCGGCTTCAGTCACTGTGGCTGCCGTAACTGCCTTTCCTGCTTCTCTGCCTCTGGCCTCCCCTCCCTCCCAGGCTGGGACTCAAACTCCCGCTTCTAAGCCTGTAGTAGCGGAGCAGAGGAGGGGTAGAGAGCGGGAGAGAGAGTCGAGGGCTAAGAAGAAGAGGTCTCCAGACCTCTTGTCACCAAGCAAGTCTGCTCGGATCCATGACTCCCCTTGGCTCCGGTCTCCGAGGTTCTCCTCTGGGTTGAAGGAGGCACGCCCAGTCTCCCAGGCCTCAGCTCCCCGACCGGCCAGGTCGGAGTCTGTGGCCTCGTCTCGATTGACCCGTTCTCTCTCTCGGACATGGATTTGGATAAGATGATGAGGCGCTTTATCCGTACACAGATCCAGATGGGGGTCTTACCAGCCCCCCCTCCCTCAGGTGGGGGCAGCTCACTTCCCTTTTTATAGCCCATTACTCCTTCCCCGATTCGACCTTCGGCTTCGGAGTTCTCGGATCCAAGGTTGGCCTTGGTTGGGGCGTCGGCGCCAATGATCCTAGCGTCCTCAACACCAGCAGCTGCCTGGGACATCATGGATCTGACCAGTACGGATTCGAGTCACTCTCTGAGATGGAGCCTGGTGGTCAGATCCAAGGGAGGTGGAACCTTTACCATCTGCTCCGATGTCGGTCCAGGTTCCCTCTCTCAGAGCTCCAACCACTTCGGGTCCGGCTCCGATTCTCGCATCGGACCTGGGGAGACTGGCCTCCTTATTGGCTTCATAGGAGGTCCGTTCACCTTTGGCATTTGATGTAGTAGAACGGGTCCTCTCAGTCGGATCGTGGCCCCCGACCGCCCCCTCGGGCTCCACCCAGACCCCCTCTGCTCCGTCTACGGTCCCCATCATCTTACCAATGGGACAGCCCATGCCTGAAGGGTCCCAGGTGGTTCTCCCAGAGGAACAGATGGCTTGCGAGCACTCCCCAGAGAGCCCCATGGGAGATGTGCCTCACAAGCATACGTGTAAGAAGAGGCACTTGGACTCCCCTGAATCCCTAACCGAGGACACAGACTTAGATGAGGGGGAGGGCTCCCCAAGGTCACATCCTGACGATGTCTCCTTTGGAGACATCATGGAGATCCTGCACCAGCGGGGAGGTTGGTATGCCCCCAGCCTTCCTCTGAGTCTTTGTTTCTGGAGGCCTTTGGCACGGGCCCGTCTACATTGTGGGTGCCCCCCCCACGGATCTTTTAGTGGATTTGATCACCTCACTGGTGTGGAAGGAACCTGATACTGTGGAGCCAATCCCCAAGTGCCCCAATAAGGTTTTGAGTCCCCCTATAGACGGGCCGTCCTGGAACAAGGGCTCCCCAGTCGACGCCATGGTGGTAGCAGCAGCCACAAAGGGGGAATTATCTCAGGAAAGTTCCTCGGTCCACCCTCTTGACCGAGAGTCTCGGATGATGGACCGGCTAGGGAAGCGGGTGTATGCTTCAGCTACCTTTTCAATAAGGGTGCTGAACTACTTGGCCCATGTCACAAGATTCCAACGCGACCTGGTGAAGGAGCTGGAGGAGTCTCCTCTCAAGTCCATGTCGCAGGAGGACAAGGCTTTGTTCTCCACAAAATGGCCACTTTGAGAGCAGTATTGACTACGTCCATGCGACTCCTCTCCCATGCAATGGAAGGAGCGGCTAGGGCGGCTGGGTTCGGTGTGTCCATGAGGCGTAATGCCTGGCTCAGGTTGTGCCAATTTACCGAACCCTTTAAAGCGTCCTTTGCCAGTGCCCCTTATGACGGCTTGACTCTGTTTGGTAAGACCGTCAAGGAGACGCTGGTCCAGAGTGAGAAGGATGGGAAGACACTGTCTAATGTCGAAATCCGCTTCTCTAACCCTCAAAGGTCCTTTTCCCGGAACCAGAGAGGGCAAACGAAGATGTGGTTCCGAAAGTATCAGTATTCCCGGGACACTCAGGGCTCCTCATCCACAGAGGCAGAGGAGGACAGAATGGACGCCAGCCCAGAGGCCGAGGGGGTCCGTGAAACTTCGGGTCTTGAGAATCTTTCTCAGACAGACCCGGGCAGCAGCCCTGAGGGGTTGCCCGACTGCTCTACTCTTGATGCAGTCGGGGGACGATTGTCCTTGCACCCAGCGACATGGGAATCCATAACAATGGACTGCTGGGTGCTGCAAATCATATCTAGAGGATATTCTATCCCCTTCGTGGGTTTTCCAACACCTCCCAAACTCCTCCCAGATGTTCCACCCACACAAAGAGAGGCAGCAGCACAGGAAATTTCCAAGCTGCTAGGAAAACGAGCCATCAAAACCATCCCCCCAGATCAGTCCGGATCGGGCTTCTATTCCAGGTTCTTTTTGGTGCCAAAGAAAACGGGGGACTTGAGGCCTATTTTGGACCTCTCTACCCTGAAACTGTCAGTGGCCAAAGAAGAGTTCCGGATGGTCACACTACAGTCCATCATGCCATACCTGCAAGAGAGCTACTGGATGTGCTCGTTAGATCTCCAGGATGCTTACTATCACATAAAAATCCACAGAAGCTCCAGGAGGTTCCTCCGTTTCTGGCTAGGAGTCAATCATTACCAATTTCAAGCCCTACCCTTTGGTCTTACCACAGCCCCCAGTGTGTTTACCAAAGTGATGGCGGTGGTAGCAGCTCACCTGAGGCTTCAGGGGATTCAGGTCTATCCGTACCTGGACGATTGGCTCTTCACTGCTCCCACCAGGCATCTACTTTCCCAAACCAGGGCCTACTTTGACACTTGCCCTGAGTTTGGGTATCACAATCAACACATCCAAATCTTTCTAGAGCCTGTATAGGTAATAGACTACATTGGTGCCAGGATAGACACACTCCAGGGCAAAGTGTTCCTGACCTCGGAGAGAGTTCAAAACCTCAAGATGCATGTCTCCCTAATTTACCATTCTCATCTCCCGACAGCGGAATCTGTATTAAGGGCCCTAGGCTCGATGGCAGCGACCATAACTCGCCCTAGGCTCGATGGCAGCGACCATAACTCTCCTTCCATGTGCCTGACTACACATGCGGATTCTTCAGTAGACTTTGGCGGTTCAGTGATCCCTGTTGGATTTACCACTAACTTATCCTATTCACCTAAGTCAAGTACGTCGGTCTTCCCTCATATGGTGGATGAGCTCTCGGGACATGTTGGAGGGACGGCCTTCCATTCCAGCCCCGGCCTAAGCCACAGTGACCGCGGATGCCTGCCAACTCGGGTGGGGGGGCATTGTTCAGGCAGGACAGTCCAAGGCCTGTGGTCCCCCATAGAGACCGATTTGCATGTCAATGTCCTAGAGATGAGGGCGGTCTTTCTAGCGTTGCAGGCCCTTCATTCCTTTCTTCCTCTCGGGACGATTGCTATTGAATCCGACATGTCTGTAGTGTGGTATATCAACTAACAGGGAGGTACCAGATCTTATCCCCTTTGTCACGACGCCATGAGAGTGTGGGAATGGCCGATCTCCACCGGTCGCTTTCTTATTGCAACACACATTCTGGGACGGTCCAACGTTCTAGAGGGCAGGCTAAGTCGGACCATTCTGATTTATTTTATTTATTTTATTTTATTTTACATTTGTTGACCGGGCTAGTCTAGCTGGATATATGTCCATTTTCAGTAGAGGCCCAGGGAGATAAGCTCCACTTATAAAACTTTAATGATGCTAAGTAAAAAACTATTAAGAACTACATTCAAATATGATAAAATAATAATCAAGTGGTATAAAAAGTAATGGAGTGAAGAAAGTATTGTAGAACATGACAACAAGAAGTATGCAATAAACATGTACATAGAGAGGGATAACGGAAAATAGATGAAAGGAAAGTGAACTTAGTCAGGGGTGAAGTAAGTCAGATGAACAAGAAGTAATGTTAGTCAGGATTGGTACAGGGGCACAGCCATTGTGTTTTGAGGTAAAGCTCGAGTTTCTTTTTAAAGAGAGATTTTGAGGGAATAGATGAGAGTTCAGAGGGAAGCAGGTTCCAATATTTTCCAACAGTGTTTGAGAAAAGAGAGTCTCCGGCCTTGTTGTTTGACTTGTCAGTGTCTATAAGAAGTTTGTGTCAGATCGCAGGGACTTTAGGTTGTGGTATGGGTGAATCAGTCTTGATAGTATAGGGGTTTTGTCAGGTTGATAAAGAATTTGATGGGCTATGCTAAGCTGGTTAGTTTTTAGTTGCTGTTGATATTCCAGCCAGCCTAGTTGTTTTAGATTAATACAGTGGTGGGTTCTGTAATGGTTTCCTGTGGCAAATCTGGCTATGTTGTGGTAGGAGTTTTCTAGTTTTGACAGATTTCTTTTTGATAATTTGGTAAAAATGGGGGAGGCATAGAGCAGGGGTGAGATAAGGTGGGAGTGGGCTATAGTTGTTCTAGATTCTGGAGTGAGGAAAGGTTTGATTCTGTAAAGAGAGCCTATTTTTTTGTTAATGCTTTTTAGTGCGTTGTTAATATGGGCATCGAAGTTAAGGTTATTGTCTATGGTAATGCCTAGTAGTTTGGTAGTTGACTCTTGTGATATAGGTGTGCCATTTGTTGATGTTATAGTAAAATCAATAAGGGGAGATTTGCTTGAAGGTGTAAAGAGGAGCAGTTTAGTTTTTTTAGGGTTGAGTAGTAGACAGTGCTGGGAAAACCAGTCTTCTACAGAGTTAAATATGTGTTGTGTGAGGGAGTGAAGGTGTGATACAGATGTGGCGGAACAGATAAGCGTTGAATCTTCTGCGTACTGTGTGCATGTGGCTTGGGGAGCCACAAGGTGTAGGTCATTAATAAATAAAGAAAATAGGAGAGGACCTAGTATAGACCCTTGTGGGACTCCAATGTTGACAGGTAGCTGGGAGGATAGAGTGGAGTTCCAGAGTACTGCTTGATGTCTGTTTTGTAAATAGGACTTAAACCAGTTAAGAGATTGGGTATCAATTGAAGTGGATTGGAGAATGTGAATGAGTATTTGGTGGTTGACCACGTCAAAGGCTTTGGATAGATCTAAGAAAAGTGCTGAGGAGAGGGTGTTATTGTTGCGATTTTTGTTGGTTGTGTCTGTAAAGGAGAGGAGGGCAGTGGTGGTACTGTGGGATGGTCTGAAACCGTGCTGGGTGTTGGAGAGTAGGTTATTATGGAGAAGGTGTTGAAGCAGTTGTTTGTGTATACACCTTTCCATGATCTTAGATAAGAGCGAAAGAAGGGCTATGGGGTGGTAATTAGATATTTCAGTAGAATTTCCACCCTTATGGAGTGGGATAATGTGGAAGATTTTCCAGAGTTTGGGTACATATCCTTCAGTGATGGTTCTGTTGATCAGAATTGAGATTGGTAAGGCTATTGCTTTAGCTGCTAATTGCAAGTATTCTGTGGGTAATAGGTCAGCAGAGGGAGTGCATGGTTTGAGTTTTTTTAGAAGGGAGAGAATATAAGTTGTTGGGACTGGTTGGAAGTGAAAAGTAGGGGGTGGGTTTAGGTTGCTCATTGACATGTGTGCATTTTTGATGGGAAGTTGACTTGCTAAGGTTTGAATAGTTTCTATGAAGAAGGAATTAAAGGAATTTGCTGTTTGGTTGGGGTTATTTATGTCAGAGCCTTGTGGGTTGGGTGTGACAGGTTTACTTGGCTGTAGTAATTGGTTTATGTTTGCCCAGAATTTTTGGGGGTTGTTTTGGGGAGAATGTTGTGGTTTCAGGTAGTAACTTTTTTTATCGGTCATTATTAATTTTTTGGTCTCATTTCTTTGTTGCTTTAAGTTTTGTTAGTCTGTGGTGTTTTTAGTTAAGCGAGATTTGTTCCAGGCTTTATTCCTGAGAGTGATTTTTTGTTTGGTTTCTATTGATAGCCAGGGGGCAGGTTTAGCTTTGATTCTGACGGAGCGTGTGAGGGCATGGTAGTTGAGGATAGTTAGAAACTTAGTATTAAAGACATCAACAGCTTCATCTAGTGGAAGATGTTTTAAGGGTGTCCAGTTGCATGCTTCTAGTTCATTTTGAAACATCTCCACGTTGAAGTTTTTTTTGGATCTGATTGTTCTGGTTATTATTTGGGTAGGAGGGTTGGTTTTAAGCCTGATAATGTAGGTTAGTAAGTGGTCACTTATATCATCAGGGAGTGTTCCTGTTTTATAGGTATGGGGTTGGTTGTTGGTGAGTATCCAGTCTATGGTACTTTATTTTTTGTTAACTTTATTTATTCTAGTGGGGAGGTGATGGTCTGAGAGAATCCATAAAGGTTAATATGGCTAGTAGGTTGTTTGTTGTTACAAGATTCCCAATCGATGTTTACATCACCTAAGATGATTATCTCTTGGGGTAAGTTTAGTGATAGCCAACATAGGATCTTTTCGATGGTGGAAATGTTATTACCTGGGGGAACATAGATGCAGATAATATAGATTGATTTGACTGGGTTTATTTCTAGTTTGGTAATAAGAAGTTCAGCATTTGAGTCCTGGGGAGGTTTTTGGTGGTATATGGTTATTTGAAGGTTGGATTTAAATAATATGGCAATACCTCCACCTTTTTTTGATTCTCTGTCAAGACGTAAGATGTTATAGCCAGGCGGAATGATTTCACTGTCTTTTGTTGAGGGTTTTAACCAGGTTTCTGTTAGACAAATAATATCAAAGGAGTACAACTGTAGGAGAGCATGTAGTTGAGTTGTTTTATTATTAATGCTACGTATGTTAAGGTTGGCTACTGAGAGTGAGTTTTTGGGTTGTCTAAGCAGTGGGTTAACAATGGGGTCTAGTTTATTGGTTTGATTTAAGGAGGAGTCAGTTGGGCCTGGGTTTGGGTGAATATCTCCATTCTTAAGTAGGAGGAGTAGGGTTAGGTAGGTAGTTTTTGTATATTTACTATGTGGGAGGGGTATCCTTATGGGATTAGGGTATACAAGTTTGATGTGGGTAATTCTATGATATTTGGGTAATAGATAGCTAGGTATTGAAGTTATGTTGATGTGATGGTTGGGGTAGATGGGAATTAAGGAGGAAGTTTGTGTGGTGTGTTAAGGTGTGAGAGTAGTGGTTGTTCATAGGAGGTAGTAAGGTGTGCTAATAATAGAGTGAGAGTAAGAGATAATATGATTATGGTATGTTTGAGTGCTAGGGTGGGATGTTTAAACATTGTAAAGGTAGATATTAATTATAGTTACTAGTACAAGTGTTGTGGGTGTGGTATTGTTAGACTAGTTAAGTGGTATATGTGAAAGGGTGTGGTATGGAAAGAGGTACTGGGAGAACAGAGAGCGGATTGGATATTTGTAGTTGGGTTGTAATTGGAGGAACAGGAGGGGAGGGTGTCTAGGTAGGTATATCTGCAGATGCACTGGGGGTGGGTGGGATTTGGGGGCAGGGTAGGGGAGCGGAGTGAGCCAGAGCGGGTAGAGACAAGACAGAGAAGTTAGCAGGGAAACAATCAGTAAATACAGGTAGCTATGGTAAGAAAAGGTAAGTTATGAGTGGAGAGGTTAGATGATACAGGAGAAAGAAGAAGAAAGGCTTCCTGAGGGGTAAGCACTAAAAAGTACCAGGTAAGTTGGAGTGAGAACAAATAAGATGTTTGGTAGTAAAGGTTTTCAAAGTTAGCTCAGTAGCTTAGGGAGAGAGATAGAAAGGAGAAAGGCGCCCCCTAGTGGGCAGGACAGGGAAAAGGATGAGTTCGAAAGGGAGCAGCTAAGTGTAGGAACTGGTGAAGAGAAGGATATCTATAGCGAGGAGGAGCAGGTATGAGGAAGAGGTGTATAGGCTGTTCGGAAGGCACAGGAACAGGGGTTAGGCTGCTGTCTGCACAGATTCCCAGTGGACTTGGTAACCCAGAAAGTGGTGGTGGATACAGTCTATTTTACAAGGTAATCTAGTCCATAACATACTCTTTTTGTTTCCCTTGATAGAGGGTTCAGCACGCTGGAAATAGTGGCCACAGGCGTGTGGAGTAGGGTCCTGACACCAGGTAGGCTGAGGCTGTATCAGGAGTAGGCACAATTCAACTTGGGTACTTTGGGGAAAGAAGGGAAGAAAGGTAGAAGAGAGAGAACAGGGTTAGGAGTTTATCATGTATTTTGAGAAACGAACAATAGCAGTATTAGTAAACAAATTAAAACTTCCAACTTAGACAAAGGCTAACAACAATACTTATAACATTGCAAATAGAGGTGAGAGGAGGTTGAGACAGCAGGTAACACAGTGGAATGATAAAAACAATGCAGTAGGAAAAACAGATGCTATGCAGGGGTGCATTAACTGTGCTTGTATGAGCTTAAAACAAGAAGGTCAATATCGCCCTTAAAATGAGATAAGTCCCTATCTACACAGTAGTTGGGGAAAAACAATGCAGGGAAATAAAAGAAGATATGTTAGTGTTATGCTAGCGCCGTATTCCACGTTGGTGGAGTATAGCATAAATACGGCCGTATTAATTAACTAATGCGTGTACAGAAAGGGCTAGGCAACATGCATGCCTCAGGTAGCGACTACGTTGGACCGAGGACTCATTCCTGTGCCACATGGGTGGCACAGTAAGCAACCTGTAGGCAAAATCGTTATGGCCTCAGGACATTCATCGAGGCACAAGTTTTTGTGATGTAATACAAAAGTACTACAGAGATCTAGTCAGTGATATAAAAAAAATAAATGAACTACAGAGATCTAGTCTGTAGTTCGGTGAGCAGGGGTAGTTTTAACAATCTAAAGAGGGCCCAAGATGACTAGAGTAAGGGTCGCTCAGGTGGAGCTTTGTCGCAACACAGAATGGTGTGTGTGTAAAGTGTTGAGCGACACATAAATAACAGTGCTACTGTTGTCGCTAAGCCACAACAAATAAGTAAAGGCTGATGTGAATGTGAGGAGGAGCAGGGAGACAACAGTGAAAATCTACAAGTGCAGACACACAAAAAAACCCACAAAGCAGATAGGCAGCTGTAAACAGTTGATAAAATACAGTCTAAACCTTCGTCGCTATGACAAAGTAACAAGTAATTCCAATATACAGCTATAAATAGATGATAAACACAGTAAAAACCTTAGTCGCTAGGACAGGGTATCAATTAATCTGAATAAACAGCCATAAACAAATGATAAATACAGACTAAACCTTAGTCGCTAGGTCAGAGTATCAAATATCGCAATATAGGATGTGGTATGCACCAGGGACAGCAAATATCCATTGCATGGAAAGTAAGTTACATTCTCCACCCGGTGAACATTCCCATAAAGATAAACAGTTAAAACGTTGGTAATCCAGTGTACACAAACCACAGTACCACTTACCAGGGACTAGCGAGCAGACAGCAGCAGAGACCCTCTAATGAAGAACTAAAAGAAAAAAGGGTGCCACACAGGTCAAGGGGTATAAGTAACCTCCCACGAGACAGTGCGACAAATAGGAAGGGAAGAAGTATAATATATTTAAGCTGGGCGGAGCCAGTGTTAGATACTTCGTAGAGGACAGCAGGTTAAGGGAACAGCAGGGAAAACATAATGGGAAGGAGCAGGAAAAAATAGGTGTACAGCTAGTAGAGGAGGGGTTTAAACAACAATAAACAATGATATATGCTTAACAATGAGAAGACAGGTAGCCAGCAGTTGGAGACAAGACAGAGAAGTTAGCAGGTAAGATGCCTTACGAGTGGTCTCTGAATCTGTCAGTAGCGAAACAGATCTTCAGCGAGTAGGGTCAACCTTGCTGTGATCTCTTCGCATCTCCTTTCAATGCGAAGTGTAGCAGGTTTTTTGCTCTGAACCCCCCGCTGGAGGAGTTCCCCCAGAGATGCTCCAGTTCATGCTTGGCCTCCTGGTCTTCTGTATGCTTACCCGCCAGTCCCTCTCATCTCGAGGTTTCTGCAGAAAGCTTGTCGACTGGGGAGCAAGGTGATCCTCATTCCCCCATTCTGGCCTCGCCGGGTATGGTTTCTCTTCCTTTGGTCTCACCTTCTGGCTCCACCTTGGATTCTAGATCCCTTTCAGGATCTGATTTCACACACGTCAGGGGTGCCTCATCCAAATCTGGACAGTCTGAAGCTCACAGCTTGGCTGCTCCAGATGTTCTTCGTATTTCACTGTTGCAGTCATTACATTTTGGGTAATCTGCTGGCAGGTTGTCCTCAGTCGGCCGGAATAATAAAGTCTTG
The DNA here is from genome assembly GCF_019279795.1 of Protopterus annectens. NCBI lineage: Eukaryota > Metazoa > Chordata > Ceratodontiformes > Protopteridae > Protopterus > Protopterus annectens. The sequence continues at coordinate 1,289,065,434 of NC_056747.1, forward strand.
GGTCCTGTGTCGGTTGCTGCCTCTTCTTCCATGACGTCAGGGGTATAAAACATGCAGACGATGCCATTTTATTCAGTCTTTCTTGCCGTGCGGTGCCCGGAGCAGAAGCAGTTCGCAAGTGACGGTCAGCCGACTCCTGAAATTTTCGCATTCGAGTTTCAGAACCGAAGTCTTCAAACTAAACCCAAGTACCCCATTGGGGAAACTTTATCTTGCCCTTACGGATGTCAGTAAAAGTTAATAATTGCATTACTTGTGGGAAGCAAATACCTCATAAGGATTTTCATTTATACTGTATTCCTTGCCTAGGCCCAGATCATAACGTGCCTTGCTGTCGGTTTTGTGCTAGATTTAATCAAAACATTATTAAGCATCGGTATAGTTTTGCTTCTAAATATTTTGGATCAAGATTTAATTATCCTGAAATGTCGCTGGTTAGTAATCTGACTACCGGAGTTCACAAAAAACGCAAAGAAAAAGACAGAGACAGACCGTTGAGGTCCATAACCGAGGACAAAGCTTCTCCTAAGCCATTCGCCGGTTCGACGGTACTCCAGTGAGGCGCTTTCGCAGCCCTTGATACCCACTACTTTTGAGTCGCAGGCCTCTACCGAGACCCATGCGGAGTCCGGTATGCCATGAGATTCTCAGAGTATTGAACCCGTGGATGTCTCTCCCTTGGATGGCTCCGGAGCCGCTGAGCAGGCACTGCCTTCTGAGGGTGTTTTCAGGCCTCAACATTTTTATATAAAACTGACGCCAGCCTCAAAAACAAGGTCAAAAGCATCTTCTTTGTCTAAAAAAACAACACATGAGCCACGTGCTCTGGCCCCTATGCCCTAAAAAACAGATGATCAAAATGGCTGAAGACTTAATTACCTTGTTCAGGGGTTCCCAACCCATCCCCCGCTAAGAGGCCTAGGCAAGACACTGATTATGAATCTTCAGATCAGGTTTCCATTTCTTCTGATTCCTCTTCTGATCAGGAATTTTCCATTCCACCCTATGAGGATTCTGATGCAGAGGAATCCATCCCATCTGCATCTTCTCCTGAGGATTACTCTTTTGGAGAAACTTTACATACTTTAAGGGAACATTTTCACTGGGAGAGTCAGGACTTCTCTGAATCAAAAAAAAGAGGCTTAGGGATTTCCTTCTTCTTCCTCAGCATAGGCCTTTGGCTATACCTCCTGTATTAGACATTGTTGATGATGTGTTTTCGGAATCAAGCATGGCTCCTGATTCCTTACCTCACGCTCCTAGTAAGCCAGACAGAGATATTACAGGGTTCCTGACTCCCACAAATTTCTATTCAAAAATCCTGCTGCTGACCCTGAGACTATTTTACAAGGCCCCAAGGGTGTTAAGGCCTCTACAGCCAAAAATCCTACCCCCTCTGATAGAAATTCCAGGCACTGGATAGATGGGGAAAGAAGGTTTATATGTCTGCTACCTTGGCAATCAGAGCCTTAAACTGCCAGTTTCATATGCTTAAATATCAACAGCATGTTATGGGCCTACTGAAACAGAAAATGATGTTGATTTCTGATTGTGTGGAAAATAAAGAATTACAGGAATTATTGCATTCAGCAGAACAGGTTGGAAAACATACTTTGCAATGTGGTTTTGATTCCTTGGAGGCCTTTTGCAGGGCCACAGTTACTGGATCTGTGATTAGAAGGCATGCCTGGCTCAAGGAGAAAAATCTGCCTGATCATGTTAAAGCTAAATTGTTGGATGCCCCCTTGCAGCATGACACTCTGTTTAAGCAGAGGAGGTTTTAAAGAAAATGGAAATGCTAAATCTATGCAAACTGTAAAAGATTTCTTGCAAGTGCAGCCACCCAGGTTCAGTAGGCACTGGTCCAGCAGAGCCACTCAAGGCAAATCCAGGCGCTCAAAAGACTCCAGATACCAATCACGGGGTTCTTACAGGTCAAAGCAATGGGGTGCCTCCACCTCCAAATCTGGAGGAAACAAAGGGCAACCCTACAGTAAGCAGTCTCAATGACTTTCCTCTTCCATCACCAAGCAGTTATCTTTTGGCAGCCCCCTTTGGGGGGAAAACTAGCACTTCATGCAAATAATTGGCAGTTAATTACCCAGGACACGTAGGTATTGAGCATAGTATCCCAGGGGTACAGATTTCATTTCCATACTTTGCCAATTCCAAACGGATAGCCAGATCTGCCACAAAATCAGTGGGCCGAGGCACGGAAGCAGGTTACGTCCCTCATGGATATGGGGACTATTCAACCAGTACCAGAACGGGAAAAAGGACAAGGTTTTTATTCAAGACTTTTCCTGGTACCCAGAAAAGACAATTCTTGGTGTCCAATACTGGATTTATCGATTTTGAACACATTCCTGGACATTCCAAAATTCAAAATGCTGACTTTACAACAGCTACTGCCTATGCTGGTCAGAAATGCTTGGTTAGTGACTCTAGACTTAAAAGAGGCATACCTGCATATCCCAATAAGGGAATCATGCAGAAGATACCTCCGCTTCAAGGCAGGTGTTTTGCATTACCAATTCTCTGCACTGCCCTTTGGCTTATCTACTGCGCCTAGGGTCTTTACAAAGTGCCTGGCACCAGTAATTGCATTCTGCAGACAGAGGTATACAAATTTATCCTTATCTGGACGACTGTCTCATTCAAGCAGAGGACAAGGACACTCTTCTTCAACATCTGGCGTTTGTAAAAAGGCTTCTAACATGCCTCGGGTACACAATAAACTAAAAGAAATCCCAACTGGTACCCTCTCAAATAATTAGATTCCTGGGTGCAAGCTTGAATACAGCTGCCCAGATGGCTTACCTTATGCCAGACAAGCAAAGGCAACTGGCAATATACTTCAAACAAATGGCAACAAAAACCCAATTATCTGCAAGACAAATTCTGTAGAATTTGGGGTTCATGGCATCCTGCATTCTACTAATTGCATATGCAAGACTGCATATGAGGAAACTTCAGTGGTGCCCAAAAAGTTTATGGAGGTAACATTGGCACAGTCTGGAAACAATGATACCCCTCATTCCCTGCCTACAACAGGAGTTTCTTTGGTGGGCAGAGATATGTCACCAAAACAAGGGACTGTCATTCACTCTACCCCTGCCACCCAAACCCTAACTACAGACGCATCAGACTATGCTTGGGGGGGGGGGGGACCTGGCGGGGAGATGCATTCAGGGTAAATGGACCCAAACCAAATGCATCTGCATATCAACCAGAAAGAGATGCTAACTGTTCAGAATGCTCTGACAACCTTCAAGGACTTACTTCATCCAGGACAACTACTGTTAAAGATGGACAACACCACGGTTATGTGGTACATAAACAAGCAGGGGGGTACACATTCCTACACCCTTTGCAGACTAGCCATAGCATTGTGGAACATAGCTTTGACTTACCAAATACATCTTCAAGCTCAATTCCTGCCAGGAAAACAAAATACTCTGGCAGACGACCTAAGCAGAAATCTTATGGACCCACATGAATGGAAACTGGATCCACAAATCTTCAGCATGTTAACATGGAAATGGGGGAGCCCAGACATAGATCTATTTTCCTCTCCCCAAAATTATCAACTGGGCAAATTCTGCACAAGAATAAAAGTCAGACAGGAAAAGCCAAAACTGATCCCAGTTACTCCTGACTGGCCTTGTCAGCACTGGTACCCACTTCTAAGGAATATGTCTCAACCCCCCCCCCCATGGTATTTGCCTCAAATACCTCATCTACTGTATCAGCAGAACAATCAAATTCTGCACACTCAGCTCCAAACGCTGAACCTTGCAGCATGGCTGATCATTTAATTATTCAAACACCACCTCTCAGCAAATCTGTGATGGATGTCATTTTGGAAGCCAGAAGGCCTAGTACTAGAAAATCTTATTCTGAAAAATGGAAGAGATTCTGTGCTTAGAACCAAGCGCAAGTTAGACACAGCAAAGCCCAATATTCCTCAGATTTTACAATATTTGACTGAGATGCTTGACAAGGGCCTATCTTTTTCCTCAGTAAAAATCAATGCCTCTGCCATCTCGGCTCATTACAACACAGAGCCTCCCCTCTTTTCTCATCCACTGCTTAAACAGTATCTTAGAGGGCCAAAATTTTAAGGCCTCCCAGAAGATCACCAACTCCTGCATGGGACCTCAATTTTGTGCCGGAAAAATTCACCCTCCTCCTTTTGAACCAGCAGCTACTGCGGATATAAAATTTCTATCTTGGAAAACAGCTTTTCTCTTGACAGTCACTTCAGCAAGAAGGGTTTCAGAACTACAGGCTCTCATGGCTGTGGAGCCTTTCATTACATTTTACCCGGACAGGGTGTCCCTCAGGACCAATCCCTCTTTTATGCCTAAGGTGGTATCCAGTGTGGCTCTTAACCAGACAATTCACCTGCCAACTTTTTACCCAGATTCGCAGAACAAGGGGAAGCAGATTCTGCATTCATTGGACGTACACAGACAATTAAGATTCTACTTGAACAGGACCAAATCTCTAAGAAAGTCTGAGCAACTACTGGTAGCATTTGCTGCAGGGTCAGAGGGGAAGGCTATATCAGAGCAGACTATTTCTAAGTGGATAAGCCATTGCATTCATTTCTGCTACCTGCATCATGGTAAACCTGTGCCCAAGGGGATCAGATCTCATTCCACCAGGGCTGCATCTACCTCAGCAGCTTTTCTGAGGGGTTCCAACCAAAGACATTCTAGATGCTGCTACTTGGAGCTCTGTTCATACCTTCACAAAGCATTATCATTTGCCTCTCTTCTCCAAATCCAGGGCAGGCTTTGCCACTGCAGTTCTGCAGGGCCTTATAGCCACTCCTAATGCTGTTTAGCTCCATCCTCCCGTCCATAGCTTTGGGATTCTACCCAAATGTAATGACTGCAACAGTGAAACAAAAAGAACATAGTACAGTTGTGTACACTTACCATAAATGTAGATGTTAGAGTGTATTCACTGTTGCAGTCTGGGTTACCCACCCGCCATCCCCCTTTTTCTATACCTTTTCTTTCCTTCACTATATACTAAAGCCTTTGTGGTGTATTTGCTAGTAGATGAAGGGAAAGTTATGTTGCTAAAAGTGCATTTATATATTTTTCTGTTTATATATATATATATATATATATATATATATATATATATATATATATATATATATATAATTTTTTTTTCTTTTCTCCCCATTTGGGGGGGCACCTGACATCTGGGGCAAGAAAAACTGAATAAAATGGCGTCGGCTGCATGTTTTATACCCCTGATGACCTGACATCATGGAAGAAGAGACAGCAACTGACGCAGGACTCAAGACTTTATTCAGGCCGACTGAGGGTAAATTGCCAGCAGATTACCCAAATGTAATGACTGCAACAGTGAATACACTCGAACATCTACATTTATGGTAAGTGTACACAACTGTACTTTCCTGTCATTGCTCGGACACCCAGACTTTCCTCCTCAGTTAAGTTTGTTTTGGTAGCTGCTCATAAGTCTTCAACCAGAAAGGTTTATCGCAGCAAGTGGAAACGTTTTTCCTTCTGGGCCTCTCTAGGAGTTTAGATCCTTTCACGGCTCCTATTCCCACTATTCTTGATTTCCTGGCTGATATTTTCCAACATGGGGCTAGTTCTTTTACTGTCAAAGTTCAATTGGCTGCCATTTCTCATTTTCATGTGGGCGAGATTTCTGCATCCTTGGCATCTTCTAGGCTATGTAAAGCCTTCATCAAGGCACCTTTCTGCTATGCCCCCCGGTCAGAGATCTTGTCCCCATGGGACCTTACTATGGTTCTTCAAGCTCTGGTCGCCCCGCCTTTTGAGCCTGCCGCTACTGTTGATCTAAAATTTCTATCGTGGAAAACAGCTTTTCTGGTCGCTGTTACCCCTGCTAGGAGGGTTTCAGAATTACAGGCCTTGCTCATAAAATTCCCGTACATAATTTTTCATAAAGATAGAGTTTTCCTTCAAACCAATCCATCCTTTCTTCCTAAGGTGGCATCACCAGTCAATATCAATCGGTCTATAAATTTGCCTGTGTTCTTTCCCAATTTTACCAACAAGATGGAATACAAACTACACATGTTGGATGTTCACAGACTGTTACGATTCTATGTACACAGGACAAAAAAATTTTCGTAAATCTGATCAATTGTTTGTTTCATTCTATAGACCTTTTCTGGGCAAACCTATTTCCAAGGTCATGATAGCTAGATGGATTTCTTCATGCATCCTGCAGGCCTACAAGGACAAAGGCATGTCTCCTCCAGGTTAGGTTAAAGCTCATCCCACTACGTCCATGGCTACATCTGCAGCTTTCTGGTCTGGGGTATCTTTGGATGAAATTTGCTCGGCAGCTACTTGATCCTCATCTCATACATTTGTCTCCCATTATAAACTGGATTTGACATCTAGAAGGAGAGCATCCTTTGGCTCTGCGGTGCTCCGGAATATCCTTCCATGAGGGTTACCCAGGAATTTATTAGCTGGGGACTCTGTCCCACAAGTTGAAGATCAAATGAAGTAAACTACTTCAGATAAAGAAGTTATGTACTCACTGTAATGTTCCATCTGAGTAGTTGTACTTCATTTGTCTTCAACCATCCCTCCCTCCTTCCCCCGGACCTTGGCACTTGTTCAGCCTACGGGCTGTAAATATAGGTCACAAGTATGTTATCAAGTCGGGTTATAAGTGTAAGTTCAGCAAACTCAATCTATGGATGGAAGGCAAGGGAGGTGTATTATGGGTAAGGGGGGGAGTCTGGAGCTTGGAGCTGATGCTAGTAATCTTTGCCAGCTCGGATCCAATACGGATCCGTATTCCCACAGGTTGAAGACAAATTAAGTATAACTACTCAGATGGAACATTATGGTGAGTACATGACTTCTTTTTTCATGAAATTTGGTATTTTAAGCCAGAGCACTCAGTCATCCCTGCCTGTATTTCTTCTCATATTTACAAGTAACTTAACAAAGGGGCACCTGGATCTTAATCAGGGCTTCTTCTGTCAGTGCTCCAGGACCAAGATGAGAATTACTGCCAGTGGTGTTTACTTATCACTTTTAGTTTTCCATACAAACAGATGCACTAGAAAGTTATATTAACATCGATAATAATTGGAAACTGCACTTAAATGTCACAAGTATTATTCCCAGATTTCATCTCACAAAAATTGAATCTAATCTTTTGAAAACCATAAATCAGTGTCTCTGTTAAGAATGCTGAAGGTCAAACAAGACACAAATGCAAGTCAGAAAATAAGATTCTTGGCAAAAATGCTGAGGATTAATAAGCTAAAGGTTTTGAATCCTTTCTTGGGATCCTGCCCAGTGGCTCCCCTACTCATGCCCTGTTGATCCAGTAGGGCTTATTAAATACCCCATTGTCAAGAACTAGGCATTCCCAAACTGAGTCAAATCCCAACAGCTCATTTGTCCCCATACAGGGGCCCTGAGCAGCCCATTGATTTCCCTAGAGGTAAGAGCCCAGTGTTACTGAGTGGGCCAGTGTACTGGTTTCATGGAGGTCACTACTGCATCCCTCCTAACCCTTCCCCACAGGCAGCTATCTGCCTCACAGTGGCTGCTGCCTGAGAATGATGTGCATGCTATCACTCACATCACTCATGACCCAGCTCGGCACAACTGACTATTGAAAGTTTGCCTTGGTCGCCACCTACTATTTGTTATGGTGCCTTTCTTCCCCTTCGAGGACAGGCAAAATTGCGTCAGCTGCTCATGCACTTTCTAATTACCCATTTCTTGTATAGATTGTTATTACATGTTTCCTGAAGAAGGAATTTTGAGTAGGTAGGCTCCATCATTTCAGACTGACACCTCATTGTCCAAATACCACATCTTCTCATTAGCACAGCTGTGTTTGAATTCTTTGCACAAACCATTGCAAGGCCTTACATTGATATATTTATGTCAGCTAATAGTCAGTGTGTCTTAGATCATGTGACCCTGCTGCAGTGTTACTTAGCGTTCCCCAGTGCTAATAGCTGCCTCAGACCTGGTACTGTCTTGTCTGCAACTCACTCACAAGCACCTTTTGTCATCCGCCTGCCTTTAGTTCTGTCACCAGCCAGCTTAAACTGCGCCTGCAGCTTGATGCAAAATGTAGATGCTGTGAGTGTGATATTTAACGTTGTGACTGTTTTTATATTTGCAGGCTTGATCTCTGTAGCATATCACTGATGCAGTATAATGTATTATGTACGCAGTCATGCCATTGTTTTACCTTGTACTGATCCGTGTAGCTTTCTGCTATAGAACAGTGATGATGTTGTGCTTAAACTTTTTATAGTTTATTATAATTTGTATAAACTGTAAACTGTCTTTCGGCTTTTCCCGGTTAGGGGTCGCCACAGCGGAACTCCGGTCCACTAATGATTGGCAGTAGATTTTTACGTGCTGGCTTGCCGGGCCTAACGCACAACGTTCAACGAAGGAATGCCCATTCACGCATGTCGACACACAGAAGACGCTCAGAGAATCAAACGTGCAACGTCTAACTGTGAGGCAACAACGCTACTACAGCACCACCACTTGTATATTTTACAAAAAATATGTTTTGCTCATTTCTTATGTAATCCTGTTCACTTAGCCTGTGCCTTCAAGTGGTTAGCTGAGATCAGTGCTCTACCCCAGTCAAAAATGGAACTAAATAAGTAAATACATTTATTTATTTATTTATTAAGAACCACTGGGATTATATGTATGTACAGGGCATTCGTACTGATCCCCAATGGCACTTTCTGCCGAAGCAGAAATCAACGAACATACTTAACTGAAAGTGCTGTTCACCAAAGCAGCACTTTCGGATAAGTATGCTCGTTGTGCCAGTCACACTACGGTGCAGATAAGGGAAAATTCCCTTTTCCCCACTGCAGTGCTTCCTCAGAGTGAGAATATTAAAATAGGGGGGTGTGGGTGGTACAGGGGGGCTTGCCCCCCCTGCATAAAAGTAGGTTTATTTATTTATTTCGGTGAAAGCGCTTTCATTAAAGTGTGTTCGGTTATTGTGGATTCGGGATGTTGAAGTTTCGTTAAGCAGTCCTAGATCCATGTACAGACATAACTGTTTATATGTATGTTTATGTGACTATAAATTAGGACAAGCCTAGAAACCCTGCACGTCACAAGAAATATAAAATACTGTGCGAGAAGTTATAAAAATAATATTAAAATAAAGGTGAGGAGGAGAGTGGTGGTGGTGAAGATTCATAGAATATAGAAGGAATGAGAGGTCAGGAGTAGAGCTGTAGTGAGGGCTGGAAGGAAGCCTTAAGGAGTACCTGTAATGAGGATATTGGCTACAAAGGCAGATGATAGTGAATGCTAAGTAAGGTTTAAAATTCTTAAGGAACATGTTATTTAATTTCTAAGCTGTGGGGTGTAGGCCACCACATCTTGGCAGTATAAGCATTGTGTAGGATTCACCATGAGAATTACTTGATTTGAGGTTGAGGAGGTTGTGAGCTTGTGATCTAAGGTGCCTGTAACTTGGGTGTGATTGAAAAGGGACCCCAGTAGTTCACTTCCCCTATCTGGTAGATATATAGTCAAACTGACAGTTATAATAACTGAAAAATGCGGTATGGCGTACAGGAGGGGGTGTGGCAGGTTGTGTTTGGTAGTTGGTAACATCACAAATGCAAATTGTTGAGGTAATTGTAGTGGATCTAGGTAGGACTGCTAGTTGAAGATTTTAAGGTTTGAGAAAAGCTGGTAAGATTAATAGTTATTTATGCATATATGACCGTGAAAGAAAGAAGTAACCTGTTTGAAGAAATGAAAAAAAATATGTAGGACTAAACATTGTTGGTAATAAAGAAGGATTTCAACTGTGATTTAAGTTACTAAGAGAGGAAGGTGGTTGGAGATGCTAAGATGGATAGAGATGATATGGGGGATTTTCAGATGGTAATTAGGAAATGGATCATGCTCATAAGAAAGGAAATTTGAGCCAACTTTCATTTTGAAGTATATGGCAGGTCTGTGAACAAAGTACAGAGGAAGTTTAATATTACGGTTCTTGGACCATATTGCTATATGGACACTGGCGATGCAGACAATATTGTTATGGAAAGAAAATGTGTGAAAAGATTAACAAGGAGTGTGGAAGTGTGTTCGTTTAAAAAATGAGAAAACTGTAAGGGATGAAGGAGTGTAGTTGGAGGGCATGGTGGGTTACATTTAAGGCGAAGTTGAATCATCATAATCAGAAGTAGAGAGTGTCATTATTGTAGAAAATAAATGTATAATGAGAAATGTAAGTTGCATGAAGCAGCATTGGAAAGGGGGGTGTATTAGGAAGCAGAGGAATAAACTTAACGTAAGGGATTCATTGAGCTAGTATGTGTTTAGAGTGGGGGGGAAGGAGACACCTTTCTTGGATACAATGGTAAACTATAATGAGAGTTTAATATTAGAACTTGGAAGATGAAAAGGGAACATGGCTAGAAATCAGAATTGTGTGTAGCACAGGGATATTTGAAACAAATTTATACTCAAGCTAAAGATAAAGGGAAGGTGAAATGTAATGTTTTATTTTTTAACCCATTTATTAACATCATTAATTATAAAAGAGAAAACCATTGCAACAATATTTTCTTTGTACATATTATACAAATAGGAAATGTGTCTTAATTATTCAATTTAATTACTTAGATTCCTGCCTTCCCTTAATGTCACTCATCGCGAACATCATTGCTCCCACAAAGTCCATTTATTTGTTTGTAGTTTACTCCCTCCCTTTTCTGAATATCCCACCTCCAGTTCTTTCATCTCCTTCACGTTCAGCAGTTCTGTTACAGTTGGTTTTGCTTTTCATTTCTTTTTGATTGCCTTTTTTGTAACCAGCAGCATAGTGAAGTGTAATGTTATGAAAAGAAGTGACGGAACATTTCTGTGGACCAATGTCCGTAGAAGATTTGGATAAGGCAGTAAGGGAAGGAAAGGATGCTTCAGTATGAGGAAGTGACGGGACAGACTGCAACTTTTACAAAGAGATGAATAAGGAAGACAAAAGATGTTCACACCAGGTCTTTAATGAGTGCATAGAAAGTGGATCGCAGGATGAAGCAAGTAACATTTTTGTGGCAAAAGGATCTTAAAAACTAATTTAAAAAAAAATGGAGACCAGTTACATTGGCTAGTGTGAACTTTAAACTTGCAGCATCTTTTTTTCAGAATATATTTGAGGAAGTTATGAAAGAGGTGATATAAGAAGGGGTGTATGGTGTAAGACTATAAAAAATATTAGGTTTAATAAAAGGATTTATTTAGAGTATAAAAGAGGGAGTAGTGAAGGTGGAATAAAGCAGCTTATGACATGAAAGTTTGATAGTGTTAGGCATGATAAATTGTGAGAACTGATACAATAGTATGAAGTACCAAACACAATTATACAGTTTGTAGAAAGGAATGTGAGAATTTATAGGTAGTACCATTAGTAAATGACTGGACAGGGAACAGAATTAAGTTAGAAAGAGATGTTAGGCTAGGATGTCCCATATGTATAGTGTTCTTTGGCTTGGTGACTGATGGGGTTATGAGTAAGGTAGCTGAAGGGGAAATGTAGCATTTATGGGAAGAATAGCATTGCAGTTATTTATGAGCTACAAGGATGATTTGGTAATTATTTATTTTATTTTTTTTTTAATTTTATTTAACATTTGTTGACCGGGAAAGTCCGACTAGGTTCCACAGAGCCTGTTTTCAGCGGAGGCCCGGGGAGAAATGCTCCAGCGAGGAAAAAGATAGTAAGGGTAAGTGTATGTAGGGTTATTAGACGATTTCAAGACTTTGATTAGGATGCAAGCAAATCTGACCACAGCTGACAGTAGATGGCTTATGTGCCCTCTCCTCTCCAGAGGAATAAGGCAACTGGTGCAGTTTTAAAAAAATGTTTTATTTAGTCTTCACAGATGGATGAGCATTCCTGCAGTCAAATATTAATGTTTTTTCACAGTGAACTCTGGTTATAAGGGCTTTGAGAGGGGAGGGGTCAGAATAGCCAGGTGTTTTAATTGGTGGAGGTAAACCTAATTTGAATATGTCAGAATGGGTGTGTGTTTTAATTCTTGGAGGTAAAACGCATCTCATTCCAATTTGACCAGATGTTCACCATTGGGGTGGGGTTATCCTCATTTGGCTAATCCTGTCTTATCCTTTTATAGTATTTGTGGTTTTATAACGATATCAGTTAATCATATTCAAGATAAGTCCAACAGTAACTCAGTCATTTCAAGCAAGATAATTCCTTTTCTCGTGTTTAAACAGAACCATGTATCACTACTTTAATTGAATATTCTGTCCTGCTTAAGATACCAAGAATTCCCTAACATTTTACCATTTTAAAATTGCTTTTGCCATATCACGACTTCAGTTCCATCTGAAAAATGACTATAGCAGTGTAAGTACTTGGGTGTCTACCTTTATCAGACCTTTTTGTAGATTTCCATACCAATTCATCTTGTTTTCATTAAAAAAGACTGTGATTTAGCTTTCTTAGTTTAATTATTAGAAGAACTAGGACTAATGTTAATGATGAAAACACTGAGGGGTCTGTTTTACTGTGAAAGAGAGCAGATTCTTAGGAGTGAGATTCGAGTTAAGGAGATAGTTAGGGCAACACAAAGGGTTATTGCAAGAGAAAAAAATGTATGTATGTAGGGAAGACTTAATCTTTTGAAAAGAAGGTATGTTTGATTCATTCTGTTCTGTTTGGAAAGCTAAATTATGTAGGAGGAGGATGTTCTTCGTGTTTCACTGCTGCAGTCATCACATTTCGGTTATCTGCCTGCAGGTAGCCCTAAGCTGGCCTGAATACCAGAGTCTTCGGATTTCTGCGTCGGATGCTGTCGCTTCTTCCATGACGTCATCTCATCAGGGGTATAAAACATGCAGCCGACGCCATTACATCAGTCTTTCTTGCCGTGCAGTGCCCGAAGCAGAAGCAGTTCGCAAGTGCCGGTCGGCCGTCTCCTGAAATTTTCATTTTCGAGTCTCAGACCCGAAGTCTTCAAAAAAGATAAGTACCCCGTTGAGGATCCTTTTTCTTACTCTAACCAATGTCAGAAAAAGTTAACCGTTGTCTTGCCTGTGGAAAGCAAATGCCTCACAGAGATTTTCATTCTTAGAACCACCAAACTGCGTCACCTGTTTAGGCCCAGACCACGACGTTCCTCGCTCTTGGTTTTGTGCACTGTTCAACGCCCGAACTATTCGTCGTCTGGCTATTTTTGCTGCTAAATTCTTTTGCCCTCGTTCACTATATTCTGAAATGGCTTTGATAAGCCATCTGACTACCGATCTTCTGAAAAAACGCAAGGATAAAGACAGAGACAGACCGCGTAGGTCCAAAACTGCCGACGATGCTTCCGTTAAGCTAGTCGCCAGTCCGCTGGTACTCAGTGAGGTGTTTTCGCAGCCCCTGATACCCGCTACTTCAGATGCGCAGGCCTCTACTTGAGACCCATTCGGAGTCCAGTATGCTGCAAGATGCTTCTTTGACTATTTTATTTATTTTTTTTTTATTTTACATTTGTTAACCGGGCTGGTCCAGCTGGATACATGTCCATTTTCAGTGGAGGCCCGAGGAGAAAAGCTCCACTATCTACTACATGATAATTAACAGTAAATTGTCAAATACATACACATATTCACACATGACTGACAGTATGATACAGAATATTTAGGAATAGGCAAGGAAAAGCTCTACTATCTACTACATGATAATTAACAGTAAATTGTCAAATACAAACACATATTCACCCATAACTGATAGTCTGTTACAGAATATTTAGGAATAGGCATGGAGAAAAAGTACACAGTGTAATGGATATACAAGCAAACACAGAACTTAGGACATTTGTATAAGATAGAAAGAGGAAGGTAAAAGGGGTAGTGTTGTAGATAGAGTAACAGAATGGATAGAGTAATATAGTAGAAGTTGGTTATTAAAAAGAGGCAATGTCAAGTCGATTAGGGAAAAGGTACAAGATAAAGAGGGCATGTCTTAGTAGTACAGGTATTGTTAAAAGAATAAAATAGGAAAAAAGAAAGATATGTGTATAGGAGATGGGAGCCATGATAATCAGCTGGGGTAGTCACAAGAGCAAAGCCAGTGGTTGGTTAGGTAGTGTTTTAGTTTAGTTTTAAATATAGAGATGGAGGTTTGGGATGTTAGGTTGGGAGGAAGTAGGTTCCATTTTTTACCAATTGAGTTGGAGAACATAGATTCTCCTGCAGCATTTCTTGATTGAGAGGTTTGAATTAGAATTTTGCTTTAGGTTGTTATAGGGCTGGATAAGGGTGGAGAGCATAGGAGTGTTGACAGGGTGGTGCAGGGCTTTCTGGGCTATAGAGAGCTGGTAGTATAGAATAAGGTGAGGTAGCTCTAGCCATCCAAGATTTTTGCGGTGGTGTGTTTTATATGGGGAGGATGTGGCAAATCTGGCAATGTTATTATAGGCTGATGTAAGTTTATTGATGTTATATTTAGTTAGGTTTGTGTAAATAGGGGAAGCATAAAGTAGCGTAGAGATGAGATGCGTTCTGGCTATGGTAGTTCTTGCCTCAGAAGTAAGGAAGGATTTGATTCTATACAGTGAACCTAGTTTTCTATTAGTTGTTTTATGGTTGACTTGATATGTGAGTCAAATTTGAGTTGGTTGTCAATAGTTATGCCAAGGAGTTTGGTCGTTTCATCTGGGGAGATAATGGTACCATTGTTTGATGTAAGAGAAAAGTTAATAGGGGATTGGTGTGTAGGTTTGAAGAGAAGCAGTTTAGTTTTCTTAGGGTTTAGAAGTAAACAATGATTAGAGAACCATTGTTCTATGGTTGAAAAAGTTTTTTGGGTAAGGAGGTGTAAGTCATCTTGGTTGGAGGCAGAACAAATGATGGTAGTATCATCAGCGTATTGAATGCAAGTAGATACCGGGGTGTCATGGTGTAGGTCATTGATAAAGATGGAAAATAGAAGGCGACCTAGGATGGAGCCCTGAGGAACCCTAGGGAGGATGGTAGGAGCTCTGAAAGATTATTGTTCCATAGCACTGCTTGTTTCCTATTCTCAAGGTAGGAAGTAAACCAGTTAAGTGCAATACTATCGAGAGAGATGGATTTAAGTCGGTGCAGGAGTAGTTGGTGGTTCACCATGTAAGCTTTAGATAGGTCTACAAAGAAGGCTGATGAAGGTAGATTGTTGTTTGGTTGTGATTAATGGATTCAATAAAGGTTAGTAAGCCTGTGCTGTTGCTATGGTAGGGGCGAAATCCATGTTGCCAGTTAGCTAGCAGACTATTTTGAAGGAGGTGATTGAGTAGTTGTTTATGGATACACTTCTCCATTATTTTGCAATGGGAGAAAGAAGTGCAATAGTTTGAGTATTCAAGGGAATCCCAACCTTTGAAGAGTGGGATGAGGTGGGAGATTTTCCAGAGTGAAGGTATGGTACTTTCTTTAATGGTTCTGTTAATTAGTAAAGAGATTGGATATGCAACTGCTTTAGCTCCAAGCTGGAGATATTCTGCTGGGATTTTGTCGGCTGAGGGGAGGAAGGTTTAAGTTTTTAGTAGTAAGGAATATATATGATGTGGGTATAGGTTTGAGATGAAATGGTGGTGGGGTACAGTTAGAGGTGTCTAGTAAAGAGGGTCAGGCTTTTGCTGGCTAGCTAGATTGAGTATTGTAGAGGTGAAGAAGTTATTAAAGGCATTAGCAGTGTTTAAGGGCGAGTCAGGGTGGGAGCCTATTGGGCTAGGAGTTTCTATTTTGCCAGGGGATAGTAGTGAGTTTATTGTGTTCCAGAATTTCTTTGGCTGGTGTTGGGAGGAATTTTGTAGCTGGATGTAAAAATCCTTTTTATCTTGTAGGATGGCTAGTTTAGTCAGGTTTCTTTTTGTTTGTAATTAAGGTGGTCAAGTGAGTTTCTAGTGGTTCGCCATTTAGTCCAGGCTTTGTTTCTACTAATCATAAGTTGTTTAGTGTTTGTTGAAAGCCATTTTGCCGTTCTAGATTTCATGGGCATGCTGATCAAGAATGGTAAGGAAGGTGTGGTTGAAGTGGTTAACAGCGTCATCTAATGGCAGGGTTTGCAAAGGAGACCAGTTGACTAGGCTTAGTTCATTTTGAAACTGAAGGGGATCAAAGATTTTTGTGTTACGACAAAAGCGGATGAGAGGTGGTTTGGCTAGAATAGTTTTGTGTCTAATTATGTATGTTAGTGAGTGGTCACTAAGGTCATCTGGTAGTGTTCCTGAAGTGTATTTTTGGTGGGGATTGTTTATTAGGATCCAGTCAAGTATGGTTTCTTTATTGCTGGTTTTATTAGTTCTAGTTGTAGAATTTATGGTTTGATGGAAACCATATAGGTTGATGTGGGTAGTTGGATAGGTTTGTTTACATGTGTTCCAGTCAATGTTAAAGTCACCTAATAGTATAGTTTCTTGAGGAGAGTTGTTGAGAACCAGTTCAGTAGGCTTTCTAATACTGGAGGGTTGTTGCCTGGGGAAGAGATGATATTAATTGCTTTATGTGGATTGAGGGATAGTTTGGCTATTATAATGTCTATGTTAGTGTTATCTGGAGGGGTATAGCTGGTTTTACTTATTTCTAGTCCAGTTTTGTATAGAATGGCTACTCCGCCTCCTTTTTTCCTAGTCTTGGTCTTGTCTAAGGATGTTATAGCCTGGTGGAATAATTTCATTGTCTTTTATAGTGGATTTAAGCCAGGTTTCAGAAAGGCAGAGGATGTCATATTTGTGGACTTCTAGTAGCGTGGAGGTTAGGGATTTTGTTACAAATGCTGCGGATATTGAGATGAGCTATAGAGAGTGATTTGGAGTTTAAGTTCTGTAGAAGTCTTGGATTTTGTCTGTTGGGAATTACTGGGAGTAGTGAGGGTTACAGGGCCAGGGTTAGGGTGTATGTCACCATCTCTCAATGAAGAAATTAGATTGGGTGAGGGGTCATAGAAGTTGATGTGCCTAGAGTGAAAGAGAATTAGATATTTAATATGAGAGAGCGATGGTATTTTGGTTCCAGATAAGAGTTATAGTATGTGGCACAAAGATATATAGTGTGTGTGTTTGGATGGTTAATTTGTGTGTGTTTGTTTGGAATGGTACATGAGGATGCTCATAGTAGGTTAAGTTATAGGTGGCAAAGAGAGTTGCTAATGTGGATAGTAGAAGGAATGGGTGGTGTATATGGGGCATGTTCTGTTAATTAGTAGAGTATGGTAAGTTGAAGTATGTTGTGGAGGGAGGTGGAGATAGTAATATTAGTGGGTGGGGATAGGAAGAGTCAGTGATTGGACTAGAGTATGTTGGGAGGGTTTAGTGGGGATAAATGTAGAGGTTCCAGGGTGGGATTTGGGGGCAGGGAGGGAGCGGGAGAGCCCAGGCTTAGAGGAGATGAGGATGAGCCAAAGGAGTAGAAGAATGCTGAGAAAACAATCAGCCAGGTGGAAGAAACAGGTATGTAAGACAGGGATAGTATGAGTAGTGTGTTACAAAACAGATATTCAATGGACAGTGTTTATAAGGAGGAAGGTAGGCTGGTGTAGAGAGGAGGAGGTATATTAGAAGGGAGCTGAGTAATAAGTAATATAGTAGTAAGGGAGCTGTATAGTAAGTAATAGAACAGAAGCAGGTTTGTAAGAAGAGATATTGTAAGTAGGACAGAGCGTTGGAGTGAGGAGAGCAAGGGCTCAATAGAGTGAGAGGGAGAGATAGTGATAGAGATGAGTGTTCAAGGGCACTAAAGGAAGGAGGTGTAGATCATAAGATAGGGACTGGTGATGGCTGCTGGTAGTCTAGGTTGGAAGGCTAAACAGATTATTGGGTAATAATAGCTTTTACATACATAGGTATTATTTACTTTGTTTAGGACGATGGACACCCTTAATGTCAGGTTGCTAGTAGGCAGAGATCTGGATACAGTTCAACTCCGCCAGTAGGGCCAGGAGTCCTATAATAAAAGTAGCAGATGTCTAGATGGGAGATAGAAGGAAGGAATGTTGAGTTACTAGAATCATTAAATCAGATATAAATTAGAAAGGAAAGCTAACATTCATTAAGCATAAACAGAGATATTTGTACAGTTTCAAACAATGTATAACACTCGACTTACATTAAGCATAAACAGAGGTAATTGTGAGGTTTCAAACAAAGTGTAACACTCAATACACAGAGTTTATACAGTTAGCAGTGAGGTTAGATAGATTAGCATTATATCAGTTGCCTGCACAGTTTCAACAATGTTTGAGACACTTAATGTGCTGAACAGTACTACTACAGCGTGTCCAGATAAACATTAAATCAATTGCCTTCCCATGTTCACGGCAGTTTGACTTGCACAAAAGCACTGAGTCGAAGCTAGTACTGCATAACATACCAAGTCATTCAACAAGAAAAATATACTAGTAGCCCAGTAGTGCGTTTCAAAGTTATCGCTGTTAGCAGCGATGGCATGAATAAGCACACATAAACACTATAGGAGTTGCCTGAGCAGTATAGACAATAAATAAGACTCAAAATGCGGTGGTGTGGCGCGTACCACGTGACCAGATCAAAATACACTCAAACAGACATTCTATTGCCTTCCCGTGATACTTCAGTAGAAAACCCACTAATTGCACTGAGCTTAACGCCTTTGCACATACACACAGACTTTATTCTTCTAGGCGCTAATATCAGTTGCCAAAATAGCTAAATATAGTAAAACCATACAGGGACTATGTTTTAAGATAACGCTGCATGTAGAGATGCAACAACTACAAAAATATCAACATATTAAAACCAAACCATAAATGCAGAGTAAACATGGCTAGAGCAGAGTATAGGCAATTAGGCTTAAAGCAGCTTACAGTAGTTAATAAAAGGATTACACTTTACCAGATATTATAAATAGAAGCAGTCACTAAAAATGGTTACACATAACCAGATATCATACCCAGAAGCAGTCGCTAAACATTAGTGAAGCAAGTGGTTATTCCAGGAAAAGAAACAACACTAGATGTATGCGTATAGCTCACCCTAGATGTTCAGAGATGGGAGGCGTGCAGCAGCCAGGCCAGTGGGGTAAATTAAAGATGGGAGTTATTTATAAGGTAGGATGGTAGGGATGGGAAAGGTAATGCAGGACGAAGAGTATCAAGTTGAGGAGAGATATACAAGAGAGAATAGATGGGGGTTGGGGAATGAGCAAAAGGAGTATGGAACCTGCGGATGCCTTGGACGGGTCCGGAGCTGCTATGCAGGCACCAGCTTCTGAAGGTGCATTCAGGCCTACAGACATTAATGTTAAACCGACGCCATCGTTTCCATCCAGAAGTTCCAAATTCCTCAGGCCAAAAATTCGCACTACGCCTAGAAAACCAACGATCAAACCGCAGGCTCAGGCCAATATGCCTCAAAAACAAATACTTAGAATGGCTGAAGACCTTATTACCTTAATTAGGGGAAGCCAGCATTCCCCCTCTAAGAGACCTAGAACTGATTTTCTTTCTGATTCTTCTGATCAGGAATCTGATATCTCTGTTCCTTCTGATTACCAGGATTTGCCCTTATCTACTTGTGAGGATTCTGATGCAGAGGATTCCATTCCCTCTGCTTCCCCTTCAGAAAATTTTTCTTTCGGTGAAACCTTGCATACTCTCTTAGGGAGCATTTCCGCTGGGAAAGCCAGGATTACTCTGAGTCCAAAAAGAGACTTAGGAAATTCTTACTCCTGCCTCAACACAGGCCTTTAGCTATCCCTCCTGTTCTGGACATTGTAGATGATGCTTTCTTGGAATCTAGCCTTACCCCAGACACTTTACTTCCAGCTCCCAGAAAACCTGACCGGTACTACAGAGTACCAAACTCTTACAAGTTCCTCTTCAAGAATCCTTCTGCGGATCCAGAGACCATTTCCCAAGGACCAAAAGGCATTAAGGCTACTGCTGCCAAAAATCCTACCTCTTCGGATAGAGATTCTAGAGCCGTAGACAGATGGAGTAAGACGGTATACACTTCTGCGACTTTGGCCATTAGGGCTTTAAATTGCCAGTTTCATATGTTAAAGTATCAGCAGCATCCCGGGGTGGGAGGTTGGCATAATGGTTAAGATGTTTACCTTACAGACACAAGGTGCAGGGTTTGATTTCTCACATGGATCAATTGGCTAGGCTTAAAATGGCCCACAAGGGCACTTAGCCTAGTACTAATCTATGAACCTATGAGCATATTATGGGACTACTTAAACAGAAAATGACGTTGATTCCCGACTGTGCTGAACACAAAGAATTGCAAGATTTAATGCATTCTGCAGAATAAGTTGGTAAACATACTTTGCAATGTGGTTTTGACACTTTAGAAGCATCTTGCAGGGCTGTTGTCACTGGGTCTGTACTTAGAAGGCATGCTTGGCTTAAGGAACAAAACTTGCCAGATCATGTTAAAGCTAAATTACTGGATGCTCCCTTAAACCAAGACCGCCTTTTTGGCAACAAAGCAGCAGTCCTCAAAAGAATGGAGGAAAAAGCTAAATCTATGCAAATTGTTAAAGATTTCATACAAGTACAGCCTCCTAGATTCAGTAGGCATTGGCCTTCAAAGAACTGGTCCTTTCCAGTCCCTTCCAGGCCTTCTCAGTCCAAACCCAGGAACAGCAGACCACCTAGGCTACAGTCTCAGGCTACGCACAGATCTAAGCAGTGGGGGGCTCTCACTTCCAAAGTAGGGAGTAGTAATCCACCCCCCCCTACGGAAAAATGGCACAATAACTTAACCTTAACCCTTCCAAGCTCTGCTCAACTACGTGCTCCCTTAGGAGGAAAGCTCACCCTGCATGTAAAAACTGGGACCTCGTTACCCAGGACAAATGGGTTTTAGGCATAGTTTCCCAAGGATACAGATTCCACTTCCACACCCTACCAACCCCAAATGGTTGGCCAGACCTACCCCCAAATCAGTGGGTGGAGGCCCAACAGCAGGTTCTCTCTCTTCTCAGTATCAGGGTTATTCAGCCTGTCCCAGCAGAACAAAGGGGACAAGGTTTTTATTCAAGACTTTTTCTGGTACCCAGAAAAGACAACTCTTGGCATCATATCCTGGACCTCTCTATTCTCAACACCTTTCTGGTGGTTCCAAAATTCAAAATGCTAACTAAACAGCTTCTTCCTATGTTAGCCAAGGATGCCTGGCTGTCAACCCTAGACTTAAAGGAAGCTTACCTGCACATCCCAATAATAGGATCCTGCAGACAATACCTACGTTTCAGGGCGGGCTCCATGCACTTTCAGTTCTCTCCACTTCCCTTTGGCTTATCTACTGCGCCCAGGGTGTTCACAAAGTGTCTAGCTCCAGCCATTGCATTTTGCAGGCAGAGAAATATTCAAATTTACCCATACTTGGACGATTGTCTGATTCAGGCAGAAAGCCAGGACTTGCTATTACAACACCTGGCATTCGTAAAGAAACTTCTAGCCTCACTGGGGTACACCATCAACGAAAAGAAATCTCGCCTAGTACCCTGCCAACAGATTGTATACCTGGGAGCAAGCTTGAACACAACTTCCCAGATGGCATTCTTCACTCCGGAGAAACAAGTTTATTTGACAACCTACTTCAAACTTGGCCACAAAACCTCAGCTATCTGCAAGGAAAATACTGCAAGCTCTGGGGTTCATGGCCTCTTGCATTCTACTAATTCCATATGCAAGAGTGCATATGAGGAAACTCCAATGGTATCTAAAAAGCCTATGGTGTCTACATTCTCAGGACCTGGAAACAATGATTTCTGTCATTCCTTGTATGAAGACAGAGTTCCTTTGGTGGGTAGAGGCCTGCTACCACAACAAGGGACTCCCTTTCACTCTACCCCCCCCAAACCCTAACAGACGCATCAGACTATGTATGGGGGACTCGCATGGCAGGACAGTGCATTCAGGGCAAATGGAACCCGAGACAGATGCACCTGCATATCAGTCAGAAAGAAATGTTAGCTGTACAGAATGCTCTGACAGCCTTCAAAGACCGTATTCTTCCAGGACCACTATTGGTA
The DNA here is from genome assembly GCF_019279795.1 of Protopterus annectens. Taxonomy (NCBI): domain Eukaryota; kingdom Metazoa; phylum Chordata; order Ceratodontiformes; family Protopteridae; genus Protopterus; species Protopterus annectens. Next base: position 1,289,087,507 of record NC_056747.1, read on the forward strand.
AAGACGGACAACACCACAGTTATGTGTATAAACAAGCCGGGGGAACCCACTCATACCCTCGCTGCAGACTAGCCATGGCTCTGTGGAACACAGCCTTGAGCTACCAAGTTCACCTACGAGCACAATTCCTGCCAGGCAAACTAAATTCACTGGCAGACTACTTAAGCAGAAATCTCATGGACCTACACGAATGGAAACTAGAACCCAAAATATTCAACCTCTTCAGGAACAAATGGGGGACTCCAGAGGTAGACCTGTTTGCCTCCCCTCAGAACTACCAATTGAACAAATTCTGCACAGAGACTTCCCGCAGTCAAGCTTGGAAAGTGGATGCCCTGTCCTTTACCTGGGAAACCCTCTCGGTTTGTGCCTTTCCCCCTCTGCCTCTCTTCTCGAAGGTTTTACTAAAGATCAAACAGGACAAGCCAAGGACAATACTGATTGCACCAGACTGGCCACGCCAGCACTAGTACCCCCTTATGCTCAGTATGACACTGCTACAACCATGGCACCTGCCTTAGACCCTTTCCCTGCTGTCCCAGCAGGTGGTGGGCCAGATTCTGCACCCTCAGCTTCAAACCCTGAACCTTGCAGCCTGGCTAATTCCTTGAGCTCTCCTCTAGCATCCCTCAGTAAGCAGGTGCTAGATGTCATTCTGGAGGCAAGGAGGCCTAGTACTAGAAAATCCTATGCTGAAAAGTGGAAAAGATACTCTTCCTGGAGTCAAAATGCTCCACAAGGGCCTATCCTTCTCGTCAATTAAAATTCATGCCTCTGCCATTTCAGAACATTATAATACTGAGCCACCCCTCTTCTCTCACTCCTTGCTAAAGCAATTCCTTAGAGGGGGCCAAAATTTAAGACCCCCTCCAGGAGAGCTCCCACTCCAGCCTGGGACCTTAACTTTGTATTGGAAAAGCTCACTTTTCCCCCCTTTGAACCAGCTGCAACAGCAGAGTTGAAATTCCTTTCTTGGAAAACAGCCTTTCTTCTAGCCATCACTTCAGCAAGAAGAGTGTCTGAATTACAGGCCCTCATGGCAGTGGAATCCTTCATTATCTTCCATGCGGACAGGGTTTCCCTCAGGACTTATCCTTCACAAGGTAGTGTCTAGTGTGGCCCTAAATCAGTCCATTCATTTGCCTACTCTTTTCCCTAATCGACAAAACAAAGGGGAACTAATTCTGCACTCTCTGATGTGCACAGACAACTTAGATTCTGTTTGGACAGGACTAAGCCTCTCAGTAAATCTGAACAGCTGCTAGTTGGCTTTGCTGCAGGGACAGAGGGGAAGGCCATTTCAAAGCAAACCATTTCCAAATGGATAGCCCATTGCATTAATTTCTGCTACAGGCACCATGGAAAACCTCCCGCACAGGGGATAAGATCACATTCCACAGGGCTGCATCTACCTTTGTGGCATTTCTCAGAGGAGTCCCTACCCAGGGACATCCTAGAAGCTGCTACCTGGAGCTCTGTACATACCTTCACCAAGCATTACCACATGCCTATCATTTCTAAATCCAGAGCTGGATTTGCCACTGCAGTCTTGCAGGGCTTAATAGCTGGCTCTAATGCTCTCTAACTTCCTCCTCCCTTCCTTAGCTTTGGGAATCAACCCAAATGTGATGACTGCAACAGTGAAACATGAAGACCATAGTACAGTTGTGTACACTTACCATAAATGTAGATGTTCGAGTGTATCCAGTGTTGCAGTCCTGGATACCCTCCCTCCAGCCCTCTGACTTCTCTCTGCACTACCTTTCCTTCTTGTTGGTATATTTATTTTTTTCTTGTGTATTTGCTTTTTGATGGGGGTGTACCATACCATGTAATTGCTTCCTGTTGTGGGGGCACCTGACATCTGGGGCAAGAAAAACTGATGTATTGGCGTCAGCTGCATGTTTTATACCCCTGACGACCTGACTTCATGAAAGAAGCAACAGCATCCAATGCAGAAATCCGAAAACTGTGGTATTCAGGCCAGCTGAGAGCTACCTGCAGGCAGATAACCCAAATGTGATGACTGTAACAGTGAATACACTCAAACATCTACATTTATGGTAAGTGTACACAACTGTACTTTATTTATATACTTACTAGTAGAAAAGATAATGAATTGTTAGAAATATTTTTCAATAATATAAAACTGAAGGTTAATCAGAGTCAGAAAAAGAATACTAGAGATTGGTTGACACACTGATTAAGCTGTTTACCTCACAGATACCAGGTACAGGGTTTGATTCTGACCTCTGGTTACTGGCTATGCTTGTAATAGTCTGCAGACTGATAAGCCTATAACAGAGGGTACAGTTTACTTTATTTAATTTTATTACATCAGTGTTAGTTGATAACAGTATATTTAGTAAGGGATAAAGTTTGTTTGGCAGTGTGCTGGGAGTAAGGTATAAAGAAGTTTTTAAAATGAATGACTATTTAAAAAGAAGATACAACATTATGGATCACAAGAGTGCTATAAAAGACTGAGAGAGTGGTGAATAAAGTATATGAAGATGTTATTATAAACTACTGAGAGAGTGGTGAGTAAAGTATATGAAGATGTTATCATAAATGACTGAGAGAGTGGTGAATAAATGTATATGAAGATGTTATCATAAACGACTGAGAGAGTGAGGAATAAAGTATATGAAAATGTTATTGGATACACCCATTGGGGGAGTTGAGGAAAAATATGTAGGATGCAGTTAAGCGAGAAAGGAGAAGTTTAGGGATTCAAGCACATGAAAAAATTGTTTTGAGACTTGCATTTGTTGCATTAGCAGTTAAAGGAATTATGAAATACAAGCAGTATGAAAAGAGAAAAGGCAGTGTGTCGAATGAAGAAGAAACTGGATCTTTCTTGCAATGTAAAAAGGTCTAGGTAAAGTACAAGTATGTAGGCTAAAAAGAGGGCATAGAGAATTTGAGTATAGAAATTCTTATACAATGGTATTATAATTTTACAACAAATGTGAATAGAATATGAAATGTATTGCATCTCTTTGATTCATTTGGAAGGTAAGCTGTAAGAGGCGTTATATGTAGTAAAAAGTAGGTTGATACTGAAATAAAATTCATTACTAGTGAGAGGGGTGAGAGGGGTGGGGGTTTAAAGAAAAGGACAGAAATGGAAGATAAATGTAAGAATGGTGGTAGAAAGGTAAAAATTAAGAATTGTATATGATGGCTCCTTACTGTTTTCAGTAAGTGCTTTGGAAACTCGAGTGGGTGGGACACCAGTTTAACATCTCATCCAAAGAATGCACACTCAGGAATGCAGTCCCCACCCAGTGCTGCATTGCTGTGTCAGTACTGGGAAATGAATCCAAGCACCTGACCTATATGTAGAACCCACAGCCTTGTGATGTTCCAGACCCAGAGGAGTACGCACTACGTATTAAGCCACTGAGTCTCATTTCTTCTTTAGAATAATTTTATCTCAGCTGCACTGTGTCAAAGTAGGGATGAAAAGTTATTGACTGAATTAATCAAGGCACATGATATTTTTATTTGCATTTAGTGAACTGGTTCAAAGACCCTTTCGGCAAGACAGCAATACAGACAAGTTAGTATGTGGACTAACAATTTGACCGTCAATATATGAAAAACTGTGTATACTGTAAATATCCTGCAACGAAAATTGTAAAAACAAATTGTGGGGAAAGGACATACCTTCTTTTCATCAACTTGCATAACCTGATCACATACTGGGGTTTTTTTCTAGCACAGATTTGAATATAGTTCCAAACAAAAAAATTTTTCAGATCATTTATATTAGTATACCGAAGTTAAAACCACAAATACTATAAAATATGGAACAGAACTCTAACGAAAACCACAACCATGTTTTGCACACTCGTCAGTGCTTTTACTACAAATTTATTAAGCACTTTCTTCTAATGCGAATAACATAGATTTCATCAGAATGAAAACTATTCATAACACAATATGACCATGAATTGTATAACAGTTTATGAAAACATTAATACATTTAAAATGTAATGACTAAATGATGTAAATATATTTATTTCTACATACATCTGTCATTGAAAATCTGCAAAACTACTTGGGATAGTAATTGACAATCTAAAATTTGACTTCCATATAGAGCAAACCATCAAAAAAGTCCACAAGAAGCTAGGCCTCCTGTACAGAAATGCCGAGTTTCTAACAACTACTACAAGACTCCCCATGGCCAGAACCCTCCTGCTATCTACACTTGTATATGCATCCCCCATCCTTAACCTACGCAAGTCAGACCTTAACAAATTAGAAGCCTGCTATAATAAAGTAGCTAAATCTGCCACTAAATCACATCACTCAAACAGCTCGGCTGGCTTGAACTCCCACAACTCCTACACATTAACCAGTTAAGCCTAGCCCACCAAGTTCTACGCCACCCAAACAAAACCCTACCCCTCAGACATCTAACCCAGCTGTACCGTGCTCCTCAATCCCCCCGTTCTGACAGTAAACACTACAAGTTACTAGAGCAAAAAACTCTGCTGGAGAAGGCCTTTTCTCCAACTACACTTCCAACCTATGGAACACCCTACCGACTACTCTAGTCTCCATTTCCTCATCAAAACAATTCAAGTCATTCCTGAAAAGTCACCTGGCAAACTCCTGGCTCTGCCCCTGCATTCCCCCCAGGATAAACCTCATCCTATACATTAACTCGCTTTCTAAACCCTGTGTATATCTAAATATGGTCTTTCTCTAAACTACCATTAAATATTGTACCTCCAAGACAACAAAAAATAACAAATTCTCTGTATGTAATTATGTATTGCAAATGCTACTTGTGCAGCTTTTTACTGCTGTAACACAACAAAATGTTTTGTTGATATAATTCACATTTAATACTTGTCTGAATTGTTGATTCACATTGAATACTTGTCGGAATTGTTGATTTGTGTATATGCCATGGTATTGCTTGGAGCTTTTCTCCCCGGGCCTCCACTGAAAATGGCCACATGCCCAGCTGGAGCTTCCTGGTAAACAAATGTAAAATAAATAAAAATGTTTTCCGTCTTAAAAGTATGTAAATAAATATGGGTAACCCCGTAAATTGTTTCTGTAAACGTACAGTATTCAGCAGTAGTAGTTCCTTCAAAGTACCGCTAATTAAAACATTTTCATTTAAAACAAGTGCTACAGTGGCATTGAGTTTAACTTACCAGCTTAATTCATATAAGAATTTCCAATCCCCTCCTGTTATGGGAGTGATACCGTCTTGGTCACAAAGAATCTAAAGTTCACAAAATTATTGACTTACCAGTGTATGCTTAAACAGGATGTTAGTAATGTCACCTGTCAAGTACTGCACACGTGTTGATAAATATGCTTCGAGTTTTAAATCGTGTAGCATGCATCGCAAATAGCCATGTACAGCACTCTTGGTTGCACAGATGAAATTCTGTTTACAAAAGATTCTAAAATTAACTAGCAAAGTAATTTATGTGCTTTCCAAAATGAATGAACATTGAGTACAAGCTCCATTTTCGGATATCCAGTGTACTTTGTTGTAGTAAATAGTTCCAGCATTTTCCACCATGTTCTTGAGTCTCTCTTATTAAACAACAGTACATCCCTGTTCTTGGCAAACATTGCTTTGTCCATGGGGATTACTTGAGAATGGTGTAAAACAATTTATTTCATTAGTCCACATTGCATAGACAATGCTACACTCTCCTTTTGGGGAGGGTGTCCATTCTGTTACATATATCTTCCCCAGTAAAATGGATCTAAACCTCCCTGTTTTCTTTAAACACTTCACTTTTTACCTTACTTAACAGCGTGTCAAGACGCACCTGATCCAAGAAACGTACCAATCAAAATATTCTTGAAAGTGAAGTTTTGAAATATGACTTGAAACTGTAGTTTTATTGGCCATTTTGGGTCAATTCCAAAACTCCTTCATCTTCCTCTCTTAAAACCCTCTTTTGCGCGTTTCTACGCATTTTTGAGCATAGCGCAACAACGGGCAGCGCTGCCTAATTGGGTTTAAACTATTCCCGGCTCCACAAAGTCTGCTCTTCACTTTTTCCCTTAGAACTGCTCTATCTCTCAATTTAAACACCATATTCTCATTCTAAGGCCCTTCACTGGTCCAATTAAGTAATCCTACAAGTTAGCACTATTAAACCATAAGCACTACTTACTCTTATACTCTCTACGATTACCCTGTCCTCTATTGGTCTGTCCTAAATTCAGTTTCCCTATTACTCTAGCATGTCCAAAGGTCAGTCAATGGTTTCCTCTCCAGTCCCGCTGGTGAATCTGGGAATTTTGAGGCAATGTTACAACTGTCTCATGTACACGGACAACCCTCTCCTCCTCCAAACAGGTTCAAATATATGTCAGAGATGCAACTATTTAGCCAAACTGGAGGCTGAGCTCTCTCATCTCAAAACTAGTGTAACCAGTCAGGAGGAGAAGGTAACCTCGCACAACACAATTCCAGTATCACATAGTCCCACCACATCAGCGAACCAAACACATAAATACACAAAAACATACTCGGAGGCTCTAAATAAAAATCTACCTAAGCAACAGAGACCTCCAAAGCAGACATCCAAGCAAACGCTACCTCAAAACAAAACACACACAACACATAACCCACAAAGTCAGTGTGCCAAGCAGCCACAGCCCTTAAGGCTGAATAACACACCTGATACTCTTGTTATAGGTGACTCTATTGTCAGACACACTGATGTCCCGCTCACCAGGCTGAATAAAGAGAAGGTCACGGTGAGCTGCCTGTCTGGTGCTAGGATCCGACACATAACGCAAGCACTCAGGTCACTCCAAAGCAAATACAAATATGACTCAGTCATTGTACATGCTGGTGTGAATGACCTGAGACGTGCCTCCCTGGACTACATGAAAAGAGACATAGAGGAGCTCTCTGATCATGTAGCCCAGGCTGGTATGACCATGACCTTGAGCAGCATCTTACCGTCACCTAGAATGATGCCAAAGTACAAAGACAAAATGATCGATTTTAACAATTGGCTAAAATTTTGGTGTCATTCAAAGGGGATCCAGTGTCTGTCAGCCTGGGATGACATGCTCGACAAGCCACGTTGCTTCGCTAGGGACGGCTTGCACCTGTCACCACTGGGCTTTCGGATATTGGCAAAGGCTCTTGCCACCCCCATAGTGCCTTTTTTAGGCAAGGCTCAAAAGTCAAACCCAGCCCCATAGACAGCACAAGGAACAAGAAACTAAATGCCAGAAGTCTTAACCTCAAGATGCACGCACTCGAAGCTCTCCTCAGTATGGAGAACATAGATATCTGTGCAGTGACAGAAACCTGGTTCAAGGCTCCAGAGAGCACCCCAGCACTACCAGGCTATACCTCATATCATGCTTTTCGGCCCCAAAACCCGGTCCGAACCACAAAAGGAGGGGGAGTTTCCATATTTATCAAGGATATCCACACCTCCAGGTTAGTGGCATTGCACGAAGTATTGGAGACCATCCATGTGCAACTAACAGTGGGCAAGACTACTTTTCAGTTTATAGCATCCTATAGACCACCCTCTCAGTCAGGAATCCTATTCGGCTTTCCTGAAAACATTGGAGAACATGAAGATCTCTCCGAACACCATTATATTGGGTGACTTCAACTACCCAAACATTGACTGGGAGCACTACTCAAGCCCCAGCACCTTAGCCCAAAGATTCCTGGAAATTATAAATTCAAATGCTATGGAACAACTAGTCACCACTCCCACAAGAGGGGACAACATACTAGACCTGATCATTACCAACATGGGGACTCTATGCTCCACACCAGAAGTATATCCCTCATTGGTAAGATCAGACCATAAATTAATTTCACTGGATGTCCACATCTCGACCCCACCCCCAGCCCAGAAAACCACAGTGAAAAACTTCTCAAAAGCGAACTTCTCACTTCTCAAAACCGAAGTGGAATCCTTCAAGGCCCCAGGGCCAGTGGAAAATACAGCCCAAACTGCAGAATCCTATATAAATGCATTCTACGGACATCTCCAGGAATGCATGGATCATGCTATCCCAAACAAAACCAATACCCAATCATCCAAAGGCAGGCGTCCAGTCTGGTGGACCCCTGCCATAAATAAACTGTACAACAGAAGGAGGAAGCTACTACATGATAGAGCAAAATCCCTAATAGGGAAGGCATCTCTGATCAGTACTAGCGAAAAATTACGATCCCTCATAAAATCCTCCAAGGCCAGCTTCGAGAGAAAAATTGCACAGGACACCAAAGACAATCATAAGGCTTTTTTCAGTTATGTTAGAAACCTGGGATGCAACTCCCAGACTTGTTCTGAGTTGACTCTAAACGACAAAAAATACACTGAACCCACAGACATCGCCAATATCCTGGCAGACAGGCTCAGTGCAAACTTCTCCACCCCTTCCCCCCCCCAAAAGAGCAAGTATCTATCCCAGCAGAGGGCTGTCTCCCAAACGTCTCATATGCTCAGGTGAAGGCTGCCCTCTCCAAAGCAAAAAACACTGCTTCCATGGGACCAGATGGCGTCCCAGTTTGCATCCTACATGAACTACAAGAGGAACTAATCCCTCAAATAAAACAGCTATACAATCTCAGCCTCACTACAAGATATGTGCCCACAGAATGGCGTACAGCAACAGTGGTCCCACTCCACAAAGGTGGAGCCTCTACGGACCCTGGAAACTATCGCCCTATAAGCCTGACTAGCTTAGTCTGCAAGGCTATGGAGAGGATCATCATGGAGCTCATAAACAAAGATATTGGGGACCTACAGACACTAGATCCTACCCAGTTCGGCTTTGTCAAGGGCAGATCCTGCCTTTTGAACCTGGTTGACTTCTTCGAAATAGTCACCAAAGCCGTAGATGAAGGGAAGGTAGTCCACACAGCCTATCTGGACCTTGCAGAGGCATTTGACACAATACCCCACTCGGGCATCATAGATAAGCTATCCAGCTTAAATATAAACCCCTATGTCACAAGATGGGTCGCAAACTGGCTCAAAGACAGAACCCACAGAGTGAAAGTTGCTGGAGCCATGTCAGACTCGAAACCGGTCACAAGTGGCGTCCCACAGGGTTCTGTCCTGGGACCACTCTTGTTCGGTATATACTTTTCCGAGGTACAGGCAAACGTGGGAGGACTATGGCTCACCAAGTTCGCAGACGACTGCAAACTGCGCACCATAATCAACTCTCCAGTTGACACAAACATCCTTCAAAAAGGTCTCACAGAGGCAGATAACTGGTGCCAGCACCATGGTTTAAAGCTAAATGCCAAAAAATTTATAGTCATACCCTTTGGCAAAAACAATGTGCCCACAAATTACCACATAGGCGGAAACCCATTAAGTACAGAGAAAGTTATTAGGGACCTAGTGACCCAAGTGATAGCAATCTCTCCTTTGAAAACCACATTGCCAAAGTGGTTAGAAAGACCTTCTACATAGCCCACCTCATCACGAAGGGTTTCACATCTAGATCAAGAGAGGTAATCGTGCTCCTTTATTCATCCCTCATCAGGCCCATCATAGAATATAATGCCCCTTTTGGGATGTACCTTACCCGACACCTGCAGCAATTAGAAAGACCCCAAAAGTATCTCACCAAGAGGATCAAGGGTCTCAAACAGATGCCATATGCTGCTCGGTTAAAAAAACTCCAGCTCTATTCAGTTGCATACCGCCTACTTCGAGGCGATCTATGCCTGACATACAAAGCTATGTCAAATCCAGAATTAATGGACATGCTCCACCTCAGTAAATCTAAATCCCTTAGAGCCACATGCTCGAGGGACTTGAACCTCAGCACAGAAATAAATAGAACTTGCTGGAGGGACAGATTCATAACCCAGAGGCTCCCTTCACTCTGGAATAGAATTCCAGTTCATGTGAGGCAGAGCACCTCACTGAATCTCTTCAAGAAGAATCTCGATAGGTGGAAGGGGGATCGTAGGTTTGTCCCAGGGATTACTCCCGTGTCACTATTAGACAGAGGCACAGTAAACTAAACCTTAAAAAGGGCACAGTATACTCAAATCAAGGGGTGACGTAAGCCATACAGAATCGGGCTAGGCTTATAATTGCCCCAGGGCAGATAGCCTAGTATGAACCTATGAACCTTTGAACCTATTCAGTTCCCAGGCAAATCTTTCATCACTAGATGTCATTTGTGAAACATGCAGCATTTGACCTTTTACCAAGGCAGTCCTGCAGGAAAATGGATGGTAACTGTGAAAGTCCAAGTAAGAATTTGAAAAGTTGGATTACGCCAGGTAACGGTTTTCAAACAATTTTAAAAATGACAGCACATTCTAACCTCAGGCATGGAACAAACGAGAGATTAGATCCATATATGTTGTAGAGTGACGAGGTTGAGGAATATGTTTTATCAGCAGGTTTTTTTTTTGTTTGTTTAGGATCATGTCAAGATAACATAGTCCCATCCGATAGGTTCATAGGAGGTTACTAAGCTAGTGACGCTAGACCCTTTACAAGCCTAACCATGTTAATCCCAAGTATCCCCATCTAAAGTGAGAATCAAACCCTGTACCTCGTCACTGTGAGGTAAACACCTTAACCATTATACCATCCCCTGATATTAGATGCTATGCCTTCATATCTGCAGTAAGAGATTTTTTTGATCAGTACAGCATTGTACATAAAGGAGTGCAGTTTGAAGAAAATATCTACCTTGGAAAAATGCATCTCACATTAACTCTGCTTTAATGGCAATAGTCTGCACAGCTTTTCATCCCTAACTATTGCTCAGGAAAAATTAAATCTTTATGTACGTCAGGTTTGTCCCTGCTTGAATCTGAAATCCAGGCTGAATAGGTCTCATTTCTGTCTGAACATCTGGCTATCCTTATTAAAATTAAATGTTGTTTCATATTATATTTTGACAATGCCAGATATGCAACCAGAAGAGGTATACTCCATGTATTCTGTTATACATATTGTGAACTCTGTGTTTCTGATAATCCACATGTGTGTCTTGATAACACTGATAGTTTTCTTGCACAATTTTCACCTGGAATTTTATATGCCTCTAAACTAAATTGACTTTTCATTAGAAGTGCTAGAAGATATTTTGCATATTAAAAGGCTAAGGCTGCAGGACCCAATGGTCTTAGAGACGCATTTAAAAAAAATTTAATGGACGATAGCCTCAAGCTTGTTAACATTGTAAAAACATATCAGAGTTTACAGTATCGATGATAAATTCAGAAACCAGGTGAACATATACATATTTTTTTTATCCCTCAAGCAAATTCCAATCCTGTTTTTAGGTAAAAACTTTTCAGTATGAAATTTCCACCCCGAGTTGCATATGAATGTTAATATTAAAGTATATACAGTGATACTTGCTAAAATATTTCCATTGGTTGCAGATTGGGTCATCTCATAATTTAAGACTGATTTATGGGCTTGAGGCAGACAAAAGTAATGTTGAGGCTAATCCTATATCACAACATACATTAAGATACTCAACAAGAAGTGTCCACACTTCACACAGATAAAAAATGAATGCCTTCTTCTGTGAAGTTCTCAAGAAATTTACTTTTCCTGATATTCATATTCAAGCTGTAGAAATCTTTAGTGACTCAGCATTTACCTGTGTTAGAGTTTATGGTAAGACCTAAATCACCCAGAAGGTTTTCTTTACACACCATGCAGGGGGTGACCTTTCTCACACAATTCATTGGTTTTATCTTGAAATTTTCTTTGAGAATTTTACAGTATTCTTTAGTAACCAGTATAAATTTTTTCATGTCATACATTAACATTACTTTGTTCATAGATAATATCCTTTTATATTTCAAAGTCCAATAAAATCTATTCAACATTTATTTCTAGCCTTTAAAGACTACAGTAAAGCTTCTAATTGTAAACTACATAATAAACTTAAATATCTGAATGTTAAATATAAATCCAATCTAAAGATTGCCTAAGCTGAACAAACCTTGTTGTGGCTGTTCAAACCTAGGTGTGCTAAGAAAGTTACCAGTCAGTACCGAGGATAAGCCAAGTTGAAAGCGGTAATCCAATAGAAGTGAGCTGATAAAACAACACAAGTATCCTGACCAGGATGGCACAAACACGCCAAGTTTATAAAGATCGGATGAAATCAATGTAACAGTGAATGTGCTCATGTTGATAAGTCTGATCAAGGAAACTGATGCTCGGCTGATCATCTTGAGTTGTTGTTGTTTGTCTTTTCGGCTTTTCCCGCTTAGGGGTCGCCACAGCGGAACTCCAGTCCACTAATGATTGGCAGTAGATTTTTATGGTGCCGAGTTGCCAGCCCAACGTCCAACCTTCAGCGAAGGTACGCCCATTCACATATGTCTTTCGGAGGCCACTCTACCGCGGGGAGGACATGCAGACTCCACAGAGAAGGCACTCCAGCCGAGAATCGAACAGGAGAACCTCTTGCTGTGAGGTAACAACGCTACCACTGTACCACCGCGGATTCTGCTGATCATCTTGAGTAAACATAGAAATATATAGTTTATTTTCCGAACGTTGTGTTTACACCTACTGATTATATATACCAACTCCAAGATCGCAGTACTGTGAGGAAAGGGCAAATACCTTGCTTCTCATGTACCATGATGTCTCACGATGAAAGTCCATGTGGCTCAAGTTCCAAGTTTTTGGTTGTTTTAACATTCGCTCTTTTGAGCATTGGGTCTTTCGTCAGGGACTCATTTGCTCGACAAACGCAGGGATGTGATTCAATGATGACAAATTTGGTCGTGCGGTGGATACATTTATGGTATGGAATGTCAGTACAGGTAAGTAGGGTTGGGGAGATGAGATGTGTATGTGAGTGAGGATTAGGATCAAGGTCTGGCATGAGTGAAGGATGGGTGGTGTCTGTTTGTGTGCAAGTTTGTGTATTTTAGGGTAAGTATTAGGTTAGGGGATAGACGTAGTGTTGTTTGTGTGTATTTGTGAATGTTTGCATGTCTGAGTCTGTCTTGTATAGTGACAGTGTTACAGGAAGGTTGTAATGACATGAAGGTTTAGGGTTGGGAGAAGCTGCAATGTTAGGGTTTGCATCACCTTCGTAATGGGTACTAACCCTAACGTTCTTTTTATTCTTTTTTTTGTCTCTCCTGATTGAGTCTGTGAAAATGGGGTTTCTAGATCTGCGTTGCGTAATTCGGATTTTATCTCACCCTGTGTCTGTGCAGATCTATTTTTCATTACTTGACTGCTGGCTTTTTTAAGGTTATCTGATAATGTCTACTTAAGAATCATTCTCTTCTGTTATGGTTGATGCTGTTTACCTGTCACAAGTGTACTGACCCTTGGACTTTTGCTTTTCGGATGATTTGCCCTGCAGTTCATCATATTGCATAACTGCTACATTTATGTCCCTTATCTTCAGCGTAATGAGGCCCATCTCATCCTTTCCTGCCTGATGTGAATGACAGCTATAGAACTCCGTGCGAGTCTGACAGGGCATAGAAGAAAGGCTATGAGCTGTTAATGCGTTGCTTCTTGTGGTTCAGGGTTTGATGCCCTCGGCTGTCATTTACCTATAGTAGACTGCTTTGGGGCAACTAAGAAGTAGGGCTATAGCCCTTCAGCGCTCTCCTGGACCATACGCCTCGTAACTACCTAAGAACTCTGTTAACCTGAACAGAGCTCCCAAGTTTGCCAGAGGGGCACATTTCTGTATAGTTTGAAGTTACCTGTTTAAAAATAAATAAACATGACGTTATTCAAACCTTGTCAGTGAACAGTGAAGTAACTCTTAGTCTTCTTTCCAGATTCTGTGCATGTTCTTTCTCAAATGTATTTTTGACTTTTCAGTTGTATGTTATATTAGTTTCATGTTTGATTTTGCGTTTTTCTGCAATTCAGAATGAAGATGCTTCCCGGTGACATGTATTATTAAACGTTTCTGTTTGCCTTATTTCAGGACATGGAAATAAGCAGTGTGGCCGAATCATTGTATACAGACAGAAACAGGGGTACCAGTGAAAGCAGTAGTGAAGATCCAGTGTCCACAAACTACAGCACCACTCCGGTCACACCTATCAACCACAACGTCAGTTTGCATCAGGCCTCCTTGCCAAGCTGCAGTAGTGACTTCATCCCATTCTTTCCTGCAGATCTAGAAAATTCTACTATGGACACCAGTCCCAGCCTTCTCCAGTCATCTTTCAGCAATTCTACAGATGCAAACTCTGCATTTACATCTTCGACTCTTTCAGGAGAGTTGTTTCCTGCACAGCTCAATGGTACCTCTAATAATACTGCCAGTCGTGACTTGTCTGATCCCTTGGCAGGGCTGCTAGATGAAGCCATGTTGGATGAAATCAGTCTAATGGATCTGGCAATGGAAGAAGGCTTCAACCCCAGCCAGGCTTCCCAATTACAGGAGGAATTTGATTCAGATTCCGGACTTTCCCTTGACTCTAGTCACAGCCCAGCATCTCCAAGCAGTTCAGAATCCTCATCTTCCTCCTCCTCCTCATCTTCCTCGTCCTCTTTTTCTGAGGAGGGTGCTGTAGGTTACAGCACAGATTCTGAATTTGTGGATCCTGAAGACCCAGAAGGAGCAACTGGCGGATACCAACCAGAGTACAGTAAATTTTGCCGCATGAGTTGTCGTTATCCTGCACATTTTCACTCTTTACCTCATTTGGAGCATGTGAGTCACAACCATACGTACAATATGGCTCCTACTGCCACTGCACTCGATACAAGCCAACGTTCTGCAGTTGGGAAAAAAGCCATGAAGGAAAAACAGTCCGACTTCATAGATAAGCAAGTAAGTCGTGATGAACGCAGAGCGAGAGCCATGAAGATTCCTTTCTCTAATGAAAAGATTATTAACTTGCCCGTAGAGGAGTTTAACGAGCTGCTGTCCAAATATCAGCTGAGTGAAGCACAGCTGACACTTATTCGTGACATCAGAAGGAGGGGCAAAAACAAGATGGCAGCACAAAACTGCAGAAAGAGAAAGCTGGACACTATTATCAACTTGGAGCGCAATGTCAATGAGCTAAAAAAAGACAAATCAAAACTTGTTAAGGAGAAGGTGGAATTCATAAAGTCCATTCGACAGATGAAACAGAAATTACAGAATCTGTACCAGGAAGTATTCAGCAGGCTGAGAGATGAATATGGAAGACCCTACTCTGCAAATGCTTTTTCTCTCCAGTTTGCAAGCAATGGTAGTGTGATATTGATGCCACGTTCCTTAACCAGTGAACAGTCCAGAAGACAAGACAGGAAGCAGAAAGACAGGAAAAAATGACAAGAACTTACTTATAAACCTGTTAGGTTCTGCCCAGGAACTTGATGGATACTTGAAATTAACTGAGGAACTTCCATACCTTCTTATACAATTTGTTTTTTGTTAAATATAACTGCTGCCGGTCAGTTTCAGAAAAATAGTTATTGCATAAGGAGTGCGAAGGTATCAGTCAAGTGAGTTTTGAATTTTTGAATAGTGAATGTAAAATACAGAGATTGAAGGCATTTCAAAAGGTGGTCTTACAGTAAGAGTGAGTGGAAAGTCATTACAGGGCAGGGGAAGATTGTTCCGGGCATTAGGAGTGTTGGGAATGACCTATAAATTTGAATTCAGAGAATCTAGATATTTAAGACAGGAAATTGAAATTTCTTTTTGCTTTGGTTTATAAAGTTATTACCATAGTTCTCTGGTTCGCAGGTTGAAATTCCTTTTTCACTTAAGTCGATGGTTGATCATACATTAATGCAGCAGTTTAAAGATAAACCCCTTAATAAATTACACTAAAACATTGCCTTAGAAAAGCTGCCACACGTATAAGCCACAGACACATTTAAAAATAACCACAGTATAAAATGTTATGTCTTGCTACAAACATCTTTGTTAAGCTCTGCAAAGATGCAAACCACTAGTAGAAAACGTGCGGCTGAAGGTGCCTTATCATGACTTTTCTCTTGACCTTGTAAACTGTCTAGCACGGTGTGGGAGATGTGTGACTGCATTTTATGCAGTTTGCATGGAGTATTTTAAGGTTTGTTCTCCTAAACCACTTACATCATCTTGCTGTGCAAAAGCTACAGGTGAGTCGATGCACCAGAAAGTGATGCATTCAAGTATTTGCTAGATTAGCTTGGGAAATTTTGATGCATAGTGGAACATCAGTTTGAGTAATTTAAAAGCACTTTGTAAATAAAACACAGCCCACTTGAGCAAAATAGTTGTCCTGCTGATAGAATCTTAATATTCTCTTTAAAGAAGGCCTATGATCTCCACTGAGGCACTTTGATTAGAAAGATAAGACACTGGAAGAAAGGCTTCTTTTCCCAGGGACATTATTTATAGTTTAGTGTGCTTAGTTGTCCGTTTAGTGTATTGCTGTCTTGACAAATACCTTGTTTGTAAAATGAGGAAACTGACGCCCCCACCCCATCTTGTTCCACAGAGTCTTCGAATGTTGTCATTGTTTTCAGTGTGTACGTCTCCTTCAGCACTCTGTATTGGGTTATTAACACAGTTCTTCAGAGCGGAAAGGGCTTGATATAAGCTCTGCAGCCATTTCTGTGCTTAGGAGTTAGAGTAGCCCGATCCAAGTGTGGGGCTTGCAGAAGGAATAAGGAAAGAGAATGAGGCTTGCATCTTTTGGTGTTGCAGAAAAGTTTTTTTTCTGGTTTATTAGTGAACAACAGAAATATTTATTGTTTGTGATCTTAATATCGGTCGAATGCTGATGATCATTGAAACCAGATTGTATACCCTACGTTGATATTACTCGTTGCTCTTTTACGTAAAGCTGTCTTTCAGTGACATGCTGTTTATGTAAATAGTAAACCAAAGTCAAAAACAGCATGTTTTTTTATCTCAGTAGAAGTAAAGCTAAGTTATTATTCCTTTTAAAATGTTCATCCATTTTCACTACCTTCTTAATATCCTCTTCATGGAAACAGAGTCTCTTCTAGGAGTACAAGGCAAGAAGCAACCCTGGACACATAGCTGTCCATCTCCCTGGACACATAGCTGTCCATCTCCCTGGACACATAGCTGTCCATCTCCCTGGACACATAGCTGTCCATCTCCCTGGACACATAGCTGTCCATCTCCCTGGACACATAGCTGTCCATCTCCCTGGACACATAGCTGTCCATCTCCCTGGACACATAGCTGTCCATCTCCCTGGACACGTACTTGTCCATCCTGTTACTTTTTTCTGGAATCAGGCCAGAACACTTGCTTATTTTTTGTTTTGTTTTTTTTCCTCATGGCAAATCAGTGCTGTAACCAAGGCAGTTTTCCATTTAGATTAGAGATGGTTTATGTGGAGGTTGAGAAAGGGTACTGGAATTGAGTCTTTATAACTTAACTTTTGTAAACACAGACCTAATAGACAAATAGTCTTTGAGAGGTTATTGTGTTGTAAAAGCAAGCTTCGTACAATACTGGCATTTAAAAATAGAGCTGACAGATGATCATTTAAATTGTAGAATCATAAGCAAGGAATAGCGCAAGGGCTTATAGGTTGTAGAAAGTAGGTGTTGGTGCATACGTTTTTGTTGATAAGAATTAAATACTAGCCAAAAAATGTAAAATTAGCCTAGAAATGATTGTCCAAAAAGTATTAAGCTTTAAAGTGACAATGTTGTTACTTCATGCTATGAAGTGGTTGGTGTAGTTTTAATATGCAGCATTATTGTTATCGTAAGGTGTTCCAGAACATTCTGTGTAATTTGTATTTGAAAGGTTGTTAAGAATTCAGTATGTACTTTGAAAGGATAGAATTGGAGTAGGTGAGATGGCTATGTGGTTTCTGTGAATCATGGTTTCCACAGGGGCAGCAGACAAGATGAAAAGATGGCGCTAAGATGGAAGAGACATGAAGCAATTATGGTGTACGTAGGCAAAGGAGTACAGGACAGTAAACTTATAAAGGTGTACTTGTAGCGCTGTTCCCTTTAGTGATTTACAACCCACTGCCCTTAGCATGAAATGCTGCAGCAACCTTTCAGTCAGAGTAGATTATTTTGCCTTTTTTTTAATTTACAGAATAAATAACCTATATAAATCATCTTACTTCGAAAGCGGTCTTCCCTTCTCACCAGCTTCATAATTTCTTCTGTTCATTCCACTATCATTGGTGGTCAGGCAGTCCACTGTCAGATCTAAGTGCTGCCCTGACAGTAACTTAAATAAAACAAGAGTGTGGCTCAACTGTTTAGCATTCACACCTTAACTGAGCTGTGCTTGTGAACGTACATCACAGAATAGGGCTATTTTGATCTGCAGCTGAAACCTATTCATTTATCAAGTTTGAAATGTAATAGTAGTAGAGAGATGGAGTTCAACTGATTTCTACTTAAAGTAAGTTGCTGTTTGTATACTGTTAGTAAAGTTCTTTTACTTGTTAGCAAGAAGATTTTTGTCTTGATGACCCATATATTAAGTTTCTTGTCACTATCTTGAGTTGCCATCAGTTTCTGCTTGGTGCGAAATTCACACCGTAATTTGTAGTTAATTTATTTTTGTACAAGCAAGCAAGTTATTCAAACACATTCCTTTTTTCCATCCAGCATTTTTAATTTTATCTAAACTTAAGACTTTTCAAATGCCGAATATGCAGTTGGTTTGCAATGCAGAATGCCAAGTAATAAAGAATTCCCATTAGGATTCAAGTCCTTTTATGCCAACCTTCTTACTTTCCTTAACTGGAATTTTTTGTCTGTACTTTTTATTATACTGGTTGTTAAAAAAAAAAAAAAAAAAAAAAGCCAAGTTAAAAAAACCACCAATGTATTTCATGTTAAATAATTTAACTGTATTTGTTGTTTGTTTATGTTTAAGATGTTCATAGCCACTATCTTTAACACATTTTCTTTCTAAAACACTTAGCACTAGAGATTATATAACCGTAACTGAATTTTGTTTTGCAGATCCAGTCTACACAGGTAGAAATGCATGATGTAATGTGTGTTCATTCCACATAAACACGTCATCGTGTTGTATACATTTATAAGTCAGGAAGTTCGATACCAGGAGTGAGAAGGATCAGATGAGTCGCAATTGGCTCAAGATAAAATGGTTGAGAGTTGGGGGTGAAGAAAGAAAAACAGGAAGAGATATGTAAGAGGCCAGCCCTGAACAAGCCCTTGCAGAGTGTCTTTGTAGACTTTGTCAGCTGTTGTTTAGCTTTCTTAAATGCTCTGCAGTGAAAAGGTAGCACTCATTGTATGCAAACATAGAATTTGATGAAAGAAAAAGGTGTTTGATGTTCATTCATTTTACGCAAGTCTCCCAAGATCCACACAGCCCATATCACTGCCTGTTAAGCTGCCATTGTGTGACCTTAACAGATTTTTTTTTGCGCACCTCAGTAGAGATACTTCATGTCTTCTGTTAGTCTTAGTAGAAATGCTAAATTCCTTTTCTCCAAATTAGCCAGATTGCTTCATTGTTGTCCTTGTACTGAAGGAGAGTTGTTTAGTGGTCCCCCTATACCTCTTTACTGCCTTTTCACGACTCCCCTTTACCTCACTAAAACTGGTTTGTGGCTTTACTATCCCTCAGTAGAGCTGTTTAATGGCTTCTGTCTGCTTAAGAAAGCTACTTTGAAGACCCTCTTGCTTAATTCTTTTCTTCTACACCTTAGGTAGAGTTGCTTTGTGCATTTGCCATGACTTAGTAAAACTGTTTCATGCTTTCTCTTTACCTTGGTAGAGCAATTTCATGCCACCTCTTTACTGTGGTAGGAGATTCGTAACTTCTCAGTACCTTGAGTACTAACTTGTTCCTTCTTCATGCCTTAGTGCAGATGCTACAAGACTGCTTTTTCTACACCATAACTGAATCTTCTTCATCCCTTTTGTACACCTTAAAAGAGCTGCTTATTTCCTTCTGTACACCTTAGATGAGCTGCTTCATTTCTTTTGTACACCTTAGATGAGCTGCTTCATTCCTTCTGTACACCTTAGAAGAGCTGCTTCATTCCTTCTGTACACCTTTGGAGAGCTGCTTCATTCCTTCTGCACAACTTAGATGAGCTGCTTCATTCCTTCTGCACACCTTAGATGAGCTGCTTCATTCCTTCTGCACACCTTAGATGAGCTGTTTCATTCCTTCTGTACACCTTTGGAGAGCTGTTTCATTCCTTCTGCACACCTTTGGAGAGCTGTTTCATTCCTTCTGTACACCTTAGATGAGCTGCTTCATTCCTTCTGCACACCTTTGGAGAGCTGTTTCATTCCTTCTGCACACCTTTGGAGAGCTGTTTCATTCCTTCTGTACACCTTAGATGAGCTGCTTCATTCCTTCTGTACACCTTAGATGAGCTGCTTCATTCCTTCTGTACACCTTAGATGAGCTGCTTCATTCATTCTGTACACCTTTGGAGAGCTGCCTCACTTTTCCTGTACACGTTTGGAGAGCTGTTTTATTCCTTTTGTATATCTCCGGAGAGTTGTTTCATGCACTGTTTGTTTGTGCCATAGTGAGTGGCTTCATGTTTCCTTTGCCACTGCACCTTAGGACAGCTGCTTCATGCCTCTTCTCTTTACTTTAGTCAAGTCCTGCATTTCACATTTTCATTCTTGCATTGCCAGTGTCACTGAATCTCCTTTGTGTTTGGGAGGCTGTGTATAACAGCCTTACAGAAAGGTTGCCACGTCACCCTACTGCTGTTTTATACTTGCCTTCTTTCATTTTCTGAAAGTTGCGGTCATCTTTTAGAATTTTTTGATTTCCTTAAATAGCTGCAGGATTATCGGTTTATTTCCTGGTTATACATCTGATCACTTTCATTCTGTTTTACTACGGCTTTAATTCAATCCCTTTTTTTACTCCACTTGTTCATTATTTCCCTTTGCCTCCTTAAAGTTCTAGTTGTTTCTTAAGCCACTGCATTTCAGTCAACCTCCTTTCGTTTGGGATGTGTATATTAAGCACCTTTAGTTGCTTGTCCTTTGGCTTCTGGCACTATTTTAGTTGTATATTCTTTGGTCTGCTCCCGTTTTTTTGCGAAATTCATTTCATCCTTGGAATGGCTTATTGGCTTAAGATAGTTGAAGGTTTCTGGTGTTGATTTTCTCTCCTTTAGGTTACACATGTTAATGTCCTCTGGTCTTGGTTTTCCTGTGACTTGCGGCTCAGAACCTGCACAGTTTTAGTTGGCCTGCATTGTACCCTCTTCATCTGTGCTGTGGCTGAGATTGGAGTTGCAGTTTTTTGGATGGAGTTCTTTTGACTGTCTGACATGGTACAAGTTCCTTCAAATATTTTGGCCACAGTGTTGCCCAAAGTCACCCTAACCATTTTGACTATCTACTCATGTTTGTTTCACCTTTTCCGGTATCAGTACCCTCAGGCATTTTTTTTGTAATTTTAGCCCCCCCACCCCAGTTGCCCCCATTGAATACTGTTGACTTGCACCAAAGTGTATTACTGTGGTATTGTAATCATGACTGTTCTTTGTATTTCCCTTTATATTCTTTTCACCTTGTATCCCGTAAAATACCTCTTGCTTGTTCCTGTATCCTGTGCTGACAGGCAGAGATTTTCTTTCTCATTTGCACATTATTTATTGCATTAAATACCATTAGTCCTATTTTTGACAAGTACAGTAATTCATGTTTCTTCAGGGGGTACCACCATTTAGTGGCTTCCAGTGCATCCTAACCAGCCAGTTTCCTAGTCTATCAAGTTGGATTTTTGTAGTGTTTTCTGTGTCAAATTGTTTACTGGCTTAATCCTTTGGCTGTCCATTTAAAGAAAAAACAGCTGAAAATGTTGCCATGTGTGACCTTCCTCCTCCTCTCTCCGGAATGTAGGTTCTTGACTGCTGTTGTCTGAAAATAATTGGGTGCCTGTTGTGCATTCAAGGACCGTTTGTGTAACCCTCCGAAGTGTGAGAATGAATGCCAAGTCTATCCTAAGTAAAAAGTTAGGAGCGTAGTGCCTCTTGCTGCTTTTATTCAGTTTAAGATGAAGAGTTGTGTGCGTTTTTCTCCCATTAAATTAGTTCGACTAGTTAGGTTTCAGTTATGATCGGTTTTGGTTGTTGTGCAGTTGTGTTCGATGGAAGTGTGTTCGTAGCATTGATGTAGGTCCCTTTGAAATGCTGCTGTGTAGTTGGGTAACTTGATTTGTCCTTCAGAAGACTAAACAGTATTGTTAATTTGCTGTCTGTCACTTCTTGTTGTTACCCAGTGCCCTCTGTGTTAGTTTTGTCTCTTAAAATATTATAGAAGACTTTATTCCTCTGACTTCCAGTGCCTTTTTCCCTTCGCTGTGTTTGGGTGGTTGCTTTTTCTGCGCTTCCAACATCCGTCTGTTTTAATTGGTACACATCACTGACCTGCCATTTCTCAGTGCTTGTTTTCTTCCATAACCTTCCGTCTTTATTTTGACATAAGTATTTGATTAACACAGATGTGTGCTGCCTTGTTGATGGGAGTAACCATGTAACTGTTTTCTTTTTCCCTCCTGTAATCAGCTGTTGTAACCTGTACACTTATTGGAACAGGCCATTTGCTTTCTTGTTCCTATTTCAGATCTTTTAAAGCTTGGCTTTTACTATCCCCAGCCTTCTTTTTCAGATACTTTTCTTGTCTCGCGAAGGATAGTTAGATGCTGGATGCACTGAAGAAGTTCAGCTGAGAGTACATTTTAAGACTGATCACTGTAACACAAGTCAGACAAGAGAAAGTTTATGCTTTTTACAGATTTCTGCCATATTTTCATTCACCCTCTTCTTTTGCTGCAGCTGTACGTTCATAATGCTGAATAACAGCTTCCTGCTGTTTGCTGTACTCTGTATGCTACCCTGCTTCTTACACGTATGTGAGTAGCTGGGCTCTTTAAGGAAGAGAGAAAGAGAGCGCGCATCCTTGGTCTTTGACTTTTTAAATCGGTAAGACTAGGTTAGAACACATTTCTTGCTATGATCCTGCTCGTTGGGCAAAGGTCAAAACTCTTTTTTGTTGAGCAAGATGGAGAATTTTCTTTTGTTCATCTGTCTTGAATGAAGTGAGTACTTTTTTAGGACTATCTGCTGACTTCTATGGTGTGATCTGGTAAACCTGCCAACAGATTACCATCTTGCATTGTGGCTGGCAACATGGTGGTCTCAGAATGTGTGATACTCTTAAAGAGGTGGTTTTATACGATTGTGGCAGTTGATAATTATCAGTTATGTACCCTTCCTGCAGAGTCGTTCATTTGGTTTGTGGTTCAAAGAGCTTAAGTCTTTTATTCTTATAGACAGATTAATATTTTCTAAGTCTGCGGACGCTTTAGGCTGGTTACAGTATCCTCTATCTCTGCTGTTCACTTTGAGAAACTGCTTTTGCAGTCTTTATAAGAAGGCAGAACACACTGTTCATCTGTGCACATCAGAATTCTTGCAACCTGCTCTTCTGGTCTGTTAACCTTTCAAAAGGTAAATTGTTGCTGTGTCTCCTCTGCTGGATGAGTTCACTACCCAGGAAGCCATCTGAAGCAGGTTTCTGCTCATTATTTTTTCGGGGTTCATGGGTAATGCTACAGAAGATACCAGAGTTTGCTCTGAGCACTGAAGCCCATTTCTGATGGTGAGGCATGAATTGTAACCAAGGTGCAGAGGGCTAGGACAGTTAAGTCCAGTGGTTCTTGGCTGGCACATCCAGGTTTATTATGTCATTTGTTGATGGGCCACGTCCCCCTGTCTGTCTGAATCGTTGTAATCTCTTCCGCTAGAGAATGTATTGTTTTGGCATTTTTATTTCCTATAGTAGAAAGCATGGGTTTTAGATCTCTTAGCAAAGTCCCGTGTGGGGTATAGGCCTCTAAAAGAAATTTGAACAGAGCCATCAGGTTTCCATATATGTTCTGCAGAGTCCTGTATGATTCTGATGCTGATATGACATAAAAGATAGGGCTCATTCCATGGGATTTGGCACATGTTAGATAAGATAGACTTGTCCTCCTTACTGCTACCAGGAATGTCCCCATACCTGGTGTTTCAGCAGCTGCTGTGTCCGAGTCCATGAGTACCTTCATGTCTCATTGCACTCATCCAAGTTTTCATGAGGGTACCAATTGTAGAGACTTAAGAGACTTCATTTGTTTTATGTTTTCAGAAGATCAGGCATATGCTTTTCATCCTTTCTAAAAGAAAATTGAAGTAGCGTAACAAACAAGGGACAGGTTATTTCAGGAGGACACTTGAAGTGGAACCTAAACAGTAGGGTCATCTCTGTACTACTGTCTCTGGTATGTGTCTCAGTATCTTTGTGGACGTTGTACCCCATTTTCCTAGTACACACCACCCGAGTTAAGGGGTTATGCACTAAGGATCACCAGTGCTTTTTTTTTTTTATTTTGTTTTGTACCGCTCATGGTGTCTGTTACTGTTGATTGCAGTTTACACAGAAAAGTATTTTTTATCTGGATAGCTGGGCTTCCCCAAATGATGATTTCAGCCATGACCCAAAAATACAAACTCTAGACATTAGAACCTAAAAACTAAAAGTCATTGACTTGGCCTGATCTGCTTTGAACTTCCCCAAAAGGAGCCTTGTGTTGCTTGTGCCTAGTGATTCGAGAGAGGCAGTCATCACTGTCTTTTGACAGTTGAGACCTTCCTAGTCACCACTTGCAGCAGATAAATCAAATTATCTGAAAGAGAAAGGAGCGTCCCCAGTTAAAGGTTGTGTGGCACACAGCAGATTGTAGCATAAGGGGTCAATGGGAAAAGCAGAGGATTTCAGGCTTTGTTGTTCTTCGGAGTTGTCCAGCACCTTTTTGCTGTTTCTTTCTACATGTTTTGTCCTGTGTGTGTTTTCCTCGTACATGCTGGCCATCACATCTGATGCATTTGGATTTGGCCCTTTTGTTCCACCGTCCTTCTGGTCCACCAGAAGAAATAAATGTCTGAAGGGACTGTCATCCTGATTGAAATTTGGGTGCTTGTGCTCTTGCCAGCATTCTGGTAATGAGCACTTTTAAAATTAACATGACCCCCATCCACTGGGTGATGGAACGAGCCATCTCACCATTGGGACCCACAACCCCTCCCGAAAACAGTGTACACCTCCTCAGTGAATGCTGTCAGTATATGGTGGCATTGTAAGGTCTGTTTAAATAAACATCCCAAGTCCTGAGTCTACCATGTTTTCTGGTGCCATTCTGAAGATAGCCCTAAATTTATTCTGATGACATGATAACCCATATGATTTGGCTTCCCAAACCTGAGGTTTCTTCTTTGGGTATTCCATCAGGGCCTTTACACCCCTTGTATATCAGTATTTCACTCACCTGTAACAGTATTTATAGTGGTGACCTGTGGTCTACAATTGTATATGCACCCCATCATGAGATCGAGGTTTTTCTTCCAAGTCATTGGAGCGCACTTTGTATGTTACTGCAGTGACGTGACTGGGCTAACCTTAAAGGGAGTGAATTGTTTGAGAAATAAGGTTAGGCTTACTACCCTTAATTTAGGATTATAACCAAGTATTAAGTAGCCTGGCTTTGTGTAAACTGACTGTAGATTTTTTTGCACTAATTTTCTGAGGGAATTGTATGAATCATTTGCTCTTTAATGTTCTAGCAGTAAACTGAACAAGGATGGAAAGTTAAAGAAGCAGTGTATCGTAACCTTGAATTAAAACCAACCCTGCCTTTTTAATTATGGAAAACTGTGAGTTCTCATGTTGTTTGCAAATAATTTGAAAATTATTATTTTAAGGATTTCACAGAATCACAAGCCTTTTGTCCAGAGCTGTTGTGAACTTAATTTCAGGAGATGTTACCTAGATGAAGTTGTGTTTTCTTACATTGGCGTATGTTACCATTTGGCTCTGTTTTTTTTTTTGTCTTTTTCAGACAAACCTGTGTTTAAATGATTTTGTCATAGTCCCAACAGTAAGAAATTAGAATTGTATTTTAATTTTCTTTTCTTTTAGCAAATATCTTGCTATCCCATGCAGATGAACTGCGGTTTAGCTGTAGCAAGCAGGTTTATATTTCAGATGGTAAATTGATTCTTAACAGTAGCAGGCTTCAGACAGCTTCAGAGCTCTAGCACAAGGCACTGGGTCTTGGTGAAATGTAATCTCTTTTAATTGATGCGTCCTCCAGATGTGTATCTCACGTTGTATTGTTGAAAATTTTATGTGCTAAGTTTCCCACCAAAAACTTCCTTCAGATGTTGCTGTTGGTATGTTGTTTGAGATATTGGGAAGAAGTTGCTGTTTTTATTGTCTTGTGTCATGTAGATACTTTGTGTTGATAAATTAAAGTCTTGGGTTTTTTTCTGTTTATATGTTTTGGTTACTTAAATATTTTGGCAAGTTAGGATTGTTTTAAAAATTAAAGTTATTTTTCACCTTGCAGTTTTGTTTGTATTTTTTAAGCATGTTCTGAGCTGTTTGAATTTAACTCACTTTCTTTGCAGAATAATTTGGAGAGAGAAAGTCACCGTCATTCAGATGGCATGTACCGTCATTGATCCTGTTTGTAATAGATGCCTGCTACATTGTGGAAATTCATTACTTTTGTGTATTACCATGACAGTGCCTTCGCGCACACACACAACCAGATTGAAATGTATGTAACCGTCTTCAGCATTCATTGCAATAATTCATTGATGTGTCCTTTTAAGGTCTTCAGCAGTTGAGCTTGGTCTTTCCCTTAGCTCAGAATCTAAAAGCAGTCATTGCAGTCTCTGAATTTTGTTAGAGTGATGGAAAAGGTCTTAAATTTTGATCAGAAATTGTTGTCTTCATTTGATCTTCAACCTGTGGTATAGCCACCGACATCGGTGCCGAGCAGGCCATATCCAAGCTACGGTGCTGAAACTGAGCTCCTCCCCTACCCATATATATATATATATTTTTTAATTTAACATTTGTTTACAGGGAAAGTCTGACTTGGAATGAAGCCAATTTTTAGTGGAGGCCCGGGGAAAAATGCTCCAGATGCATGTCATCTTTGTAACACCCCTCTCTCGTTCACTACCTCAGATCTTGTTTGCCGCCATTCGAGCAACAAGCAGGTCGACTTAGCTTCTTGTTTTTGAACAATTTTTAATCCAGTATAGCCTTGTTACAAGTATTGTTTTCTCTTCTCTATAGATTTCTTATTTTTTACCCTACCCTCGTGTTCTTTGAAAAAAAATCCTTATGTGGTCTATCAGGTTCCTCGTTCTAACCTGCTCTATATTCTTCTACTCTTGGATATGACTGAAAAATCTGACAAAGAGAAGGCTGCGCGTTTTAAAAAGTGTACTGGGTGTGGACATAGACTTCCCACTTCAGATGCCAACACCCAGTGCGTTGCGTGTTTAGGTCTCAGCCACCTGGACTCTTGAGTGTGTTTCAGCGCCCGTACTATCATGGACAGAAGGAATAAACTTATTTTAAAGGGCCTGTTACCCAGTTCCGCTTCTGTGGGCATAGGGACTCAACCCCCTCTAAGTAGCCTGATGTGAAAAGGAGGGAAGAGGAGAAGAAGGCAGAGAGAGAGAACGAGAGAGAAGTCTAGAAGCAAGGACAGACCTCCGGAAAAGCAGAAATTGCCAGATTCTTCCCAGTCTACTGGGGAACCTTCCCCCAAAGCCAGGCCCAGGCTGTCTTCATCTCCACCAAGGTTTTCTCCTAAACCTCCCGGGATCCCATTGGCCTCGCCCAGGAATCCTTCCAGGCCTGAGTTGGTGGCTTCCTCTGCCAGATCATCCCGGAGTTTGTCAGAGAGAAAAGTAGGCTGAGATGCTCTCTGCAGACCCAGATCCAGCTTGGGGGTCCTTCCAGCCCCTCCCCTTTGGGAGTGGTGGGTCCTTCCCATATCTTTGCCGGGCATCCTCCTTTCCTGAGCCTCGTGGCTTTGGGGCCTGTGGATATTGGAGCATCTGGCGTCGAGGTGCTGGCATTGATGTTTTTGGTTTCTTCGCTGACCACAGCCTTGAGTTCTTCTGTGCCTTTCACTTCAGTGCTGGAGGCCTCTCTGAGCCGTAGTCCACTCGGCAGCGGGTCCGAGGGGTTGTTGTCTGCATCCAGGTTTTCAGTAACGTCTCTCTCCCTCGGAGCCTCTGCATTGAGCAGCTTGGCACAGAGTCCGCCATTGGCGCAGATGGGGTCATGGGTCTCTGTTC
This sequence comes from Protopterus annectens, assembly GCF_019279795.1. Lineage (NCBI taxonomy): Eukaryota > Metazoa > Chordata > Ceratodontiformes > Protopteridae > Protopterus > Protopterus annectens. The sequence continues at coordinate 1,289,115,627 of NC_056747.1, forward strand.
TGGTGACATTGAGCACCTCGGTGCCGATGCTTTCAGCACCAGTCTCCTGCCCTCCATTGGTGTTCATTGTGGTGGAGAGGGTTCTATCGATCTCTATGTCGAGATCCTCAATGCCACCCCCTCCAGATCCTTTCTTATCTCAGCCAGAATCTGAGCTCAGCGTCTGCAGTCCTCCATTTCAGGGACAGTCTGCCCTGACCCACCAGGTTACCCTCCCTGGGAGCCCCAGGCTTCTGGTTCTTCCCTGGAATCCCCCCCCCCCCGGAGGAAGTCCACCAGAAGCATGTGTGCAAGAGGAGGCACCTTGACTCCACTCCAGAGTCTGTCACCGAAGACACGGACTGGGAGGAAGGGAAGGGCTGCCACCAAAAAAGAGCTCGCTCAGGAGAGCACGTTTATCCGCCCGCCCGACAAGGAGTCGAGAGTAATACATAGGTTGGGGAAGCGCTGAATTATATGGCACACTTTACCAGGCTGCAGAGATCACTCATCGAAGAGGAATCTGCATGTACCCCAGAGTATATCTGTCAAGGAGAAGATTTTCTCCTCCAGAATGGCTACTCTTAAGGCCATCTCTAACACCTCTATGAAGCTCTTCTCCTATGCCACAGAAGGTGCATCTAGAGCAGCTGTTTCAGGCATCACTACTAGGTGGCACGGCTGGATGAGGCTGTGTATCTTCTCTGAGCCCTTTAAGGCATCCTTCACGAATGCCCCCTTTGACAGGTTGACCTTGTTCAGCCCGTCCGTGATGGAGACTTTGGCCCGGTGCGAGAAGGACTGCAAGACCCTGTCTGCCATCAGGATCTGCTTCTCTACTCCTCAGCGATCCTACTCCAGGTATCAGAGAGGTAGTAAGAAGCTGTGGTTCCTGAAGTCCAGGGCTTTCCATCAGGACACACCATCAGAGTCTTCTCCTAGAGGCACATAGGGGGATGATACCTTCAGATGCCTCCCTAGAGGCAGGAGGGCTTTGAGGGACTAAGGGTCTTGGGACTCTCGCCCAGATAGACCCTTCCAGGGACTCTGAAGTGTTGCCTGACTGCTCTGCCTTAGAGGGAGTCGGGGGTCACTTTTCCTTATACCTATCAGCCTGGGAAGCCATCACAACAGATCGATGGGTACTGAGAATAAGTTCCAGTGGTTATTTGATCCCCATCTTTTGTCTCCAAGATCCCGGAAAATTCTCCCAGATGTTCCACCCGCTCACAGGGAGGCAGCCAATGTAGAAATCCCCAAGCTGCTTATCAAGCGAGTCATCCAGCCCATCCCCCCAGATCTATCCGGATCGGGCGTCTACTCAAGGTGCTTTTTGGTGCCCAGAAAGATAGGGGGACACAGACCCATATTGGACTTATCCCGTCTAAATAAGTTTGTCGCCGGGACGAAGTTCTGGATGGTTACCATTCAATCCATCCTTCCCTACCTGCAGAAGGACTGCTGGATGTGCTTGGTGGACCTCTAACACGCATATTACCACATAAAAATGGACAAGCGCCACAGGAGATTCCTACGCTTCCAGTCAGGATCCAGGCATTTCCAATTCAAAGTACTCCCCTTTGGTCACACCACAGCCCCCAGGGTGTTCATCAGAGTGATAGCAGTACTTGCAGTGCATCTCAGACTGCAGGGAATACAAGTTTTTCCTTACCTGGATGAATGGCTCCTAGCTGCACCCACGAGGCATCAGCTTCTTCAAGCCAGAGTCCAGTTTCTGCAATCAGTTTTGACCTTGGGCATCACCTTTCCGTTCCCTGGAATTTATCGGAGCATGGTTAAACACTTCTGTGCGCAAGGTCTTCCTCACCAGCGACAGGATTTACTCTCTTCAGGTCCTTGCTTGTGTCATTCTCAAAACTTCTCTTCCTTCAGCAGCCCCGATTCTTCAAGCTCTAGGGTTCATGGCAGCAACCATCATTATTCTACCCCTTTCAAGACTGTACATGTATATCTGTCAGTGGACCCTAGCCATACAATGGTCTCTTCTGAACAAACCTCTGTCTCATCCCATTCACCTGTCCAAAACCTTCCCAGAACTTGACAGAAGGTCACCCCTTCTTGGCTCCTGCTCCTGTAGCCACAGTATAACAGATGTCTCCCGGCTCAGGTGGAGCAGGGGTGCATTGGCTTGGGAGGGCTGTTCAAGGGATATGGTCAACATTAGAAACCAGCTTACACATCAGCATTCTGGAGATGAGTGCAGTGCTTCTGGCATTGCAGGCACTTCATTCATTTCTCCCCTCGAGGAACGATTACGATACAGATGGACAACATGTCAGTAGTATGGTATATCCTCAAACAGGGTGGAACCAGAGCATATCCCCTATGTTGAGAGGCCATGAGATTGTGGGAATGGGCAATTTGCTGTGACAGCTTTCTTATCGCAATGCACATTCCGGGGAGTTCCAACATTTTAGTGAACTAACTCAGCAGGACCATACTGTCTCCTCACGAGTGGTCTCTGAAAAGGTCAGTGGCAGATATGATCTTCCAGAAATGGGGTCAACCTTGCCGTGATCTCTTCGCCTCTTCTTTGAATGCCAAGTGCAGCAAGTTCTTTGCCCTGATTCCCCCCTAAAGGAGGACTTCCAGAGACACTCTAGTTCATGCTTGTACGTGGCCCCCTAGTCTGCTGCATGCTTACCCTCCTCTTTGTCTCATGACAAAATTTCTTCAAAAGGCAAAAAAGTCAAGGTTTTGAGTGATCCTCACTGCTCATTTCTGGCCTCATCAGGTTTGGTTTCCTCTCCTCTGATCTCAGTGTCAGCCCTACTTGGATTCTGGCTCCTTGTCTAGATCTGATATCCAATCCGGAGGCAGTTATCATCCGGCTCTGAAAAGCTTGAAGTACGGCTTGGCTCCTGCAGTTCCAATGATGGTTAGAATTCCCAAGCTTTCTTCTCCCATGAAGCACATTTTGCTTTCCACTCACAAGTTCTGTACCAAAAAGATTTATGCTAGCAAGTGGAAGAGGTTTTCCTTTTGGGCGTCACAGCATTGTATAACTCCCTTTACTGCCTCGATACCTTTGGTCTTAGAGTTCCTGGCCTGTATCTTCAACCAAGGCACCAGTTCCTCTACAGTTAAAGTCCAACTTGCTGCCAATTCCCATTACCATATAGGACTTAAGGACTCATCTTTCTAGATTGTGCAAAGGCTTTCTGAACGGTACAGTTCTCTTACTGCCACCAGTTAAGGAACCTACTCCCCCTGGGACCTAACTTTTGTGCTACAAGCACTGGCGTCATCACCTTTTGAACCATCTGCAAAGGTGGATCTACAGTATCTGTCTTAGAAGAGTGCTTTACTAGTGGCCCTGACATCATCTAAGTGGGTTTCAGAGTTGCACGCTGTTTGCATTCAGCCTTCGTACCTCATATTCCATAAGGACCGTGTCTCTCTTAGACCAAACTTCTCCTTCATGCCCAAAGTCGCTTCTGAAACAAATATTAATCAGGTCATTCACCTTCTTGTTTTCTTTCCAGAGTTCCAGAACAAAGGGGGAATATCATTTGCTTATGTTTGATGTACATAGGCAGCTCCATTTCTATCTAGATAGAATGAAAACTTTCAGAAAGCCCACTCAATTGTTTGTCTCATATTCTAAAGCCTGATTGGGATCTCCTGTCTCCAAAGTAACCATCGCCAATTGGATTGCTAAATGTATCATATTTATTTTTGACAAGTATGGTGTTTCTCTTCCTTCCTCAGTAAAAGCACATTCTGCCATAGTGGTCTCTACTTCATCAGCTTTTTCATCCAGAGTACCAGTAGATAAGATATGCACGGTGGCTACATGGGCTAGGTTTCACACCTTCATATCTCACTACAAATTGGATATTTTATCCAGAACAGAGCCTCCTTTGGTTCCACCATGCCCCGAAATATCCTTCCTTGGGGCCTCCCTTGGGTACAAGTAGCTGGGGTCTCTGTCCCACGGGTTGAGGATCAAATGAAGACAACAATTTCAGATGAAGTTGTGTACTTACCATAACGTTCCATCTTAGTTGTTGCTCTTCATTTGTCTTCAACCGTCCGTCCCTTCCTCCTTCACCCTTTCTTAGTCAATTAACGTGGAAGAAGGAGTCTCCCACCCTTTCTCTCTCTGATCTCTATTTGCGGTGGGGTGTGTAGTAGTAGTAGTGATGTCTCTGTTATCTTGAGCAGATGCTTGGCTTTCAGGCAAACTCGATTTGAGGTAGTGAGGAAGAGAGTGGCAATATGGGTAGGGGAGGAGCTCAGTTTCGGCACCATAGCTTGGATATGGCCGGATCAGCACAGATGTCGGTGCCTTTTCCCACAGGTTGAAGACAAATGAAGAGCAACAATTCAGATGGAACATTATGGTGAGTACATAACTTCTTTTTTGCCCAAGCCTGGCAGTTGGTGCAAGGGGTTAATGCTATGATCTTTAGATCCTGTGGTACAGGGTTTGATTCTCACAGTCTTCATCTGCCCACTGTGTGACTTTGAACAAGTCATTTTATCAGACATTGCTCCCGGGTTGCCCCTAAACAGGGACTGTGTCCTGTGGGGCCTTCCTGGTTAATATATTGGTATTAATAATAATAACAATAATTATTATAAAAGATGAGTGGTGTATTTTTATCACTTTTGCAGTTACACTATAATGTGAATTCTTCACATTGACGACATGTTTGTGGAATTTTCTTTCAGGATATTTTACTGTAACTGTGACTTATTAAAAAAAATCTAATAGTTATACTTTTGAAAGGCTAACTCCTTCCTCAGTTTGTGTCCTGTCTAGCAATGAAATGTCACAATTGAGTGCAGCATTTGTGTTTCTTTTAGTGAAGTGACTGTAAAATAAGTGATGTGCAGCTTTCATGGCAGGTAAAGTTGCTAACTGCTGTAGTTCTGATTTCTTCTACTCCAGCTTAAACTTTTCATTTCTTTCTGTGAGGAAAATATTTATCCTTCTGTCTGCATTATTGTGGCCCTTCCTTATGCATTATTGTAGCCCTTTCTAACTGGCATTTTAACAAATTAATTTCTTGGTTAGTATTCCTACAATGTTCTTCGTGTTTCACTGTTGCAGTCATTTCATTTGGGTAATCTGCTTGCAGTAGCTCTCAGTCGGCCTGATTAACAAAGTCTTCGTTCCTGCGTCGGATGCTGTCACTTCTTCCATGACGTCAGGTCGTCAGGGGTATAAAACATGCAGCCGACACCATTACATCAGTTTTTCTTGCTGTGCGGTGCCCGAAGCAAATGCAGTTCGCAAGTGCCGGTCGGCCAATTCCTGAAATTTTCGTTTGAGTTTCTGAACTGAAGTCTTCAACTAAAGCCAAGTACCCCATTGGGGAAACTTTTTTTTGTTCCTTACTGATGTCAATAAAAGTTAATAATTGCATTACTTGTGGAAAGCAAATACCTCACAAAGATTTTCATTCGTACTGTATTCCTTGCCTGGGCCCTGACCACGACGTACCTTGCTGTCGGTTTTGTGCTTTGTTTAATCAGCGCAATATCCGTTGTCGGTATATTTTCGCCTCTAAATATTTTGGTTCTCTGTTTAATTATCCAGAAATGTCATTGGTTAGCCAAAGATAAAGACAGAGACAGGCCGCCTAGGTCCAAAGCTGCTGCCGACGCTTCTAAGCTAGTTGCCAATTCGCTGGTACTCAGTGAGGTGCTTTCGCAGCTCCTGATACCCACTACTTCAGATTCACAGGCCTTTACTGAGACCCTTTCGGAGTTTGGTATGCAGCGAGATGCTTCAACTGTGTAACCTGCGGATGTCTCTACCTTGGATGGGGCCAGAGCCGCTGTGCAGGCACCGGCTTCTGAGGGTGTATTCAGGCCTACGGACTTGCATATTTAACCGACGCCTCCTTCTTCATTTAGGCCTAAATCTCGAACCATGCCTAAGAAACCGATGCCCAGGCCGCATGCTCAGGCCTGTATGCCTAAAAAACAAATGATAAGAATGGCTATAGATCTTATAACTTTAATCAGGGGAAGCCAACTTCACCCTTCTAAGAGACCTAGGACTGAAGTTGTTTATGAATCTTCTGACCAGGATTCTGATTCTTCTGATCTGGATTTGCCCTTATCTACTTATGAGGATTCTGATGCAGAGGACTCTATTCCCTCTGCTTCCCCTCCAGAGGATTTTTCTTTTGGTGAAACCTTACATACTCTAAGGGAGCATTTCCACTGGGAAAGCCAGGATTTTTCTGATTCAAAAAAGAGGCTTAGGGATTTCTTACTCCTGCCTCAGCATAGGCCTTTACCTATACCTCCGGTACTAGACATTATTGATGATGCCTTTTTGGAATCTAGTTTGGCCCCTGATTCTTTGCCTCCTGCTCCCAGAATACCTGACGGGTTCCTGATTCACCCAAGTATCTTTTTAAAAATCCTATTGCGGATCCAGAGACTATTTCACAGGGACCCAAGGGCATTAAGGCTTCTACTGCTAAAAATCCTACCCCTTCTGATAGAGACTCCAGGGTGCTGGATAGATGGGGTAAGAAGGTTTACACTTCTGCAACCTTGGCCATTACGGCTTTAAACTGCCAGTTTCTTATGTTAAAGTATCAACAACATGTTATTGGGTTGCGTAAACAGAAAATTATGTTGATTCCTGACTGTGCTGAAAATAAAGAATTACAGGGTTTAATGCATTCTGCTGAACAAGTTGGAAAACATACTTTGCAATGTGGTTTTGATTCACTAGAGGCCTCTTGCAGGGCTGCTGTTACTGGGTCTGTACCTAGGAGGCATGCTTGACTTAAGGAGCAGTCTTTGCCAGATCATGTTAAAGCTAAATTGTTGGATGCTCCCTTGAACCAGGACCGCCTGTTTGGCAACAAAGCAGAAGAAGTACTTAAAAAGATGGAAGAAAAGGCTAAATCCATGCAAACTGTTAAAGATTTCCTGCAAGTGCAGCCTCCAAGATTTAGTAGGCATTGGCCCTGTAAGAATTGGTCCTTTTCTGCCTCTTCCAGGCCCTCTCAGTCCAAACCCAGATCCAGCAGAACACACTGGCTTCAGCCCCAAGGTACGCACAGGACTAAGCAGTGAGGGGCTCCCACTTCCAAAGCAGGGAGTAGTAAGAGCTCCTCTTATGGTAAACTGTCTCAATGATTTAACCTTAAAACTTCCAAGCCCTTCTCAACTAACTGCTCCTTTAGGGGGAAAGATTGCTCTGCAGGCAAAAAAGTGGGAACTCATTACCCAGGACAAATGGGTTTTAAATATAGTTTCCCAGGGATACAGATTCCACTTCCACACTTTAACAACCCCAAACAGTTGTCCAGCTATACCCCTAAATCAGTGGGCAGAGGCTCAAAAGCAAGTTTTCTCTCTTTTAAGTATACGGGCTATTCAAACTGTCCCAGAAGAGGAAATGGGACAAGGTTTCTACTCAAGACTTTTTCTGGTGCCCAGAAAAGACTACTCCTGGCATCCTGTCCTGGATCTCTCTATCCCAAACAATTTTTTGGTGATCCCCAGAATTCAAGATGCTAATTCTTCATCAGTTGCTTCCTATGCTAGGCAAGGATGCCTGGTTGGCAACACTGGATTTAAAGGAAGCCTACTTGCACATCCCAATCAGGGAATCTTGCAGAAGATAACTATGCTTCAAAGCAGGCTTCATGTACTATCAGTTCTCTGCACTGCCCTTTGGCTTATCTACTGTGCCCAGGGTATTCACAAAGTGCCTAGCTCCAGTCATTGCATTTTGCAGGCAAAGAAATATTCACATATATCCGTACCTGGGCGAATGTCTAATTCAGGCAGAAAGACAGGCCATACTATTGAATCATCTGGCATTTGTACAGAAAGTGCTAATTTCCCTGGGGTACACCATAAACGAAAATAAATCACACCTGGTACCCTGCCAACAAATTGTATTCCTGGGAGCAAGCTTTAACACAACTTCCCAGAAGACTTCTCTCATGTCAGAGAAACAAGTTCATTTGACAGCTTACTTCAAGCTTATGGCTGCAAAGACCCTGCTATCTGCAAGACAAATACTGCAAGTCTTGGGGTTCATGGCCTCTGGCATTCTTCTAATTCTATATGCAAGACTGCATATGAGGAAACTACAACGGTATCTAAAAAGCCTATGGTGTCAACATTCTCAGGATCTAGAATCAATGATTCCTGTCATACCTTGTCTACGGATAGAGTTCCTTTGGTGGGCAGAGGGCTGCCACCGCAACAAGAGACTACAATTCACTCTACCCCTCTGCCGTCCAAACCCTAACAACAGACGCATCAGACTGTGCATGGGGGCCTCTCTTGGCAGGGCAGTGCATTCAGGGCAAATGGAACCCAAGTCAAATGCATCTGCATATCAATCAAAAAGAAATGTTGGCTGTACAGTATACTCCTGACAGCCTTCAAGGACCACATTCTTCCAGGACAATTATTGGTAAAGACGAGCAACACCACTGTTATGTGGTACATAAAAAAGCAGGGGGGAACCCACTCTTACCCTCTTTGCAGGCTAGCTGCGGCTCTGTAGAACACAGCCCTGAGCAGCCAAGTGCACCTACAGGCTCAATTCCTGCCAGGAAAATGAAATACACTGGCAGACTACCTAAGCAGAAATCTCATGGACCCACGCAAGTGGAAAGTGCACCTGCAGGTTCAATTCCTGCCAGGAAAGCTAAATACACTGGCAGACGACCTAAGCAGAGATCTCATGGACCCACACGAGTGGAGACTGGAACCAAAGATATTCAACATGTTGAGAAACAAATGGGGGTGCCCAGAGATGGACCTGTCTGCCTCTCCCCCCAGAACTAGCAATTAGACAAATTCTGCACAAGGTCTCCCCACAAACAAGCTTGGAAAGTGGATGACCTGTCCGTCACCTGGAAAAACTATCCATTTATGCCTTTCCCCCTCTGCTTCTCCTCTCCAAGGTACTACTACTAAAGATCAAGCAGGACAAACCAAGGACAATACTGATTGCACCAGACTGGCCACACCAACACTGGTTACCCCCTCCTGCACAGTGTGTCACTGCTGGCACCATGGCACCTGCCTCAGACCCCTGCTCTACTGTCTCAGCAGGAGGGCCAGATTCTGCACCCAGAGCTTCAAACGCTGAACTTGGCAGCCTGGCTAATTACTTGATCTCACCATTCCCATCCCTCAGTAAGCAAGTGACGGATGTCATTCTGGAGGCAAGGAGGCCTATTACTAGAAAATCCTATGTTAAAAAATGGAAAATATTCTGTTCCTGGAGCCAAACTCATGGGATGGGCACAGCAGCACCCATTTTACCTCAGATTCTTCAATATTTAGCTGAGATGCTTCAAAAGGGCCTTTCCTTTGCCTCCATCAAAATTCATGCCTCAGCCATTTCAACTCATTACAATACAAAACCACCCCTCTTCTCTCATCTGCTGCTGAAGCAATTCCTCAGAGGGGCCAAAAACGTAGGACCACCAAGGAGAGCCCCTACTCCAGCCTGGGACCTTAACTTTGTATTGGAAAAGCTCACTCTACTACCCTTCAACCCAGCTGCAAGTGCAGAGTTGAAATTCCTTTCTTGAAAAACAGCTTTCCTTCTAGCCATCACTTCAGCAAGAAAGGTGTCTGAATTTCAGGCCCTCATGGCTGCGGAGCCTTTCATCATCTTTCATGCGGACAGGGTGTCCCTCAGGACCAATCCCTCCTTCATGCCCAAGGGGGTATCCAGTGTGGCCGTTAATCAGTCCATTCATTTAGCAACTTTCTTTTATAATCCACAGAACAAAGGGGAACAAATACTGCACCACTTGGACGTGCACAGACAATTTAGATTTTACTTGGACAGGACTAAACCTCTCAGGAAATCTGAACAGCTGGGGGTTGCATTTGCTGCAGGGGCGAGGGGAAAGCTATTTCAAAGCAAACCATTTCTAAGTGGATTGGCCAGTGCATTCATTTCTGCTATAAGCACCATGGAAGACATACCCCACAAGAGATAAGACCACATTCAACCAGGGCTGTATCTACCTCTACAGCCTTTCTCAGAGGTGTCCCTACCAGAGACATCCTAGAAGCTACTACCTGGAGTTCTGTACATACCTTCACCAAGCATTACAACTTGCCAATTTTTTTCTAAATCCAGAGCTGGCTTTGCCACTGCAATCCTGCAGAGCCTTATAGCTGGATGTTCTTCATCTCACATTGCTGCAGTCCTTACACTTGGGTAGTCCGCTGTCCTCGGTCGGCCCGAATATCAAAGTATTAGGCTGACGTCGGTCAAGGCGCTTAAGACTGACATCAGGACATCAGGGTACAAATGCGCATGACCGACGTCATATCCTCAGTCTTTTTTGCCGCATGGTCCGATGCAGAAGCAGCGTTGCAAGTGCCGTTCGGCGTTCTGAAATTTTTCGGAGTTTCAGACAGTCAAAGTTGGCTAAGTACCCGTTGGGAATATTTTAGTTTTTCTTGCCTCAGTGGTTTACCGGATGTCAGAAAAAGTGAATAACTGTATTTCTTGTGGGAAACAGATACCGCATAGAGATTATCATAATTTGTGTATTCCTTGTTTGGGGCCTGAGCACGACGTTGTTGGGTGTCGCTTTTGTGCTAGGTTCAATAAGCGCACTATTGCGAAGGTTAGATTGTGCCAGGTTGGTCTTTGGGAAGCGGTGCAATTATAATATGCCGCCGGATGCTCCGGCGCCGCTTCTTCAAGAAGCGCAAAGACAAAGCAGCTAAACCCAGGCAAGAAGAGTCGTCCGTGCTGGACGCCGGTTCTTTAGAGGTGTCAGTGGAACCGGTGGTTCCGCCGGAGGTTTCTCTGGAGTCCCAGGGGGAGACTTTGTTATTGCAGGATGTGGCCTCTCAGGAGGCATGTCAGGCTGAAGGGGCTTCTCAGGTTACTGTACTCCCCTCCCTTCCTAGGGTGGTTAGGCCCTCTCCTTCTGTTTCCAAGGCTTCTCCCAGAGGCAGGCCAGGTTTAGCTTCTGTTGGTGTCACTCCTAGTTCTTCAGGATCTGTGCCCAAGAAGCACATGCTTAAAATGGCAGAAGATTTAATTACTTTGATTAGAGGTTCTTTGCCCCCTCCTGATAAGAGGCCTAGGGTGGAACCAGAGTTGGGGAGTTTTGAGCAGGCTTCGGATGTTTCAGAGTCTTTGGCTGAAGACTTACAGGAGTATTCTCCTTATTCTGATTCTGATGTGGATGATTCTACTCCTTCTGCTTCTCCTCCAGAGGATTTTTCTTTTTCAGAGACTCTTCATTCCATGAGGGAACATTTTAAGTGGGAAGGGCAGGACTTCTCTGATTCCAGGAAAAGGCTTAGGGAATTTTTGCTTTTACCCCAGCATAGGCCTTTGGCTATACCTCCTGTTCTGGATGTTGTGGAAGATGTGTTTGCAGAGGCTTCACTTAATCCGGATTCTTTGCCTCCTGCTCCTGTTAAACCGGATAGGTATTACAGGGTGCCTGAAGCTCATAAATATCTTTATAAGAGTCCTAGGGCGGACCCAGAAACTGTTAGTCAGAGACCTAAGGGTGTCAAGGCCTCTGTTGTAAAAAATCCGGTTCCTCCAGATAAAGAGGCCAGGGCTTTGGATAGATGGGGAAAGAAAGTCTATACTTCTTCCACCTTAGCTATGAGGGCTTTGAATTGCCAGTTTCACATGTTGAAATATCAAAACTATCTACTTTCTCAATTGAAGTCTAAGGTAGATGCTCTGGCGGAAGGTATTGAGTGTAAAGAATTACAAGATTTGGTACATGTTTCTGAACAGGTGGGTAAGCATTCTTTACAATGTGGTTTTGATGCTGTACAGGCCTCGTCTAGGGTGGCTGCCACTGGGTCAGTTCTTCGCAGGCATGCATGGCTGAGGGATCGGAATTTATCTGACCATGTCAAGGCAAGGATTTTAGATGCTCCTTTACAGTCTGATGTGTTGTTTGGTTCGCCTGTGGAGGCAGTCTTAAAGAAAATGGAAGACAAGGCTAAGTCTATGCAGACTGTTAAAGATTTTTTGCAAGTTCAGCCTCCAAAGTTTAGTAGGAATTGGCCTGCTAAGGGGTGGACGTACCCTTCTTATGATTCACAGTCTAGGGGTAGATCTAGACGTGGTAGGGGCAGAGCTCAGGGCTCTTTCAGGCCTAGAACAGGGAGTTCACCTGCACAGTCTTCGGGAGAGGGCAGGGGCCAGTCCTTTCATAAACAGGCCCAATGACCTACCTTTTCAACTGCCAGAGCCTTCTCGTCTGGCAGCACCTTTGGGAGGAAGGTTGGCACTCTTCAAGGAAAATTGGAGTTTATTACCCAAGACAGATGGGTATTGGATATCATACACCAAGGTTACAAGTTTTATTTCCATACCTTGCCTCCTTTCAAAGGCATGCCAGACGTTCCTCCTCAGCAAAGAATAGAGGCTCACAAACAAATTTCTCTGCTGCTTCAAATAGGGGCCATACAGCCGGTCCCTCTGCCAGAAGTGGGCCTAGGATTTTATTCTCGCCTGTTCCTAGTACCAAAGAAGGGGAACACGTGGAGACCAATTTTGGATTTATCTATCCTCAACACTTACATTCCCAAGTTCAAAATGTTGACGTTACAACAGCTTTTACCTCTGCTGGGCAAAGATCACTGGATGGTAACTCTGGATCTCAAGGAGGCTTACCTTCATGTTCCTATCAGGCTAAGTTGCAGGAAGTATCTGCGTTTTCGGGCTGGGACTTCTCATTATCAGTTCTCTGCATTGCCCTTTGGCTTATCTACTGCGCCCAGAGTGTTCACGAAAGTTCTGGCTCCAGTGATAGCTTTCTTCAGGCTAAAAGGAATACAGATCTATCCTTATTTGGACGATTGCCTGATTCTGGCTCAAGGAAGGGACGAACTTCTTCATCATTTGCAATATGTGATAGCAGTGCTAAGATGCCTGGGGTATTCTGTGAACGAAATAAAGTCCAGTCTAGTACCCTCTCAGGACATGTGCTTTCTGGGTGTGAGACTGAATACAGCATCCCAGATGGCCTTTTTTGACCCCGGACAAACAAAAGAATCTTTCCCTTTACTTCCATCAATTGTCTCATCAGTCCAGGCTGACTGCAAGGACAGTCCTTCAAGCCTTGGGGTTCATGGCATCTTGTATTCTGGTGCTTCCCAATGCCAAACTGCATATGAGGAAGCTACAATGGTATCTCAAAATGTATGGACACAGCACTGCCAGGATATGGACACTGTCATTCAGATAATACCTTGCATTCAAAAGGAATTTTTGTGGTGGGCTCAGGAATGTCACCTAAACAAGGGACTCTCTGTGACCCGACCAGAGGCGAGTCAGATTCTAACGACAGATGCCTCAGACAAAGCTTGGGGAGCTCATCTAAATGGAAAGTGGATACAAGACACGTGGCCTGCCAGACTACAACATCTACATATCAACTTGAAGGAGATGTTAGCAGTCCAATTTGCATTAATAACTTTCAAGGATTTACTTCTTCCAGGGCAGGTGTTGATTCTAACAGACAACACAACTGTCATGTGGTACATCAACAAGCAAAGGGGAACGCATTCTTATCCTCTATGCAGGCAAGCAATGATTTTGTGGGAGACTGCTCTCAGTTTACAGCTAATTCTTCAGGCAAGGTTTCTACCGGGAGCACAGAACTCCTTAGCAGATGTGTTGAGCAGACGAATTATGGATCCCCACGAGTGGAAATTGGATCCTCATGTATTTCAGAAATTGACAGTGTCATGGGGAACTCCAGACATAGATCTGTTCGCTTCTCCACTAAACTACCAGCTGCCAAAGTTTTGCACAAAAGGTTTCATCCCACAGCCTGGAAAGTGGATGCTCTTTCTTTCAATTGGAGCAATCTTCATGTGTATGCCTTTCCACCTCTGCCTCTCCTCCCAAAGGTACTCCTAAAGGTCAGACAGGACAAGCCAAAGATGATTTTAATAGCTCCAGATTGGCCTAGACAGCACTGGTACCCATTACTGAGAAGTCTGGCAGGAGCCTCCATGGCCTTTGCCTTCGATTCCACACCTGCTGTCTCAGGAGAACAGTCATTTACTCAATGTCAAACTTCACTCTCTTCACCTAACAGCCTGGCATATTCTGTTTTGAACCCTGGAGGGTCTCAGCTTCCACAGCAAGTTTTGAATGTTATTTTGGAGGCCAGAAGGCCTAGTACAAGGAAAGTGTACGCAGATAAATGGAAGAGATTTTTATTTTGGAGTACTGCAAAGGAATTTGATGTTTCTGAGCCTAATTTAAGTGTGGCTCTTCAATATCTTACTGAGTTACTGGACAAAGGTTTGTCCTTCTCTTCTATTAAGGTTCATGCTGCAGCAATTTCTGCTCACTATGATTGTGACCCACCATTGTTTTCTCATCCTTTGTTCAAGCAATTCCTTAGAGGGGCAAAGAATATAAGACCCCACGTGAGCTCCTACTCCTGCTTGGGATCTCAATTTTGTGTTGGAGAAACTCACTCTACAACCTTTTGAGCCTGCAGCTACTGCCGAGTTGAAATATTTATCATGAAAGACTGCTTTTTTGTTGGCCATTACTTCTGCAAGAAGGGTTTCTGAATTACAGGCCCTTATGGCGGTTGAGCCTTTCTTAATTTTCCGTAAGGATAGAGTATCTTTGCGTACTAATCCTTCCTTTATGCCTAAAGTGGTTTCTAGTGTGGCTTTAAACCAAACTATTCATTTGCCTACTTTCTATGCAAATCCCCAAAATAAAGGGGAAAAGATTTTGCACACTTTAGATGTACACAGGCAGTTGCGATATTATTTGAGCAGAACTAAAGGGTTCAGGCAGTCTCAGCAGTTATTTGTTTCATTTGCTTTGAGTTCTCAGGGCAAGCCTGTGTCAAAACAAACTATTTATAAGTGGATTGGGTTTTGCATTGCTTTCTGTTATTCCCATCATGGTAAGGAGATTCCAGCTGGGATTAGGCCTCATTCCACTAGGGCTACTGCCACTTCTACAGCTTTTTAACGGGGGTGGCAACTAAAGATATTTTGGAGGCAGCTACTTGGAGTTCAGTGCATACTTTCTCTAAGCATTATCACCTTCCACTTTACTCTAAATCTAGGGCTGGTTTTGCCACTGCAATTTTACAGGGCATTTTGGCAGCTCCTGCTGCTTTATAGTTTTGCCATCCTCCCTTACCTCTGCTTTGGGATTCTACCCAAGTGTAAGGACTGCAGCAATGTGAGATGAAGAACATAGTACAGTTTTGTACCTACCATAAATGTAGATGTTCGAAGATCCACATTGCTGCAGTCAATCCCTCCCTCCTTCCCCTCTGTAGTTAGAGGCGGTTGTGTGGGTTGGGTTGTAAATATTGTGTATATTGTATATATTGTACATATAATTAGTGCAAGGGTGGTTGGTTGGTTTTTGCTGTCTTTTGGTTTTGACCTTTCTTCTTAGGGTCTTCTGACATCTGGGGCAAGAAAAGACTGAGGATATGATGTCGGTCATGCGCATTTGTACCCTGACGTCCTGATGTCAGTCTTAAGCGCCTTGACCGACGTCAGCCTAATACTTTGATATTCGGGCCGACCGAGGACAGCGGACTACCCAAGTGTAAGGACTGCAGCAATGTGGATCTTCGAACATCTACATTTATGGTAGGTACAAAACTGTACTTTCTAATGCTATCTTATTGCCTCCTCCCATCCTTAGCTATGGGAATGTACCCAAATGTGATGACTGCAACAGTGAAACACTAAGAACATAGTACAGTTGTGTACACTTACCATAAATGTAGATGTTCGAGTGTATTCACTGTTGCAGTCCTTGTTACCCTCCCTCCAGCCCCCTGACTTTTATTGTCTATATCTCTATTCTTGTTTACTGTGCTTAAAGCTTCCTGGTGTTTTTGCTTTTTATTGGAGGTGTAACCTTGTATATAATTGCTTCCCATTATGGAGGCACCTGACATCTGGGGCAAGAAAAACTGATAAAATGACATTTGCCTCATGCTTTATATCCCCGACTTCCTGACATGGAAGATGAGACAGTAACCGACGCAGGACCCAAGACTTTGTTAATTAGGCCGACTGAGGGCTACTGCAAGCAGATAACCCAAATGTGATGACTGCAACAGTGAATAAACTCGAACATCTACATTTATGGTAAGTGTACACAACTGTACTTTCTACAACTTCTAGTGTGTCCTCCCCTCCCTCCCAGGCCGGGACTTGCCATCCTGACCATAGAACTGGAGAAAGGGAGTCTAGGAAAGACAAACCTAGAGAGAGAGAGAAAAGGGAAGGAAGAGATCCCTGGAACGTTCAGATCTGGCGGGTCCTCCTTCCAAGATACCTGCCATTACCAGGCCGTCCTCCCCTTGGCTCCTTTCTCTGAGGATGTTCTTCATGTTTCACTGTTGCAGTCATTACATTTGGGTGATCTGCTGGCAGGTTGCCCTCACTCGGCCTGATTAACAAAGTCTTGGGTCCTGCGTCGGTTGCTGTCCCTTCTTCCATGGCGTCAGATCGTCAGGGGTATAAAACATGCAGCCGACGCCATTACATCACTTTCTTGCCGTGCGGTGCCCAACGCAGAAGCAGTTCGCAAGTGCCAGTCGGCCGACTCCTGAAATTTTCATTTTCGAATTTCAGAACTGAAGTCTTCAACTTAAAGCTAAGTACCCCATTGGGAAACTTTTTCTTGCTGCTTACCGATGTCAGTAAATAATTGCATTACATTTGGGAAGCAAATACCTCGTAAAGATTTTCATTTGTATTCCTTGCCTAAGCCCTGACCACGATGTACCTTGCTGTTGGTTATCAGCGCACTATCCGTCATCGGTACATTTTTGCATCTAAATATTTTGGTTCTCGGTTTAATTATCCAGAAATGATGTCTGTTAGCCATCCGACTACTGGAATTCCGAAAAAATGCAAAGAAAAAGACAGGCCGTCGAGGTCTAAAACTGCCGACAATGCTTCTCCTATGCCAGTCTTCAGTTCGCCGGTACTCAGTGAAGCGCTTTCGCAGCCCCTGATACCCGCTACTTCTGACTCGCAGGCCTCTATTGAGACCCATTCGGAGTCCGGTATGCTGCGAGATGCTTCACCTATGGAACCCATGGATGTCTCTGTCTTGGATGGGTCCAGAGCAGCTGTGCAGGCACCGGCTTCTGAGGGTGTATTCAGGCCTACAGACTTGCATATTAAACCGACTCCACCTTCTATTCTAAGGCCTAAATCTCGATCTGTGTCTAAAAAACTGACACCCAGGCCACATGTTCAGGCCAATATGCCTAAAAAACAAATTATCAAAATGGCTGAAGATCTTATAACTCTAATCAGGGGTAGTCAACCCCCTCCTTCTAAGGGGCCTAGGACTGAACTTCACTATGAATCTTCTGATCAGGCCCTGTTTCTTCTAATTCTTCAAATGACCTGGATTTGTCCTTTCCTACTTATGAAGATTTTGATGCAGAGGATTCCATTCCCTCTGCTTCCCCCCTGTGGACTTTTCTTTTGGGGAAACTTTACATACTTAAAGGAGCATTTCCACTGGGAAAGTCAGGAATTTTCAGAATCTAAAAAGAGGCATAGGGATTTCCTTCTTCTACCTCAGCATAGGCCTTTGGCTATACCTCCTGTAATAGACATTGTGGATAATGTGTTTTCGGAATCCAGTATGGCCCCTGATTCCCTGCCTCCGGCTCCTAGTAAACCTGACAGATACTACAGGGTTCCTGAGTCCCAGAAGTTCCTTTTCAAAAATCCTGTTGCAGACCCAGAAACCATTTCTCTGGGGCCCAAGGGCATTAAGGCTTCTACTGCTAAAAATCCTACCCCTTCTGATAGAGACTCCAGGGTGCTGGATAGATGGGGTAAAAAGGTTTATACTTCTGCAACCTTGGCAATCAGGGCTTTAAACTGCCAATTTCATGTGCTAAAATATCAACAGCATATTATGGGGCTGCTTAAACAAAAAATTATGTTGATTTCTGACTATGTGGAAAATAAAGATTTACAGGATTTATTGCATTCAGATGAACAAGTTGGAAAACATACTTTGCAATGTGGTTTTGAATGTTCTTCGTGTTTCACTGTTGCAGTCATTACATTTGGGGGGAATCTGCTGGCAAGTTGCCCTCAGTCGGCTGAGTTCCAAAGTCTTGGGTCCTGCGTCGGTTGCGGTCTCCTCTTCCATGACGTCAAGTCGTCAGGGGTATAAAACAAGCAGCCGATGCCATTTTCTTTAGTCTTTCTTGCCACTTGGTGCCCGAAGCAGAAGCATTTCGCAAGTGCCGGTTGGCCGGCTCCTGAAATATTCGAATTTCGGTTTCAGAACCGAAGCCTTCACTAAAGCTAAGTACCCCGTTGGGGAAACTTTTTTCTTGCTCCATACCAATGTCAGAAAAAGTTAATTGTATTACTTGTGGGAAGCAAATACCTCAAGGATTTCCATTTATACTGTATTCCTTGCCTAGGCCCTGATCACAACATGCCTGGCTGTCGGTTTTGTGCTAGATTTAACCAATGGCCCTATTAAGCGTCTGTAAATTTTTGCCTTAAAGTGTTTTGGAAACCGATTTAACTACCCAAAAATGTCGTCGGATAGCAATCCGACTACCGGAGTGCATAAAAAACGCAAAGAAAAGGACAGACAGTCGGTCCAAAACTGATGTCGAAGCTTCTCTTAAGCCAGTCGCCGATACTCAGTGAGGCGCTTTTGCAGCCCGATACCCACTACTTTTGAGTCGCAGGCCCCTATCGAGACCCATGTGGAGTCCGGCACGCCACGAGATACTCAAAGTATTGGACCCACGGATGTATCTCCCTCGGATGGGTCCGGAGCCGCTGAGCAGGCACCAGCTTCTGAGGGTGTATTCAGGCCACAACATTTTTATATCAAACCGATGACAGATGCAAAACCAAAGACAAAAGCA
This sequence comes from Protopterus annectens, assembly GCF_019279795.1. Taxonomy (NCBI): domain Eukaryota; kingdom Metazoa; phylum Chordata; order Ceratodontiformes; family Protopteridae; genus Protopterus; species Protopterus annectens. Next base: position 1,289,134,508 of record NC_056747.1, read on the forward strand.
ACTTCTAAAACTAAAAAAACTGATGCATGAGCCACGTGCACAGGCTGCTTTGCCTAAAAAACAGATTATCAAAATAGCTGAAGACCTTATTACCTTGGTCAGGGGTTTCCGTCCCCCTCCTAAGAGGCCTAGGCAAGACACTGATTATGAATCTTCAGATCAGGTTTCTATTTCTTCTAATTCCTCTTCTGATCAGGAATTATCTATACCTCCCAATGAGGATTCTGATGCAGAGAGCGTCTATATCATCTGCTTCATCTCCTGAGGATTATTCATTTGGAGAAACCTTGCATACTTTGAGGGAGCTTTTTCACTGGGAGAGTCAAGATTTCTCAATCAAAAAAGAGGCTCAGGGATTTCCTTCTCCCTCAGCACAGGCCTTTAACCATACCCCGTTTTAGATATCGTGGATGATGTGTTTTCGGAGTCAAGCTTGACCCCTGACTCCTTACTTCCGGTTCCCAGCAAGCCTGACAGATATTACAGGGTCCCTAACTCGCACACATTTTTATTTAGAAACCCTGCTGCTGATCCTGAAACTATTTCACAGGGTCCAAAGGGAGTTAAGGCCTCAACTGCAAAAAATCCTACCCCCTCTGACAGAGATTCAAGGGCACTGGATAGATGGGGAAAAAAGGTTTATACATCTGCAACCTTGGCAATTAGGGCCTTAAACTGCCAGTTTCATATGCTCAAGTATCAACAAACAACATGTTATGGGATTGCTGAAACAGAAAATTATGTTGATTTCTGAATGTGCAGAAAATAAAGAATTGCAGGAATTATTGCATGCAGCTGAGCAGATTGGAAAGCATACTTTGAAATGTGGTTTTGATTCCGTAGAGGCCTCCTGCAGGGCCGCAGTTACTGGATCTGTGATTAGGAGGCATGCCTGGCTAAAAGAGAATAATTTGCCTGGTTATGTTAAAGCTAAATTACTGGATGCACCTTTACAGCATGATACTCTGTTTGGTATTAAGGCAGAAGAGGTTTTAAAGAAAATGGAAGACAAAGCTAAGTCTATGCAAACTGTAAAAGACTTCTTACAAGTGCAGCCACCAAGATTCAGTAGACACTGACCTACAAACATTTGGCCCTTTCCTGTGTCAGACAGAGCTCAAAGGGGCAAATCCAGACACCCTAAGGGTTCCAGATAGGCACAAGATTCTTACAGGCCAAAGCAATGGGGTGCTTCTACCTCCAAATCTGGGGGAGATAAAGTCAAACCTACAGAAAACAGTCCCAATGACTTCCCTCTGCCTTCACCAAGCACTTACCTTTTGGCAGCACCCTTAGGGGGAAAATTAGCACTTTTTGCTCAAAATTGGCAGTTAATAACCCAGGACAAGTGGGTACTAAACATAGTATCACAAGGATACAGATTCAATTTCCATACTCTGCCAATAGCAAACGGTTTGGCTGGATCTGCCAAAAAATCAATGGGCAGAGGCACAGAAACAGGTTACATCCCTCATGGATATGGGGGCCATTCAGCCAGTTCCAGAACAGGAAAAAGGACAAGGTTTTTACTCAAGACTGTTCTTGGTACCCAGAAAGGACAAGGCCTGGCAGCCATTACTGGATTTATCGATTTTGAACACATACCTGGACATTCCAAAATTCAAAATGCTGACTTTGCAGCAGCTTCTGCCCATGCTGGGCAAGAATGCTTGGCTGGTGACATTAGACCTAAAAGAGGCATACCTGCATATCCCAATAAGGCAATCGTGCAGAAGATACCTCAGATTCAATGCTGGCTTAATGCATTACCAATTCTCTGCACTGCCCTTTGGCTTATTTACTGTGCCCAGCGTCTTTACAAAGTGCCTGGCACCAGTAATTGCTTTTTACAGACAAAGAAGTATACAAATATATCCTTACTTGGACGACTGTCTCATTCAAGCAGAGAACAAGGACATTCTTCTTCAACACCTGGCATTTGTGAAAAGGCTTCTAACATGCCTAGGGTACACAATAAACAAAAAGAAGTCACAACTGGTACCCTCTCAAAAGATAACATTCCTGGGTGCAAGCTTGAATACAACTGCCCAGATAGCTTACCTCACGCCAGGCAAACAAAGGCAACTGACTACTTACTTCAAACTGATGGCAACAGAAACCCAGTTATCTGCAAGACAATCTCTGCAGGCTTTGGGCTTCATGGCATCCTACATCCTACTGATTCCATATGCAAGACTGTATATGAGGAAACTTCAGTGGTACCTAAAAAGTTTATGGAGTCAGCATTGTCACAGTCTGGAAACAATGATTCCTCTCATTCCCTGCCTACAACAGGAGTTTCTATGGTGGGCAAAGGCATGTCACCAAAATGTGGAACGGGCCTTCACTCTACCCCCTGCCAGCCAAACCTTAACAACAGACGCATCAGATTATGACTTGGGGGCCCACATGGCGGGAAGATGCATTCAGGGCATATGGACCCCAAAACAAAAGCATCCACATATCAACCAAAAAGAGATGCTAGCTGTTCAAAATGCCCTGACAGCCTTCAAGGACTTACTTCATCCAGGACAATTACTGATAAAGACGGACACCACTGTTGTGTGGTATATAAACAAGCAGGGGGGCACGCACTCATACCCCCTTTGCAGATTAGCCATGCCACTATGGGACACAGCTTTGACTTACCAAATACATCTTCAAGCTCAATTCCTGCCAGGAAAACAAAATACTCTGGCAGACGATTTAAGCAGAAACCCTATGGACCCTCACGAGTGAAAAGTACAGTTTTGTACCTACCATAAATGTAGATGTCCGATAGGTATGCATCTGCAGTCATCACATATGGGTTGTCCTGCCTCAGGCAGCCCTTCGGTCGGCCGGATTCGAAAGTCTGGGTCCGGCGTCGGCTGATGTCGCTCTTTCCCCGACGTCAGAGCGCCTGGGGTATAAAAGCGTCAGCCGACGCCATCTTCCTCAGTGTTTCTTGCCCCAGATGCCAGGTGCTCTCAAAGGAAGGCTAAATTTGGAGAAATGCAATAAATTCCAAACATGCACAGAAATATATATATATATATATATATATATATATATATATATATATATATATATATATATAAAACAAATACACCATAATAGATAACCCCAGCTAGCTGTGAGAGGGAAAAGTACCCAATAAATACCAAAGAGGGGAAGGAGGGAGGGTAAACCTGACTGCAGATGCATACCTATCGGACATCTACATTTATGGTAGGTACAAAACTGTACTATGTCCTTCAAGGATGCATCTGCAGTCATCACATATGGGTAGAATACCATAGCCAGTCTGGGGGTGGAGGATCTGTGTAAAGGATGGTGTAGCTAAAATGCCCTGCAGGACTGCCGTAGCAAAGCCTGCTCTGGATCTGGAATATAAAGGTAAATTGTAATGCTTGGAAAATGTATGCACGGAGCTCCATGTAGCAGCTTCTAAAATGTCCTTGGTAGCCACCTCTCTTAAGAAAGCTGTGGAGGTGGCTGTGGCTCTGGTGGAATGAGGTCTAATGTTAGCTGGCACAGTTTTTCCATGAAAGGAATAACAAAAACGAATGCAATTCCCTATCCATTTTGAAATTGTCTGTTTGGAAATTGCTTTCCCTTGTGCACTAGCAGCATATGCTACCAACAACTGGTCAGTTTTTCTGTAGCTTTTAGTTCTGTCCAAGTAGTAGCGCAACTGTCTGTATGTCCAGGGTGTGCAGAAGTTTCTCCCCTTTGTTTTGTGGATTTGGAAAGAAGGCAGGCAGGTGAATAGCTTGGTTTAATGAGACCCTGGATACCACCTTTGGCATAAATGAAGGATTGGTTCTCAATGAGACTCTGTCTTGATGAAAAATAAGAAATGGCTGTACTGCCATGAGTGCCTGTAACTCAGATACTCTTCTTGCTGAGGTTATGGCCAGAAGGAAGGCAGTCTTCCAAGACAGGAACTGTAGTTCTGCAGATGCTGCTGGCTCAAAGGGAGGCAGAGTTAGTAAGGTCCCAAGTAGGCACTGGAGGTTTCCTTGGAGGATTGATGTTTTTAATTCCTCTTAGAAACTGTCTTGGATGAGAAAAGACAGGTGGATCAGTATTGTACTCTGCTGAAATTGCTGAAGCATGAATTTTAATGGAAGAGTAAGACAGGCCATTGTGGAGCATTTCTGCCAAGTATTCCAGGATATGCGCCATGTTCATCACTGTGGCATCTAGGCCCTTTGCGGTGCTCCAAGTGTGAAATCTTTTCCATTTTGCTGAATATGCCTTTCTTGTGGAAGGCCGGCGAGCTTCCATGATGATATCCTTCACTCTCTTGGATAGCTTATCCTGAGGAGGAGTCAAGGTATTTTCCAGGCTGTTAGTTGCAAGGTTTTCAGGTTGGAATGCAGGAGTTTTGTAATTGTGCTGAGTCAGGAGAAGTGGCCATTGAGGAAGAGGCCATGGTTTCGTACGTGACATGCTCTTTAACAGTGGGTACCAGTGCTGTCTTGGCCAGTCCGGAGCTATCAGAATCACTTTTGGCTGCTCTGTCTTGATCTTCAGTAAGACGTTGGTCAGTAATGGAAGAGGTGGAAATGCATACACTGTTAGAGTTCTCCAGCTGAAAGAGGGCGTCCACTTTCCATGCTTGTGGATGTTATGTCCTTGAGCAGAATTTCTTCAGCTGATGATTGTGAGGGAAGGCAAAAAGATCTATGTCCGGCCTTCCCCATGATTGTGTTATCTGTAGGAAGATGTCTGGGTGCAGCATCCATTCGTGTGCATCCATGATATTTCTGCTTAAGCTGTCCGCCAGTATATTGTCTTTTCCTGGCACAAACTGGGATTGCAGCTGTATATTGAGTTTCAAGGAAAGTTCCCATAGATTCATTGCCAGTCTGCAAAGAGGGTAGGAATGGGTGCCTCCTTGCTTGTTTATGTACCACATAACTGTGGTGTTGTCTGTCCTTATTAGCAGGTGGCCTTGATGCAAAAAGAGTTTGAAGGCCTCGATTACATGTATCACTGCCAGCATTTCCTTTTGGTTTATGTGCATACGTAGCTCCTTTTGTGACCATAGTCCTTGAATACATCTGCCCTCCATGTATGCTCCCCAACCGTGGTCTGAAGCGTCTGTTGTAATGGTTTGGCTGGCCATTGGTTTGCTGAAGGGCAGACCCCTGTTTGACTGGCTTGCTTGAGCCCACCACAGAAATTCCTTTTGGAGGCATGGAATGAGTGGGATCAAAGTTTCTAAGCTGTGACTGTGCTGAGTCCATAAACTCCTTAGGTACCATTGTAGTTTCCTCATATGCAGCCTTGCTTGTGGAATCAGAAGAATGCAAGATGCCATGTAACCCAGGGCCTGCAGGATTTTCCTTGCAGTCAGCTGAGTTTGTCTTGTCAGATTCTTGAAGTAATCCAGTAGTTGTCTTTGTTTTTCATCTGCGAGAAAAGCCATTTGGGTGGTTGTGTCTAGATCCGCACTCAGAAAAGTTATTCTTTGGGATGAACAAGTCTTGATTTGTGAATGTTGACTGTATATCCCAAGGCCTGCAGTAGGTGGATGGTATAATCCAAGTCCTTTACCAAAGTTTGTTGGCTGTCCGCTTGTATAAGGCAGTCGTCCAGATATGGGTGTATTTGAATCCCCTGAAGTCTGCAGTGTGCAATTACTGATGCCAGGGATTTCGTGAATATTCTGGGCGCAGTAGATATGCCAAAGGGCAATGCTGAGAATTGATAATGCTCTGAACCTGCAAGAAATCTGAGGTGTCTTCTGCAACTTTGTCTGATAGGGACATGCAGGTATGCCTCCTTGAGGTCTAGAGTCACCAGCCAAGACCCCTTGCCCAGCATGGGAAGGAGTTGCTGTAGAGTCAGCATTTTGAATTTTGGCACAATGAGATAAGTATTCAGTGCGGACAAGTCGAGAATAGGCCTCCATTGATTTTCTTTTCTTGGAACAAGGAATAGTCTGGAATAAAATCCTTGGCCTTGTTTTGAAAGAGGAACCTTTTCTATAGCTTTCATTTGCATTAAGTAGGAGATTTGTTTCAAAGCCTCTGCCCTTTGATTTGGTGGCAGGTCTGGCATGCCTTTTCTTTTTGGCAATGTGTGAAACTGGAACCTGTATCCTTTGTCTATTATTTGCAGTGTCCATTTGTCTCTTGTAATACTGTGCCAAATTTCTGAGAATAAAGAAAGCTTTCTGCCCAAAGGTGCTTTTAATTGAGCCCTGGTTGGCGGAGTCAAAGCAAAGTCATTGAGTCTGTCCTTGTGCAGCTGTTGTAGGTCCTGCACTACCTCTGTGGTTGGGAGGCTGCCATTGATGTCCTCTGTAGGAGTCTCTAGCTTGCCCTCTACCTCTGGCACACCTGTTCTTGCCTCTCTGAAATCTTTCTGTGTCCGGAAAGGACCAATTTTTGGTAGGCCAATTTCTGCTGAATCTTGGTGGTTGGACTTGTAGAAAATCTTTGACTGTTTGTACAGATTTTGCCTTTTCCTCAAATTTCTTTAAGACCTCCTGAGCAGTGGAGCCAAATAACTTTTGCTTTTCCATTGGAGCATCCAGAAGCTTAGCTTTAACATGGTCTGGCAGGGATTGTTCCTTCAGCCAAGCATGCCTACGTATGACTGCACCTGTCATAGCTGACCTACATGAAGCTTCCAATGCATCATAACCACACTGCAAGAAATGGTTGCTAACCTGCTGGGAGTTATGTCCCAGATCCTGAAGTGATTTGCGATCTAGGGGATCAGGTGAAGACAGTTTCTTATGCAATTCATATAACAAATACTCTTGGTACTGTATCATATGAAATTGACAATTTAATGCCCTCATAGAAAGAGTGGCAGAAGTATACACTTTTTTACCCCATCTCTCTAAAGCCCTGGACTCCCTTTCAGAGGGGAGTGGATTTTTAGTTGTGGCAGCTGCAACCCTTTTATGGCCCTGGGAAATAGTTTCTGGATCAGCAGAGTGGGCCTTGTAAAGAAAATGATGCGAGTCTGGGACCCTGTAGTACCTATCGGGTTTGACAAGGGCCAGAGGAAGAGTGTCAGGGGTTATGCTAGACTCCGAGTACACATCATCAATGACATTCAAAACAGGAGGAATAGCCAAAGGTCTATGCTGAGGTAAATGCAGAAAAGTTCTTAATCTTTTCCTGGAATCAGAGAATTCCTGGCCCTGCCATTTGAAATGCTCTCTCATAGTGTGAAGGGTCTCGCCGAAGGATAGTTCTTCAGGAGGGGAGGCCGAGGGGATAGATTCCTCTGCATCAGAGTCCTCGTAGGCCGAAAAAGCCTCCTCTTGGTAGTCCGAGAGAGCAGAGCCATCAGAGGCCTCCTCTGAGGAGTGGGGATCAGAGGGCTCAACCCTGGGCCTTTTGTCTAGAGGAGGTTGAGAGCCCCTGTCCAGATGGGGTTGGGAGCCCCTAATTAAGGAAATAAGGTCCTCTGCGAAGGTTAGAATCTGTGAACTTGTAGAGGGTCCCTGAGGAATAACCCTGGAGGCATAGCTTTTGTGTGTTTAGCAGCTTTAGCCCTGATGAATGCCTTTATGGACATGGATGCAGGATGCCTGGCTGCACCACGTGCTGGTGTAGTTTTGTCTAGAGGAATGGTGTCGGAAGTTTCCAAGACACCAGTTTCTGAAAGAAATTCAATAACCGACTCAGCAGGGGCCTCCGGGGCCGCGGTTGTCGGTTGAGCGGTTTCGGGGGTCGGAAGTACCAAGGACTCTGTTTCAGCCGAGACACTCGCGGTAGGCCTGGCCGTGGTTTCAGCCAAAACCGCGGCCCGCGTGTGTCGGTCCTTGTCCTTCCGTTTCTTTGTTAAATGTGAAGTCGGAGTCTCCGATGGCATATTGTACGAAAAACTAGCCCCAAAAAATTCCTCTGCAAACTCCGCCCGACGTCTAATAGTGCGTCGGTTGAAGGAAGCACAGGCTGAACAGGCCGAGACGTCGTGGTCTGGGCCTAGGCAGGGGAGGCAGTAAGAGTGGAAATCCTTGTGAGGTATTTGTTTCCCACAAGTTAAGCAATTATTAATTTTATCTGACATCGGCTGAGGCAAGAAAGAGTCCCCAATGGGGTACTTAACTTTTGAAGTCTTCGGTAGCTGAATTACAGGAGCTGGCCAACTGGCACTTGCGAACTGCTTCTGCTTCGGGCACCACGCGGCAAGAAAGACTGGGGAAGATGGCGTCAGCTGTCGCTTTTATACCCCAGGCGCTCTGACGTCGGGGAAAGGGTGACATCAGCTGACGCCGGACCCAGACTTTGGAATCCGGCCGACCGAAGGGCTGCCTGAGGCAGGACAACCCACATGTGATGACTGCAGAAGCATCCTTGAAAGTCATCAAGATCTACAAGTCTTCAGCATGATAACAAAGAAATGGGGGAGCCCGGATATAGATCTATTTGCCTCTCCTCAAAATTATCAATTGAAAAGATTCTGCACAAGGACTTATCACAGACAAGCATGGAAAGTGGACGCCCTATCCTTCAGTTGGAAAAAACAGTTTACACCTTTCCCCCTCTCCCTCTTCTTCCCAGGGTCCTACTAAAAGTCAGACAAGAAAAACCAAAGATGATACTAATTGCCCTGGACTGGCCCCGCCAATACTGGTACCCAATCCAAAGGAACTTGTCCCAATACCCAGCTTGGACCTTACCTCAAAGACCTCAACTACTTGTCCCAGCAAAGCAATCAGATCCTGCACAATCAACTCCAGACACTGAACCTGGCAGCATAGCTGATCATGCAGTTATAGAAACAACACTTCTCAGTAAAACTGTGATGGATGTCATTTTGGAAGCCAGAAGGCCTAGTACTAGAAAATCTTATGCTGATAAATGGAAGGGATTCTGTGCTTGGAATCAAGCACAAGGAACTGATACAGCAGAACCAAGTATTCCTCAGATATTACAATACTTGACTGAGATGCTTGACAAAGGCCTATCTTTCTCATCAATTAAAATCCATGCCTCTGCCTTTTCGGCTCATTAGAATACAGAGCCACCAATCTTTTCTCATCCTTTACTAAAGCAGTATCTTAGAGGAGCCAAAAATTTAAGGCCTCCTAGAAGAATACCAGTACCTGCATGGGACCTCAATTATGTGTTGGAAAAGCTCACCCTGCCTCCATTTGAACCAGCTGCTACTGCTGATATAAAGTTCTTATCATGAAAAACAGCTCTGCTACTAGCAATTACTTCAGCAAGAAGAGTCTCAGAGCTACAGGCCCTCATGGCTGTGGAGCCTTTTATCATATTTTACCCAGACAGGGTGTCTCTGAGGACAACTCCTTCAATTATGCCTAAGGTGGTTTCCACTGTGGCTCTTAACCAACCTATTCATCTGCCAACCTTTTATCCAAATCCGCAGAACAAGGGGGAGAGAATTCTGCATTCCTTGGATGTACACAGACAGCTAAGATTCTACTTGAGCAGGACTAAAGCTCTAAGAAAAACTGAGCAATTACTAGTGACATATGCTGCAGGATCAGAAGGAAAGGCTATTTCAAAGCAGACTATTTCAAAGTGGATAAGCCACTGCATTCGTTTCTGCTACTTACACCATGGCAAACCTGTGCCCAAGGGCATTAGGTCTCATTCCACCAGAGCTGCAGCTACTTCAGCAGCCTTTCTCAGAGGAGTACCAGTCAAAGACATTCTAGAGGCTGCTACTTGGAGTTCTTTTCACATCTTTACAAAGCATTATCATTTGCCTCTCTACTCTAAGTCCAGGGCAGACTTTGCCACTGCAGTTCTGCAGGGCCTTATAGCCGCACCTAATGCTGTTTAGCTCCAGCCTCCCATCCATAGCTTTGGGATTCTACCCAAATGTAATGACTGCAACACTGAAACACAAAGAACATACTACAGTTGTGTATGCTTACCATAAATGTAGATGGAGTGTATTCACTGTTGCAGTCCAGGTTACCCGCCCGCCATCCCACTTTCATCCTGGAGTTTGTCTTTCCTTCTCAATCTTCTACAATTTATGTGGTGTATTTGCTTGTAGATGAAGGTAATGTTTGTATTGATGCATGTATATATAGTTTTATATATATATATATATATATATATATATTTGCTACCTTTTTGGGGACACCTGACATCTGGGGCAAGAAAACTAAAGAAAATGGCGTTGCCTGCTTGTTTTATACCCCTGACGACCTAACGTCATGGAAGAGGCGACAGCAACCGACGCAGGACCCAACACTGTGGAATTCAGGCTGACTGAGGGCAACCTGCAGATTACCCTCAAATGTAATGACTGCAACAGTGAATACACTAACATCTACATTTATGGTAAGTGTACACAACTGTTCTTTCTTTAGATGCCTCTTGCAGGGCTGCTGATGTCCTTCAAGAATGCAACTGCAGTCATAACATGTGGGTTGTCCTGCCTCAGGCAGCCCTCGGTCGGCCGGATTCCAAAGTCTGGGTCCGACGTCGGCTGATGTCGCATTTCTCTCCGACGTCAGAGCGGCTGGAGTATATAAGCATCAGCCGACGCCATTTTCTTCAGTCTTTCTTGCCGCGCGGTGCCCGAAGCAGAAGCGGTTCGCAAGTGCCAGTCGGTCAGCTACTGTATTCTACGATACCGAAGTCATCAAAAAAGTTAAGTACCCCGTTGGGGACCTTTTCTTGCCTCAGCCGATGTCAGAAATTACTGAAAAAGTTAATTGTCTTTTTTGTGGTAAACAAATACCTCATAAGGATTTCCACTCTTACTACCTCCCTTGCCTGGGCCCAGACCACGACGTCTCGGCCTGTGTAGCCTGTGCTCGCTTCAACAAGCGCGCACTCAGGCGCCGGGCGGAGTTCGCTTAAGATTTTTTCGGCGATAAATTTGCTTACACCATGCCGTCGGATCTTCCGACATCGCAAACTCCTAAAAAGCGAAAAGACCGGGACCGACATTCTCGGCCTGCGTCTACCACCGACTCCACGCCAAGACCTAGCGCGAGTGCTCCGGTTCCCGCTGAGATGGTCTCTCCACCGCTCCGAACCAAAGACACCGCTTTACCGACGACTCCGATTCCAGACATTACTCCGACGCCAGTTATAGTTTTTCCTCCGGATACTGAAACCGAGGAAATGCCCGAGACCATTGCTGTGGACAAAGTCACTCCGGCACGTGGGGCTGCCAGGCCTCCTATGGCCATGTCTATTAAGGCCTACACTAGGGCTAAGGCAGCCAGCAAAACAAAGCATATTACTGCTAAGTCCTTACCTCAGCCGACTCCAGAGACACGAATTATGTCCATGGCTGCTGATTTAATTTCCACGATTAGAGGTTCACAGGCCCATCCTGAGAGAGCATCCCAGCCTCCTCCTGATAAAAGGCCCAGGGTTGAACCCTCTGACCCTACTCCTTCAGATGAAGACTCTGAGGGCTCTGTCCACTCTGATAGCCAGGAAGAGCTCTTCCAGACCTATGAGGACTCAGATGCAGAAGATTCCATCCCTTCGGCCTCCCCTCCTGAGGATATTTCTTTTGGGGAAGTTCTGCACACCATGAGGGAACATTTCAAGTGGCAAGGACAGGAATATTCTGATTCTAGGAAACGCCTTAGGACTTTCCTTAAAGCCTCAGCACAGGCCCTTAGCTATTCCTCCTGTACTTGATGTTCTGGATGATTTGTATTCTGACTCTAGTGCTACCCCTGATTCTCTTCCTCCTGCTCCAGCCAAGCCAGACAGGTATTACAGGGTCCCAGAAACTCATTCCCATTTATTCAGGGCCCATACTGCTGATTTGGAAACTATTTCACAGGGGCCTAAGGGAGTTTCAGCCTCCACCTCAAAAAATCCTTTGCCCTCCAACAGGGAAGCGAGGTCATTAGAGAGATGGGGTAAAAAGGTTTACACATCCACTACCTTATCTATGAGAGCTTTATATTGCCTTTTTCATATGTTACAATATCAGGATTATCTCTTAGAAGATTTACAAAAAACATTAGCTTCTCCTGATCCTTTAGACAGGAAGACCTTGCAGGAAGTTGTACATAACACTCAGCAAGTAAGCAATCACTTCCTGCAGTGTGGATATGATGCACTGGAGGCTTCATGTAGGGCAGCTATGACAGGGGCAGTGATTCGTAGACATGCTTGGTTAAAAGATCAACCTCTACCAGATCATGTAAAAACAAAGCTTCTGCATGCTCCTTTGGAAAAGAACAAGCTTTTTGGTGCAAATGCTAAGGATGTCTTAAAGACCATCGAAGAAAAAGCAAAATCAGTTCAGACTGTGAAAGATTTCCTCCAGGTTCAACCCCCCAGGTTCAGTAGGAATTGGCCTTCAAAAAACTGGTCCTTTCCTAATCCAGAAAAGTTTCAAAGGGGTAAGAACAGACGTGGCCGTGGAAGAGGCCAATACAGAGGCCCTTACAGGGGACGACAATGGCAGCCAGGAAACCAAAGAAGTGATGCAGGGGTTTCACCTGCCCAACAACCACAAACTCAATGACTTTCCTCTACTACCGCCTACCAGGGAACAACTAGAAGCTCCCTTGGGAAATTATCTCTGTTTGCAGAAAACTGGCACAGACTGACAAAGGACAAATGGATTTTGGACATTATAGACCGAGGGTACAGGTTTCATTTTCATACCTTACCAAGAAAACAAGGCATGCCAAACCTACCACAAAATCAGAGGGCAGAGGCTATCAAGCAAATCACTCTGCTGACTCGAATGAAAGCAATAGAAAGAGTTCCACAACAAGAACAAGACCAAGGGTTTTACTCAAGACTGTTCCTTGTTCCAAGAAAAGAATCTCAATGGAGACCAATACTGGACTTGTCCGCATTAAACACCTTTCTCATAGTACCAAAGTTCAAAATGCTGACTCTACAGCAGCTCCTTCCCATGCTGGGCAAGGAGTCGTGGCTGATTACTCTGGACCTCAAGGAGGCATACCTGCATGTCCCTATCAGACACAGCTGCAGAAGATACCTCAGATTTCTTGCAGGGCCAGAGCATTATCAATTCTCAGCATTGCCATTTGGCTTATCTACTGCGCCCAGAGTATTTACAAAATGCCTGGCTTCAGTGATTGCTCATTGCAGGCTCCAGGGAATACAAATTTACCCGTACCTGGACGACTGCCTCATACAAGCGAAATACAAATTGATGTTGACAAAAAACCTGGATTATGTCATACGATTACTTCAAGCTCTGGGATACACAGTCAACTTCCAAAAGTCAAGACTGCAGCCATCCCAGCAAATAATCTTCTTAGGAGCCAAACTAGACACAGATTCTCAGATGGCTTACCTGACAGAAGACAAGCAAGAGAAATTAATTCATTACTTCAAAGGTTTAGCAAAACTCACCCAGATGACTGCAAGGAGATTCCTACAGGCCCTGGGTTACATGGCATCCTGCATTCTACAAAAGGAATTCCTATGGTGGGCCTCGGTGAGCCAGGAAAACACGGGTATGTCATTCAAAAAACCACAGATAACACAGACCATGACTACAGACGCCTCAGACCTTGGATGGGGGGCGCACATGGAAGGCAGGTGTATACAAGGACAATGGTCTCCAAAGGAAACACATCTGCATATAAACCAAAAGGAAATGCTGGCAGTGATGCATGCCATCGAGGCTTTTCAACACCAACTCCAGCAAGGCCATTTAATGATACGGACAGACAACACCACTGTAATGTACATAAACAAGCAGTGGGGCACCCCCTTTGCAGACTGACAATGCAGTTTTGGGAGAAATCACTGAGCCTAAACATCCAGTTACAATCCCAGTTTGTTCCAGGAAAAGACAATGTGTTGGCGGACAGCCTAAGCAGGAATTTCACAGATCCACACGAGTGGAGGTTACATCCGAAGGCCTTCAAACAACTCACTTCAACATGGGGCAAGCCAGAAGTGGACCTATTTGCCTCTCACCTCAACCATCTTCTACCAAAATTTTGCACAAGGACATATCATCCAAAAGCTTGGAAAATAGATGCCCTCTCATTCAACTGGAACTGCCTAGCAATCTATGCATTCCCACCTCTACCACTGATGACCTCAGTATTACTAAAGATCAAAGCAGAGAAGCCCAAGGGAATCATAATAGCTCCGGATTGGCCAAGACAACACTGGTACCCACTACTACGGAGCATATGTCACACCAGGAGGCGGGCCCTCCCTCTGTGGCCTCTACTTTTGACTCAACACAATTTCGAAACACTGCATCCAAATCTTCAGACATTGCAACTAACAGCCTGGGAGATCCCATAAATAACTTCAGCTTATCTCTCTCCAAGGAAGTTCAGCGGATACTAACAGAGGCTCGAAGACCATCCACCAGAAAGGTTTACTTAGCAAAGTGGAAAAGATTTAGCAATTGGAATACCAGCAAGGGACTTGATGAATCATTGTTGAACATCCCACTCATCTTGGAATATTTGGCAGATATGTTAAAGAACGGCCTCTCATATTCTTCCATAAAGATACATGCATCTGCTATTTCAGCTAGATACAACACTGATCCTCCTGTTTTCTCTCACCCCTTACTAAGACAATTCCTCAGGGGAATCAAGAACATTAAGCCTCCAAGAAAGACCCCAGTGCCAGCCTGGGACCTCAATTTTGTCTTAGAAAAACTGACTCTACCTCCTTTTGAGCCAGCAGCTTCAGTTGACTTGCAATTTCTCTCATGGAAGACAGCTTTCCTGTTGGCAATTACCTCAGCAAGAAGGGTTTGGAGCTACAGGCCCTAATGGCAATACCACCCTTTATTATTTTTCACAGAGACAGGGTTTCATTAAGGACCAACCCTACTTTTATGCCAAAGGTGGTATCTAGGGTTTCTCTAAATCAAGCCATTCATCTGCCTGCTTTCTTCCCAATCCTGAGAATAAGGGGGAAAGACTTTTGCATACCTTGGACATTCACAGACAACTTCGATACTACCTGGACAGAACCAAGGCCAGTAGGAAGTCTGAACAACTTTTTGTAGCTTACGCCCCTGCAGTCCAAGGAAAAGCAATTTCAAAACAGACTATTTCTAAATGGATTGGACATTGCATCAGATTCTGTTATTCCTTTCATGGAAAGACTGTTCCAGCCAATGTCAGACCACATTCCACCAGAGCTACAGACACCTCTACAGCATTCTTAAGAGGGGTGCCTACCAAGGACATTCTAGAAGCTGCTACATGGAGCTCCGTGCATACATTCTCCAAACACTACAATCTCCCTCTATATTCCAGATCCAGAGCAGGCTTTGCTTCGGCAGTCCTGCAGGGTTTGATTGCCACACCATCCCTTTCCTAGAGCATACCTCCTCTCCCAGTTAAGCTATGGTATTCTACCCACATGTTATGACTGCAGTTGCATTCTTGAAGGACATAGTACAGTTTTGTACCTACCATAAATGTAGATGTCTGATAGACATGCAACTGCAGTCGGATTTTCCCTCCCTCCATACCCCTCTATGCCTAGGGTCCACTCCTATCCCTGTTATTCTTAGCTGGGGATATCTGTTATGGTGTATTTGTTTTATTGCTCATTTATTTGTTTGGAATCCTGTTTTTGTCTTCCAATTTGATTACAGCCTTCCTTGGAGGGCACCTGGCATCTGGGGCAAGAAACACTGAAGAAAATGGCGTCGGCTGATGCTTATATACTCCAGCCACTCTGACGTCGGAGAGAAATGCGACATCAGCCGACGTCGGACCCAGACTTTGGAATCTGGCCGACCGAGGGCTGCCTGAGGCAGGACAACCCACATGTTATGACTGCAGTTGCATGTCTATCGGACATCTACATTTATGGTCGGTACAAAACTGTACTTTACTGAGTCTGTGCTTAGAAGGCATGCTTGGCTTAAGGAGCAATCTCTGCCTGATCATGTTAAAGCAAAATTGTTGGATGCTCCTTTAAATCAGGACCACCTGTTTGGCAATAAGGCTGAAGACGTTCTAAAAAAGATGGAAGATAAAGCTAAATCTATGCAAACTGTGAAAGATTTCGTACAAGTGCAACCTCCAACATTTAGTAGGCACTTGCCTACTAAGAATTGGTCCTTTTCAGCTCCTTCCAATTCCACTCAAGCCAAACCCAGACACACCAAAAGCACCAGGTTTCAGTCCCAAGGGACTCTCAGAACTAAGCAATGGGGGGCCTCCACTTCCAAATCTGGAAATAAGACACCCCCCTATGGTAAACAGTCTCAATGTCTTTCCTTTAAAATTACCAAGCACTTAACCTTTTAGCCGCCCCTTTGGGGGGAAAGATTGCTCTTCATGCAAAAAACTGGGAACTTATAATGCAGGACAAATGGGTTTTAAATAGTGTCCCAGGGATACAGATTTCATTTCCACACGTTGCCAACACCAAACGGGTGGCCAGCCTGCCCCCAAATCAGTGGGCAGAGGCTCAGAAACAAGTACTTTCCCTCTTAAACATGGGGGCTATTCAACCGGTACCAGAAGAGAAAAGGGACAAGGTTTCTATTCCAGGCTTTTCCTGGTACCCAGAAAGGACAAATCATGGCATCCAATTCTGGACCTGTCTTCTCTAAACACCTTTCTGGACATTCCAAAATTCAAGATGCTGACTCTTCACCAGTTACTTCCTATGCTAGGCAAGGATGCCTGGTTGCCAACTCTAGATTTAAAAGAAGCTTACCTGCATATCCCAGTCAATGAATCTTGCAGAAGATACCTATGCTTCAAAGCAGGCTACTTACATTATCAGTTCTCTGTACTGCCCTTTGGCTTGTCTACTGCACCCTTGGGCACGTATCCTGTGGTAAGGCTGAGATTAAACAGCTGCCTTATGTGCGGTTTAATTCCTCATTTAGCTCGGTAGCACACAGCCGGGGACACCATCCGTCCCATTGATGCTGTGTTTTAGCTTTAGAGAGAGCAGCTTTCACCTGCGCATTTGAGATGTCCGGGAGGCTACACTCGGCTGGGATAGTTATCTCTCCTTTAGGGAGAGGGTGAAGTTTGCACTGAACCTGTCTGCCAGTATGTTGGCAATGTCTGTGGGTTCAGTGATTTTTGTATCATTTTGGACTAATTCTGAGCATATCTGTGAGTTTCCACCCAGGTTCCTAACATAGCTGAAAAAGGCCTTATGATTGTCCTTTGAATCCATGGCAATCTTTCTCTCAAAATTGGCCTTAGTTGATTTTATGAGTGCTCGTATTTTTTTACTAATAATGATCAGGGGTGACTTGCCTTTATGGATTTTGTTCTATCATGTAATAGCTTTCTCCTCTTATTGTAAAGTTTGTTAATGGCTGGGGTCCACCAGACTGGACGCTTGCCCTTTGTGGAAAGAGTCTTGGTTTTATTTGGGATTGCCTGATCCATGCAGTCCTGGAGGTGTTCATAGAAGGCATTTGTAAGGGCTTCCGAGTTTGGGTTGTGGTTTCCTCTGACTCAGGGGCCTTGAAGGATACCACACCAGTCTTGAGTAGTGTGAAGTTTGCTTTAGAGAAGTTCTTCACTATGGTCTTTTGTTTGGGGTGGGGCGGATGTGGATTTCCAGTGAGATTAGTTTATGATCAGATCTCACCAATGAGGGATATACTTCGGTGTGGAGCATTTTGTCCCCATGTTTGTGACAATGAGATCTAGTATATTTTCTCCTCTCGTGGGAACAGTGACTAGCTGTTCCATGGCATTTGAATTTATGAACTCCAGGAACCGTTGGGCTAGAAAGTTAGGGCTTGAGTAATGTTCCCAGTCTATATTCGGTAGTTGAAGTCACCCAATATGATGGTGTTTGGAGATACATTTATACCCTCCAGTGTCTTCAGGAAGGCTGTGTGGGGTTCCTGAGTTTGAGAGGGTGGCCTGTAGCATGCTACAATTTGTAGAGCAGTTTTGCCTATTGTTAGTTGCACCTGGATGGTTTCAAGCTTCATGCGCCACCAACCTGGAGGTGTGAGTATCCTTTATGAATATGGATACACCCTCCTTTTGTGGAGTGGTCCGGTTTTGGGGCCGGAACGCATGATATGAGGTAAAACCTAATAGTGCCGGGGTGCTCTCAGGAGCCTTGAACCAGGTTTCAGTTACAGAACATTAAGCCTCCAAGAAAGACCCCAGTGCCAGCCTGGGACCTCAATTTTGTCTTAGAAAAACTGACTCTACCTCCTTTTGAGCCAGCAGCTTCAGTTGACTTGCAATTTCTCTCATGGAAGACAGCTTTCCTGTTGGCAATTACCTCAGCAAGAAGGGTTTCGGAGCTACAGGCCCTAATGGCAATACCACCCTTTATTATTTTTCACAGAGACAGGGTTTCATTAAGGACCAACCCTACTTTTATGCCAAAGGTGGTATCTAGGGTTTCTCTAAATCAAGCCATTCATCTGCCTGCTTTCTTCCCCAATCCTGAGAATAGGGGGAAAGACTTTTGCATACCTTGGACATTCACAGACAACTTCGATACTACCTGGACAGAACCAAGGCCAGTAGGAAGTCTGAACAACTTTTGTAGCTTACGCCTGCAGTCCAAGGAAAAGCAATTTCAAAACAGACTATTTCTAAATGGATTGGACATTGCATCAGATTCTGTTATTCCTTTCATGGAAAGACTGTTCCAGCCAATGTCAGACCACATTCCACCAGAGCTACAGCCACCTCTACAGCATTCTTAAGAGGGTGCCTACCAAGGACATTCTAGAAGCTGCTACATGGAGCTCCGTGCATACATTCTCCAAACACTACAATCTCCCTCTATATTCCAGATCCAGAGCAGGCTTTGCTTCGCAGTCCTGCAGGGTTTGATTGCCACACCATCCCTTTCCTAGAGCATACCTCCTCCCCCAGCTAAGCTATGGTATTCTACCCACATGTTATGACTGCAGTTGCATTCTTGAAGGACATAGTACAGTTTTGTACCTACCATAAATGTAGATGTCTGATAGACATGCAACTGCAGTCGGATTTTCCTCCCTCCATACCCCTCTATGCCTAGGGTCCACTCCTATCCCTGTTATTCTTAGCTGGGATATCTGTTATGGTGTATTTGTTTTATTGCTCATTTATTTGTTTGGAATCCTGTTTTTGTCCTCCAATTTGATTACAGCCTTCCTTGGAGGGCACCTGGCATCTGGGGCAAGAAACACTGAAGAAAATGGCGTCGGCTGATGCTTATATACTCCAGCCACTCTGACGTCGGAGAGAAATGCGACATCAGCCGACGTCGGACCCAGACTTTGGAATCTGGCCGACCGAGGGCTGCCTGAGGCAGGACAACCCACATGTTATGACTGCAGTTGCATGTCTATCGGACATCTACATTTATGGTCGGTACAAAACTGTACTTTACTGAGTCTGTGCTTAGAAGGCATGCTTGGCTTAAGGAGCAATCTCTGCCTGATCATGTTAAAGCAAAATTGTTGGATGCTCCTTTAAATCAGGACCACCTGTTTGGCAATAAGGCTGAAGACGTTCTAAAAAAGATGGAAGATAAAGCTAAATCTATGCAAACTGTGAAAGATTTCGTACAAGTGCAACCTCCAACATTTAGTAGGCACTTGCCTACTAAGAATTGGTCCTTTTCAGCTCCTTCCAAATCCACTCAAGCCAAACCCAGACACACCAAAAGCACCAGGTTTCAGTCCCAAGGGACTCTCAGAACTAAGCAATGGGGGGCCTCCACTTCCAAATCTGGAAATAAGACACCCCCCTATGGTAAACAGTCTCAATGTCTTTCCTTTAAAATTACCAAGCACTTAACCCTTACCCCTTTGGGGGGAAAGATTGCTCTTCATGCAAAAAACTGGGAACTTATAATGCAGGACAAATGGGTTTTAAATAGTGTCCCAGGGATACAGATTTCATTTCCACACGTTGCCAACACCAAACGGGTGGCCAGCCTGCCCCCAAATCAGTGGGCAGAGGCTCAGAAACAAGTACTTTCCCTCTTAAACATGGGGCTATTCAACCGTACCAGAAGAGAAAAGGGACAAGGTTTCTATTCCAGGCTTTTCCTGGTACCCAGAAAGGACAAATCATGGCATCCAATTCTGGACCTGTCTTCTCTAAACACCTTTCTGGACATTCCAAAATTCAAGATGCTGACTCTTCACCAGTTACTTCCTATGCTAGGCAAGGATGCCTGGTTGCCAACTCTAGATTTAAAAGAAGCTTACCTGCATATCCCAGTCAATGAATCTTGCAGAAGATACCTATGCTTCAAAGCAGGCTACTTACATTATCAGTTCTCTGTACTGCCCTTTGGCTTGTCTACTGCACCCAGGGTATTCACAAAGTGCCTGGCTCCAGTAATTGCATTTTGCAGGCAAAGAAATATTCAAATATATCCATACCTGTATGATGTCTAATTCAGGCAAAAAAACAGGCCATACTTATAAATCATCTGGAGTTTGTAAAAAGGGTTCTAACTTGTCAAGGGTACACCATAAACGAAAAGAAATTACAACTGGTACCCTCTCAACAGATTACATTCCTGGGTGCAAGCTTGAATACAACTGCCCAGATGGCTCTCCTCACGCCAGAAAAGCAAATTCATTTGGTAACTTACTTAAGACAAGTGGCCACAAAAACCCTGCTATCTGCAAGACAAATACTGCAAGCCTTGGGGTTCATGGCCTCCTGCATTCTTCTAATTCCATATGCAGGACTGCATATGAGGAAACTTCAGTGGTACCTAAAAAGTCTATGGAGTCAACATTGTCACAGCCTGGAAACAATGATTCCTATCATACCTTGCCTACGCCTAGAGTTCCTAGAGGCCTGCCACCAAAACAAGGGACTGCCATTCACACTATCCCCTGCCGCCCAAACCCTAACTGCAGATGCATCAGACTGCATGGGGGGCTCAACTGGCAGGGAAGTGCATTCAGGGCAAATTGAGCCCAAATCAAATGCACCTTTATATCCATCAAAAAGAAATGTTAGCTGTACAGAATGCTCTGACAGCCTTCAAAGACTACATTCATCCAGGACAACTCATGGTAAAGATGGACAACACCACAGTTATGTGGTACATAAACAAGCAGGGAGATGTACATTCCTACCCCCTCTGCAGACTAGCCATGGCATTGTGGAACACGTTCTTGAGCTACCAAGTGCAACTACAAGCTCAATTCCTGCCTGGAAAACTGAATACACTGGCAGATGAACTAAGCAGAAATCTCATGGACCCACACGAGTGGAAACTGGAACCACGGATTTTCAACATGTTGACAAGCAAATGGGTGAGCCCATACATGGATCTATTTGCCTCCCCCCAGAACTACCAACAACTTTTGCACAAGAACTCCTTACAAAAAAGCCTGGAAAGTGGATGCTCTGTCCTTCAGCTGGAAAAACCTATCAGTCTACGCCTTCCCCCCTCTGCCTCTGCTCTCCAAAGTTCTGCTAAAAGTCAAACAGGACAAACCAAAAATGATTTTGATTGCTCCAGACTGGCCGCGCCTACACTGGTACCCACTCCTGCGCAGTGTGTCACAAATTTCTCCATGGCACCTGACTCTGACACCTTCCTTACTGTCTCAGCAGGAGAACGAAATTCTGCACCTTCAGCTCCCAACATTGAACCTTGCAGCTGGGCTAGTCACTTAAATTCACCCTTAGCATCCCTCTGCAAACCTGTGATGGATGTCCTCTTGGAGGCGATAAGACCTAGTACTAGAAAATCTTATGCTGACAAATGGAAAAGATTCTGTGCCTGGAATCAATCTCAAGGAATGAGCACAGCAGTGCCCAATTTACCTCAGATTTTGCAATACTTAATTAACTGAGATGCTTCACAAGGGCCTGTCTCTTTCCTCCATTAAAATCCACGCCTCAGCCATTTCAGCTCATTATAACACAGAACTCCCCTTTTCTCTTGTCCTCTGCTCAAGCAGTACCTCAGAGGGGCCAAAAACTTGAGACCACCCAAGAAAGCTCCAACCCCTGCCTGGGGCCTTAACTTTGTAATGGAGAAACTTGATCTACCTCCTTTCGAGCCAGCTGCTACTGCAGACTTAAAATTTCTTTCTTGGAAAGCAGCCTTCCTTTTAGCAATCACTTCAGCTAGAAGGATATCTGAAGTACAGGCCCTTATGGCAGTGGAGCCTTTCATCATCTTTCATGCAGACAGGGTGTCACTCAGGACCGATCCATCCCTCATGCCCAAGGTGGTATGCGGTGTGGCTCTTAATCAGTCCATTAATTTACCAACTTTCTTTCCCAATCCACAGAACAAAGGGGAATGGATTCTGCATTCATTGGATGTGCACAGACAACTTAGATTCTACTTGGACAGGACTAAACCTTGAAGAAAATCTGAACAATTGCTGGTAGCATTTGCTGCAGGGCAGAGGGGAAGGCTGTTTCAAAACAAACCATTTCTAAATGGATAAGCCAATTGCATTAATTTCTGCTATAAGCACCATGGAAAACCTATCCCCCAGGGGATTAGATCTCATTCCACAAAGGCTGCATCTACTTCTGCAGCCTTTCTCTGAGGTGTTCCTACCAGGGATATTCTAGAAGCTGCTACCTGGAGTTCAGTTCATACCTTCACCAAGCATTATCATTTACCAATTTTCTCTAAATCCAGAGCTGGCTTTGCCACTGCTGTCTTGCAGGGCCTTATAGCTGGTCCTAATGCTGTATAATTCCATCCTCCCAACCATAGCTTTTGGAATCTACCCAAATGTAATGACTGCAACAGTGAAACTTGAAAAACATAGTAAAGTTGCGTACACAATGTAGATGTTCGAGTGTATTCACTGTTGCAGTCCTGGTTACCCTCCCTCCAGCCCCATTTTTCTCTTATTATATTTCTACTTTCTTTTACTATGCTTAAAAACCTTTTTGGTGTATTTGCTTTTGGTTGGAGGAATATTTTTGTGTTTTTAATTTTATTTTGCTCCCCATTTGGGGGGCACCTGACATCTGGGGCAAGAAAAACTGATGTAACGGCATCGGCTGTATGTTTTATACCCCTGACGACCTGACGTCATGGAAGAAGGGACAGCAACCGACGCAAGACCCAAGACTTTGTTAATCAGGCCGACTGAGGGCAACCTGCCAGCAGATTACCCAAATGTAATGACTGCAACAGTGAATACACTCTAACATCTACATTTATGGTAAGTGCACACAACTGTACTTTCTCCCCGGAGCCAGAGGAGGTTCGGCCTCCATCTAGGGCATTAGTTCACCACCCTTCCTGGCCGGCATCGGTGACTTCAAGGTCGACCGGGATTTTATTGGAAGCCGACATGGACAGGATGATGTGAAGATTTATTCACACCCAGCTTCAAATGGGGGTCTTGCTGGCACCCTCTCCCTTTGGAGGGGGAGCTCACTACGTTGTTTGCCCCGATTTCTCCTCCGATCCGTCCTCTGGTATTGGTGTCCCTGGATCCGAGAGGTTCTGGAGTCGGGGTCGGCGACAATGGTACTGCATACCTCGATGCCGGCAGTTACCTTGAGCGTGTCAGGTCCAACCAGGTCGGATCCAAGCTCTCAGACCCGTAGCCTGGGTGTCGGATCCGAGGGGTTGGGTTTTTCCTCCTTCGGCTCTGACCTTGGGTCACGGCCTACCCCTCAGGGTCCCAACGCCTTCGGGCTCTGCTCCAATCCCCAATGTTGGATCCGGAGAGAGAGTCCTCTCTTTCAGTGGCTCAGGAGGCTCGCTCCCCTCAGCATTCAATGTGGTGGAGAGGGTTCTCTAATGAATCGAGGCCCCTGACCATCTACTCTGAGTCTGCCTTGGCCCCTTCGTTTCTGAGTGTGTCTTCTGCCATCCTCCCATACAGGGACAGCCCGTGTTCAACATGTCCCAGAATGTTCCCCTTGAGGAACCACAAGCTGTTTGTGAGGCCTCCCGGAGAGTCGCACCGAAGAGGTTTCTCACAAATGCTAGTGCAAGAGGAGGCACCTGGACTCCCCCAAGTCCTTCACGGATAATACTGACTTAGAGGAAGGGGAAAGCTCCCCCAGATCACCCCCTGAGGATGTCTCCTTTGGAGACATCATGGAGATCCTGCGGCAGCGGGGTGGTTGGTCCACCCTCAAGTCTTCCTTGGACGAGTCTGTGTTTTTGGAGGCATTCAACACGGGCCCATCTATGTATTGGCTGTCCCCCCAGTGGACACCCTGGTGGACGTCATTACCACGAGGACATGGAAAGAGACTGATACTGTGGAGCCATTTCCAATACATCCAGATAAAATTTTGAGCCCTCCAGTAGATAGAACAAGCTGGAACAAGGTTTCCTCTGTGGATGCCATGGTGGTAGCGGCTGCCATGAAGAATGAACTAGCTCAGGAGAGTTCTGCGGTCCATCCTCTGGACCATCTGGGAAGGCAGACTTATGCTTCAGCCACCTTTTGTTTAATTATATGGCCCACGTCACTAGGCTTCAGCGTGACCTGATAAGAGTACATTGGGTCTTCCCTGGAGTCAATGTCGCCAGAGGATAAATGCACATTCTCCTTGCGAATGGCCACTCTGAAAGCAGTTACCAACACGTCCATGTGCCTCCACTCTGAAAGCAGTTACCAACATGTCCATGCGCCTCCACTCTCATGCCACAGAAGGAGCAGCATAGGTGGCCAGATTCGGCGTTGCCATGAGGCGACACTCTTGGCTCCGCTATGTAATTTCACAGAACCCTTTAAGGTGTATTTTGCGAATGCTCCCTATGATGGCTCTTCCTTGTTTGGGAAGACTGTTCATGACACACTTGTCCAGAGTGAGAAGGACAAGAAGACACTGTCTACTGTCAGAATCCACTTCTGTAACCCTAAAAGATCCTTTTCCAGGAATCAGCGGGGGCAAAAGAAGATGTGGTTCCGGAAGTCTCAGTATTCCCAGGACACTCAGGACTCCTTTTTCCCTAGGGGCCGAAGGGGATAAGGCAGACGCAGACCCAGAGACAGGGGGGGCCAAAGAACTTTGGGTCCCGAGAATCATTCTCAGACCCGCGCAGCAGCCCTGAGGGGCTGCCCAACTGCTCTGCTCTCGAGCCAGTTGGGGGCTGTTTTTCGATGCACCTGTTGTTGTGGGAGTCTGTGTCAGCAGACCGTTGATGCTCCAAATAATATCCAGAGGTTACACAATTCCCTTTGTGACACATCCCTTGCCCCCAAAGTACCTTTCAGATGTTCTACCTGCGCAACGGGAGGCAGCAGCACTCGAAGTACAAAAGCTACTAAGCAAATGGGCCATCCAGCCTGTCCCCCCCCAGATCAGTCTGGATCAGACATCTATTCCAAGTTACTTTTGGTGCCAAAAAAGACGGGGGGCTTAAGGCCGATCCTCAACCTTTCTACTCTAAACCTCTCAGTTGCCAAAGAAAAGCTCCGGATGGTCACTCTGCAGTCCATCCTGCCTTACCTGCAGGAAAATGACTGGATGTGCTCAATAGACCTCCAGGATGCATGCTACCATATAAAGATGCACAGATGTTCCTTGAGGTTCCTCTGCTTCGGCTAGGGCCCAATCACTACCAGTTCCAAGCCTTACCCTTCTGTCTCACCACAGCCCCCCCCAAGGTGTTTCACCAAGGTCATGGCAGCAGTAGCGGCTCTCCTGAGGCTTCAGGGCATACAGGTCTTCCCGTAACTGGACGATTGGCTTTTTGCCACTCCCACCAGGTATCTACTCTGTCAAGTCAGGGATTATTTCTGGAAGTTGTCAGACTTGCTGGGCATCACAGTAAATATAGCCAAGTCCTCTCTAGAGCCTGTTCAGGTCCTGGACTACATAGGGGCGAGAATAGACACCTTGCAATCCAAAGTCTTTCTGACTCCAGAAAGGGTTTGGAGCTTAAATCCTCATGTTCTTGCGATCCTTCAATCTCCCTATCCCCCAGCAGGGGTGGTGTTAAGAGCACTAGGATTCATGGCAGCCACTGCCAACTCTTCTTCTTCCTTGTGCTTGTCTTCACATGCTGGTTTTGCAGTGGACGTTGGCGGTCTAGTGGTCCTTATTGCATCAGCCATTGACACATCCCATTCATGTAAGTGAGGCTTGCAGGAAGTCCCTTCTCTGGTGGCTACACTCTCCATAGATAGTAGAAGGATGGTCTTTTGTTGTAGTCCCTACCCAAGCCACGGTGACCAAGGACACCTCCCAACTGGGGGCGGCATTACTTGGGCAGAACAGTCCAAGGCACATGATCCCTGAATGAGACCAATCTGCATATCAATGTTCTGGAGATGAGGGCGGTCTTATTATCATTGCAGGCCCTTCATGCCTTTCTTCCTCTAGGAACTATTGCGATTCAGACAGACAATATGTTGGCGGTCTGCTACATCAACAAACAGGGAGGAACCAAGTCCTACACCCTTTCTCGAGAGGCCATGAGAGTGTGGGAATGGGCGATCTCCACCAACTGTTTTTCTGATAGCAACGCACATTCCGGGTCTGTCCAACATACTGGCGGACAAATTGAGCAGGACTATCCTAATGCCTTATGAGTGGACTCTGAATTCTTATGTAGTGGGGCAGATCTTCCTTGAGTGGGGTCAGCCTTGCTGAGATCTCTTTGCATCTCCTTCCAACGCGAAGTGCAGCAAGTTCTTTGCTCTGAAACCCCCTCAAGGGGACCCCCCCCCAGAGATGCTCTGGTCCATGCTTGGCCCCCCCCCCAGTCTTTATGCTTACCCTCCATTACCTTTCATGACAAAGTTTTTACAGAAGGCTCGTCAAGTTGGGGAGCAGATTCATCCTCATTGCTCCATTCTGGCCTCACTAAATATGTTTTCCCTGTCTGTGGTCTCATCTGGTAGCTCCTCCTTGGATCTGATCCCGGATCTTATTTCGCACCCATCGGGGACTCCCCTTCCAGAACTGGGCAGTCTGAAGCTCACGACTTGGTTGCTCCAGTTCCATTGATTGCCAGAACTCCCGGACTTTCTTCCTCTGTTAGATCTATTCTGGTGGCAGCTCATAAGTAGTCTACCAGAAAAGTTTACCGTAGTAAATGGAAGCATTTTTCTATCTGGGCTTCTCAGAGGTATTTAGATCCTTTTACGGCTTCAGTGCCAGCAGTTCTTGAACTTTTAGCAGACATTTTCCAGCAGGATACCAACTCTTCTACGGTGAAAGTTCAACTGGCTGCCATTTCTAATTTCCATGTAGGTGAAAACACGGGGGTCTCTAGCTTCCTCCAGACTCTGAAAAACCTTTATTAAAGGTACTTTTCTATTAAGGCTTTTGATTAAGGACCCTACTCCTCCTTGGGACCTTACCTTAGTTTTACAGGTGTTAGTTGTGCCACCCTTTGAACTGGCTGCCTCTGTGGACTTGAAATTTTTATCTTGGAAAATGGCATTCCTAGTGGCTATTACCTCAGCTAGGAGAGTGTCAGAACTTCAAGCATTATCTGTTAAACCCCCTTATATGATTTTTCTTAAAGACAGGGTCTCACTTTGAACTAGTCCTTTTTTTCGTAAAGTGGCTTCAGAGTCAAATATCAATCAATCAATCTATCTGTCTTTTTCCAAATTTTCAAAACGGGGGGAATACAAACTACATTTGTTAGATGTACATAGGCAGTTGCGTTTCTTCTTACACAGTGCTAGGCCCTTTTGCAAGTCTGACCAATTATTTATGTCCTTCACCAGACCTTTTCTAGACAAACCAGTTTCCAGGGTGACTTTTGCCAAGTGGATTTCCCTTTGCATTCTGCAAGTTTACAAAGATAAAGGTATGCCTATTCCAGGGAGGGTTCATGCTCATTCTACCAGGTCTATGGCTACGTCCGCTTCTTTTTGGTCCAGAGTATCCTTGGACAATATTTATTCGTCGGCTACTTGGTCCTCATCTCATACTTTCATTTCTCATTATAAATTGGACATGGTTTCCAGAGGGAGAGCATCCTTTGGCTCTGCAGTACTCCTGAATATCCTTCCATGAGGGCCTCCCAAGGTTATGGTAGCTGGGGACTCTGTCCCACAGGTTGATGACCAAATTAAGTTAACTACTTTAGATAAAGAAGTTATGTACTTACCCTAACATTCCATCTGAGTAGTTAGAGTTTGTCATCAACCATCCCTCCCTCCTTCTCTCTGACCTTGTTATTGGGTTCTTTCAATTGAGTGACTAAGAGATAGTACCCTTGCGACTCTCTTGTCTTTGCTTGTGGGTCAGGTTTTTTGCTGATCGGGCTCATGTGTTGGGTGGCAAACTTGATCTGAGGGAAGTAAGGAGATGCAGTGGGGTT
This sequence comes from Protopterus annectens, assembly GCF_019279795.1. NCBI lineage: Eukaryota > Metazoa > Chordata > Ceratodontiformes > Protopteridae > Protopterus > Protopterus annectens. Next base: position 1,289,162,650 of record NC_056747.1, read on the forward strand.
ATGGGTAAGGGGAGGAGCTTGGAGCTTGGATCTGATGCTGGTGAAACAGCTGTCTCGGATCTGGTCTCGATCCGAAGCCCACAGGTTGATGAGAAATAAAGTCTAACTACTCAGATGGAATGTTATGGTAAGTACATAACTTCTTTTTATATCTAACGTGTTTAGCACTGTCCTTTACCCTACAAAGGGAACTTCACACTTCCTCTTCCTCATATCCCCTTAAAGTGAACATCTCTACCGTTTTATTAAATTCCTTTTTCAAAATAATTTCATTATTACATAATCGCTTAACTCTTACAAGTTCACCATATGGAAGGGATTTTATAAAATGTGGTAGATGAAAGCTAGTACCACAAAGGAAATGATTAATATCTTGGAATTTCTTGTGTACTTTAGTAATTATACCTTTACTAATAGTACCTTTTAAACATACATCCAGAAAAAACACTTGCTGGCCACAAGCTGATGTTTCAAATTGTAAACCAAATCTGTTGTTTAATTCATGTACAAATTCACTAGCCTTCCCATATCCACCCTTAGAAATAAAAATGGGATCATCTATATATCTGTAATACTGACAAAGGTATTTATTATTAAATGGACCCATATTCATATTCAAATAAGCTCATAATATTGGCATACATAGGGGCAAATGAAGCACCCATAGCAGTGCCTTGTTTCTGATTATACAGGGTGCCATTAAATTCAAAGTAGTTGTTCTTCAAGCTAAACTCCACCAGTTCAATTATATACATAGCCACAGAGCTACTACCCAATGCTTTAATTCCATGACTATGTTTAATACTGGTATATAGACTCTTAATGTCTATAACCAACCAAAACATTTCTTTCTCCCACTGGATAGTCATTATTTTTTCAAAAAAATCAAAGGTATCTTTAACATATGAACATGTTTTTTTTTTTAACTACATCTAACAAATAATTATGTAAAAAGATACCAATCTTATTCAAAAATTACTGGCACGCCGATACTACGGATCTACCTGGCGGGTTGGAAATGTGTTTGTGTATTTTGGGGAGGCAGTAAAAAGTGGCCATCTCACACCCTTCTACATTAAATTTCTTATTAACTTTATCTGAAAAATACCCTAACCTATTTCCTTTCATTAATAACTCCTGATAATTCTGGATACCCTTTTTATAATGTTAAATATGAGCAACACTGTATGTATTAACATCATTCAGATGCTCGTAACACACCTTAAGATAGTGTTCATAATGTAACATAACTTACCTGTTCCCTTTGTCTGCCGGTTTAAAGATAATTTCTTTTTTTTATTACATAATCCTTGCAAAGTTTGCCACTCTTGTTTAGTTAAATTATCCTTCATCTGCTCCCTGCATTTTACAAATTGTCCACAGCAAAATTAATCACGGTTGAAAATTGCTGCATACCATCATGATTAAATGGTGGCATGAACCGAGTTTTAAATGGCACTATACTCGTATTCAATTTACAGTAAGCATTATACTCGTCATAACTATCCACCTCAGAAATACATGAATAAAAGCTCAAATCTGTATCACACAATTCATCAGATTGTTGTTCCATAAAATTATTATCCCTATTATGAAAAAATTCCAGAAATGCAATTTTCTTGCAAGGCAAAAAATATCTTTTTTGATCATATAAAACTTGGACAAACAGTGGGGAACAAATTTAAGGCCTAGGTTAAGCACCTCAGCCTCATGGTCATTTAATACATAACCAGATACATTCACAACATAGTTAGCATTAGATAAAGTCACAGCATCAGTTCTTTTTAAATTTTTTGTACCTTTGCAGTTGATACAAAGGTGCTCGCTGTTGAAAATAACCATCCCTCTGTGTCTCATACACATTCCTTCCTCGTTTTCTTGTGTTTTCGTGAGTTCTTTGTCTACGAAAAGTTTGTTGCATATGATTTGTCTCTTTTGCTGCTGGTAACTCAGGTTAGTCCATATAGTCACTGTCCCAGTCCATTCACTCTTCCGTATACTCGGAAGATGCGAGCGTGCCTTCTTGTTGATTTTTATGCTTTTCTGGGACTCGGAAATGGACGTCTTTATGGTGTATATTATGATTGGTCTTCCACAAAAAATTCGAACCTCTTTTATAATCCCCCAAATCTCTCAACAGTTTTCTTTTTAGCAGCTAAAAGCTGCTTCTCATATTTTTCCAATTTGATATTAATATCACACAAAAACTGTTCTAATCTACCATCAGGAATGTTAACAGCTAACTGATCATATGTAAATGCTATTTCTTTCTTTAATTTACATTGCTTTAGTAAATCCCTAGTTCTACTAGAATAGAAATCCATTCAATGGAACATTTATGCGCTGCAGCAACCCACCTTTTCTGGAACTTCACATTCTCTTCATCACTAGTATCAAATGGAGTTGAGGGACTCTTGAAAGCCTTAATCCCCAAGGTGTTACTTCCAATTCTAAGTAACGCTGCAAACTTAGAATATTGAAATGCACCACCGGTTCCTTATTCATCAGTTTATCTAGTTTGTCATACATCTGTTAATTCAGCAGACAACGTACCAGCCATACTTTGTCCAATAGAGGAGACTGGTTTATTTTGCCTCTTGTTTTCTTCATTAAAAAACTTTTCCCAAGGTTTCATAGTATCCATCTCGTGGGAAGTCACACCTCGGCTGGTAAATTGTTCTCCCATCTGGACCTCATACTGATCAATGCTGCGTTGAGTAGAATCAAGATGTTCTTGCCTAAAGATCTTAAGCAGGTCAAAAGCTGGATCACTGGACATTGGAGAAACACCAAATACAACACCAGGAAAGGAAGATAGAATGCAAATACGACAGACCAGTGTCCACAAAATATGTTTAATTACACTCTAGTGCCTCGGCATACAGTGTATTCAATGAGTAAAAAAGCTAATACTCAACCACATCTTATATACATTGAAATCATCACTTAAACATTTATACAATTAAACAATTAATCACCCATTATACTAAAACTACTAAACCTGACAGAGGGAGTCTCCCACCCTTTCTCTCTAATCTGTATTTGGGATGGGGTGTGTAGTAGTAGTGATGTCTCTGTGTTATCTTGAGCAGGTGCTTGGCTTTCAGGCAAACTCGATCTGAGGTAGTGAGGAAGAGAGGGGCATTATGGGTGGGGGAGGAGCTCAGTTTCTGCACCGTAGCTTGGATATGGCCGGCTCGGCACAGATGTCAGTGCCTGTACCTGCAGATTGAAGACAAATGAAGAGCAACAATTCAGATGGAACATTATGGTGAGTACATTACTTCTTATGACAGTTGGTGCAAGGGGTTAAGGCTATGAGCTTTAGATCCTGTAGTACAGGGTTTAATTTTCACAGTCTTCATTTGCCCACTCAGTGAATTTGAACAAGTCATTTTATCAGACATTGCTCCCGGGTCGCCCCTAAACAGGAACTGTGTTCTGTGAGGCCTTCCTGGTTAACAAATTGGTATTAATAATAACAGTAATTGTTATTAAATATGAGTGATGTATTTTTATCAGTTTTGCAGTTACGACTATATATTGAATTCTTTACATTGATGGCATGTTTGTGGAATCGTCTTTATGTATATTTTACTGTAACTGTGACTTGTTAAAAAAACCTAATAGTTATACTTCTGAAAGGCTTTCTCCTTCCTCCGTTTGTGTCCTGTCTAGTAATGAAATGTCATAACTGAGTGCAGCATTGGACTACTTTACAGCTTGGTTTTGAAGTTCCTGGGGATGTCCTTAGTTTCCCTAACCTCATCCTTTTGTATTCTCCTGGCTTTTCCCTCCACCATTATTCATGCAGAGCTGTTTTAAATACATCCCACTGTATAACCCCTAATTGTTCCATATCCCTTTAATTTTTTCTCACAGGGGTTATCTGATTAGCCTGTTTACTTTTTTCAGTGAGCTTTTCCATTTATAGGTAGTACAGCTCCTCTCTTTACATTGATCCATGTTTTTTCTCGAACCCTATCCCTGAAGAAATTGACACATGATCAGAGATGTATTTTTCCTTAATTTCAGATTCAATTACCTGATCTAAATCCATCAAGTGTATCTATTTTCCCTTAATTTCAGATTGTTACCTGATCTAAATCCATCAAGTCTATCAAGAACAAATCTAATCTGCTGCTCTGTATTGATTAATTCCTAGAAAATGTATATTTCTGCTGTGCCCCATGCAAATGTCTCCAGATAGCAACACGCAATCACATTTCTTCCCATAAACTATAAATCTGATGTTATCTATTTTCGCCAGATTCAAAGTTTAGATTGTTGTGATTGGATCCAACCTCAGCGCCTTCTTCTAGAGCTGTGGATCCAAGGCACTGACTCCTCCCTTGCCCTAATTCCCTTCTCTCCACTAAGTTATGTCAGATCTCGTTTTCTGCTGGAAATTTGCAGATTTGTGTCTTGAGAGCTGTGTTTTTTCAAGATAAGTGAAAGTTTTTTTTTCTACAAAATAATAGCTGTTTTGACTCCTCCCTTGCCTTTTAGCTTATTAAGGTAGTTTGTAATATAATAGAGTTTGTGCTAATAATTACTGTATAACTCGTGGTTATTTGTAGATATCTTTTGGATAATTGTAAGATAGTTGTTAGAAGTAGATTAGCTGTTAGGTTTTCTGTTTAACTGTTTTTTTCTAGATAAGTGCAGTGTGCTACGTGTTAACATTTAATAGTTGTTGAGTGGAGTATTTTCTAATGTCAGAGAAATCACAAGGTTTTAAAAAGTGCTCGGCTTATAGACAACGTTCTCCTTAAGACCTGCACACTCTTTGCATATATTGCTTAGGTGCTGTCCAACCACAGGATTACTGATATTTGTGCTGCATTTGGGACCAGAGAAGACCTGCACACTCTTTGCATATATTGCTTAGGTGCTGTCCAACCACAGGATTACTGATATTTGTGCTGCATTTGGGACCAGAGAAGTTCAAAGCAAAAACGAAAAACTTAAGGCTTTTTCCCGTCGTACAGGGTCTTGTTGTTTTCCTCTAAAATCTTTTCTGCTACTAGGGCAGCCTTAGCTTGTCCAAGTAGTAAAGTAGAGAAAAGGAAGAAAAACAAATAGAGAAGTCTAAGGAGAAGTAAAGAAAAGTAGACAAGCCTACAGAGAAACCATCTGAGAAATCAAGAAAAAGATCTCTGGATCCACCTGATCCTTGGTGTCTGGCATCTAAAAGTCCAAGCAAGTCAGATCCACCAGCTATTTGGATCTGATCCCCTGATCCTCAAGCTATTTTCTCACTAGAGCCAGAACATTCTTGGCTCCACCCATTTTACAGGAAAGCTGATACTCCACACCTCCATTGGAGATTTCGTCATCCAGAACTGTCCAATCCACCAGACTCCTTACTGAAATGGATGTGAACCATATGATGAAATTCTTAAGGACACAAATCCAACTGGAAGTCCTTTCACTGCTATCCATTGGGGGGGGGGGGGCTCTGGGTACAGACCCATCTATCCCTCCACATTTTTCTCCTGTACTGGTTTGCTCTGCAGATCCAGTTCCCATGTATCCAAGCCCTTGTGGGGCACCTCAGTCAAATCCAACAGTTTGAGGAACTTCAGCGGTGACTACATCCCTTACTGTCTTGACTCTGGTGGTGGAGTTGACTCCAAAATTTTCAAAGTGATCTCTTCCTCTCGGGGTCTCAGCACTAGATAATTTGGGTCCAAGGTCCTCCTCAGAGCCTGCCTCAGTTGGACTAGGGAAAGTTCCTGAGGTTTTGGATAGAGGAACATTTCCTTGGCTCCAGTTGCAATGGCTGCTTTTGAGGCTGGGCCAAGAACCAGATGCGGACCTCTAGTTTAGATCCTTCCCAACTCCCAGTAGATCTTGTGACTTATTTCTCTCATTCTGATTGATGGGAACATTTGGTACCTATAAACTTGGAGAACACTCAACACTTGAGTTCCCAGTCTGATTCAGACCTGTCTGCATAGGTACCCCAGAGGCAAGGTCCTAGAAAACTTAAACTCTTCTCCAGAGTCTGTCACTTAAGACATATATTTGGATGAAGGTAAAGGATTCCTTAGATACCCCCCCACCGAAGATGTCACATTTGGTGGCATCCTAGAACTGGTGAAAGGGGGGGGGTTGGTCCACCAGAACCCCTTCTCCAGCTGAGTCTGTGTTCCTCAAGGCTTTTGGAACTGGTTCATCTACATCCTGGGTGGTACCATCCACAGATGCCCTCAAAGATCTTGTGGCACAGTGGATATGAAAGGACCATGACTTAGTGAAACATCTCCCCAAAAGCCTGACAGAATTTTATTGACTCCAAAACATAGGAAACATTGGACAAAATGACTACCAGTAGATGCCATGGTAGTATCAGCAGCCATGAAAACTGGACTGTTTGAGGAGAGTTCTTCTGTTCATCCCCCTAAAAGGTAGTCAAGGACATTGGACAGATTGGGGAAATGGACTTATTCTTCAGCGACACATATGACCCAATTCAGAGGGACCTGACCAAGGAGCTTCCCAAGTCCCATTCAGGTAATTTACCACCAGATGTTCAAAATACAGTGGACACCCAGCTGTCTACCATACAATCTACTTCTAATGTGGCCATGCTCCTATTTTCTAATGCAGCGGATGGTACAGCCAGAACATCAGGCACTGGCATTACAATGTGTCGAGATGCCTGGATGCATCTGTGATGTTGTGGAAAGCTTCAAGATATCCTTTACTAATGCCTCATTTGATGGTTCCACCCTTTTTGGGTCAAAAGTTAAAGAAACACGTACTAGGAGTGAGCAGGATGGTAAGACCCTGACTGCCATGGGAATCCATTTCTCTGCTCCACAGATGATCTATTCCAGGAACCAAAAGGGTGGTAAGATGTGGTTCAGAAAATCACAGGGTTATTACCAAGACAGTTTTGGAGGCAGCTTGGGAGGTAACTTAAATGTTCATTGGCCCAGGGGTAGAGGTGGACACTGCATAATCAGGGTTTTTATGGTCCTTTCACCAAAAAACCCTATCAGCGGTCCTGAAAGGTTACCAGGCTGCTGCACTTTGGAGGCAGTTGGCTGGATGCACTTAACCTTAGGTACCCATACCTGGCAAAACATCACATCAAATTCCTGGGTGCTAAGGGTAATCACCAGAGGCTACACTATTCCCTTTTCTTATACTCCAAAAAAAGAAGTTAAAGGTTCCCGATATTCCACACAGTCAATTGGAATCTGTAGCAGCAGAGGTTTCATAGTTGCTAGAGAAAAGTCATCCAACAGCTCCCCTCAGACCAATTAGGATCTTGCGGCTATTGCAGGTTCTTTTTAGTCCCAAAGGAGACAGGGAGACTGAAGCCAATTTTGGACTTTGGACATTTCAATCAATTTGTGAAACAGACAAAGTTCCAGACGGTCATGGTACATTTTACCTCTTTTGAGGATGGATAATTGGATGTGCTCTATAAAGCTCCAGGGCGCCTACTGTCTTATAAAGATATAGATGCAGTCCAGGTGAGTTCTTCATTTCTGATTGGAAGCCAGTCATTTTCAGTTCAGAGCACTACACTTCTGTCTCACTACAGCTCCGGGTGTTCATGAAGATTATAGCAGTGGCAGCACTGTTTTTCCATCTCACCACAGTCCCCTGTGTGTTCATTAAGATTATAGCAATGGCAGCACTGCCCTTTCGTCTCACCATAGCCCCCTGGGTGTTCATAAATATTATAGTTGTGGCAGCACTGCCCTTTCATGTCACCACAGCCCCCTGGATGTTCACAAAGATTATAGCAGTGGCAGCACTGCCCTTCTGTCTCACCACAGCCCCCTGGATGTTCACAAAGATTATAGCAGTGGCAGCACTGCCCTTTCATCTCACCATAGCTCCCTGGGTGTTCACAAAGATTATAGCAGTGGCAGCACTGCCCTTCTGTCTCACCACAACCCCCTGGATGTTCACAAAGATTATAGCAGTGGCAGCACTGCCCTTCTGTCTCACCACAGCCCCCTGGATGTTCACAAAGATTATAGCAGTGGCAGCAGCTTACCTCTTGTCTTCCTGTATCTACACAATTGGCTCCTAACTGCTACTTTTAGGGATCTGCAGGTACAGCAACAGGCACTACTGCAGATCTACTTGGGGAATACAGGAAAATCAATCAAAAGAACTAACCATCTCCCATATAACAAGAGTTTATAGGATGTCATATCAACATAGTTCTTCAAATTGCAAGCTTGCAGATGCTACAGTATTGTCCTGATGAATAGTGGCCTCTCAGGGAGTTCATCATCCCCTTCCTCAACCAAGGTTGATTTCTTCATCTGCTAGGGCTGATGGCCTGTACCATTACATTAGTTCCACTGGCAAGACACCAGATGAGAGTATTACAGTGGGCTGTCTTGTTCCAGTGATCACAGAATCTACACCCTCTCCATGCCAAACCTCACCTCATATAAATTGCAGAGCTCATATCAAATGGTGGATAACTTCCTCATCAGTAATGGAAAGTGAGAGCTTTTTTCCAGTGATTCCCTGGGTCACAGTGACTACAGATGCTTCCCTTCTTGAGTGGGTTTGGGGTTTTTGAGGGGAAGAAAGTTGGAGATACTTCATCATCTCTATATCTTCACATCAGTATCTTGGAGATGAGCAGTCCTCGTAGCATTGCAGGCTTTTCAGGACTACCTACCCAAGGAGGTAGTATCCATTTAGACAGGCAACATGTCAATTGTCTGGTACATCAGCAAAGAGGAACACAGTCTTACCCACCATGCTGGGAGGCCATGAGAGTATGCCAATGGCGATGTCTTCATACCGGGAACATCAAATGTACTATCAGACATGTTGAGCAGATCAGTTCCATGGCTTCATGAGTGCTCTCTTAACCAGACAGTGGCAATGAACATTTTCAGCCATTGGGGCCTACCTTACTTTGACCTCTTTGTCTCTTACATGAACAAGTCCAGCAGTTACTTTGCCCTAATCCCTCCAAAGGGACAGTCACAGAGGGGTGCTGTAGTCCACAATTGCCCCCAGGGTCTCCTGTACGTTTTACATTGGATGCCACTTTTGAGAAAATTCATTCAAAAAGCCACAAGGTGCAAGACCAGAGTGATCTACATTGCTGCTTTCTGGCCTTGGCAGGTTTGGTTCTCGATACTTTAGCCTCATTTAAGTTGGATCCCAGCCCAGATCTTATGAGTCAAACATCCAGGTTGCCAATACTGGATCTACGAGCCCTAAAATTGTCTGCAAGGTTTCTCCAATTTTGACAGAGATGCCAGGCTTTTCCTCATCAGTGGTTCACAGTATTTCTTACTCACAAAAACACTCAACAAAAAAGATTTATCAGATCAAGTGGAAAATATTTTGTATTTGGGCTTATTCAAGAGAATTGAATCCATTCTCTAAACTGTTCCTACTGATCTTGAAACTTCTATCAGTACTTTTTCAGAAAGGGAAATTTTCATGTAGGACATAATGACTCTTCTTTTGCTTCTCTTCCCTGGAGAACAGCTTTGGAAATTTTCACTTTCTTGCTAAGACTCCTCATTAGGGATCCAGTTCCCCTATGGGTGTCACTGTCATGCTTCAAGCCTTCACCCAAAAATCCTTTGAACCAAAAGACTCTGCAGATGTCAAGTCTCTCGGAAGACTGTTTTTCTGGTTGCAATTACATCTGCTAGAATTTCTGAATTATAAGCACTGTTACATGAACCACAGTATCTCATTTTCCACAAAGAGTAACATTTTGAAAAAATTCTTCTTTTCTGCCAAGGTGACATCGGAAGTAAATTTGAATCAATTTGTTGATTTGCCAGTCTTTTTCCCCCAAGGTGTCAAGCAAAGGGGAATATTTGCTGCACACACTAGTTAAAAAAAGTCAGATCAGCTATATGTATCCTTCTCTAAAAATATATATCAAAAGTCACAATTTATAAATGAATGTCTGACTGCATTTCTTTTGTTTATAAGGAGTGGGTTTTACCCCCTACACAAGAAATCAAAAGTTAATTCACAAGAGCAATAGCTACTTTTACGGCATTCATGAAGAGAGTTCTCAATGACATTTGTGCAGCAGCAACATGGTCCAAGATTTGCACCTCTGTATCTCATTACAGATTGGACGTGCAGTCTAGAGCATCCCTTGGTTCCGCTGTTCTCAGGAACATCTTTCCCTGATACCCAGGTGTAACGGCTTGGGATCTGTCCCAAAAGTTGAATCTGATGAAAATAGACACTGTCCAATATGAAAGTTGTATACTTACAGTAATAATTTATCCTTGTCTCTTTTTGTCCAGTTCAACATCCCTTCCTCCTCTTCCCTTCCAGTATTGTCACTGTACCTTCTAAACATATCTGCAAACATGTCTAAAATGATTGTAATAAGCTGTAAGTAATGAGTAGTTGGAAAAAAACATTACGGATTAATGCAACAATAATTTTGTAAATAGCAGCCATTCGTTATCCGCTTGTTATCATTCTGCTACTGTTAAACAGCACGCCTTGTCTCAATACACCCACAGTCTCGGTAAAAGGAATGCCTCTCCATCCCAATGTTGCAGTCTAGGGAGTAAAAACATTTTACAAAGAAACTGAAGAAAAGGGATGTTTTATACGTCATATGCAGTGGTGGCCGTGCCTTTGCACCTAACTTGTGCATCCAGCTTAGTAACTTCGTGCAAACAATTTGCATTTTGTGCACTACTGTGCACACCCTGCAGTTCTGCAGTGGGTGGTCCATAAGTGCTCCATATTACACTTAATTCCTCTAACATTATACAGTGTCTCACCCACCCTCCTCCACACCATAGTACTGCATAATAATGGGAACTCTGTTCTTCATGCATTATATATAGAGAGAGAGAAAGGGGGAAGGGCAGGTTCTGGATGTATCTGTGCCCTTAAGTAAGAAAACACACAACCTGTTTAGGTCAGCGCATGTCCTATATCTGGCATGGGGACAAGTATGTTCTGTGCAGTGTTCCCCAAGTGGTGTACGATAAGCTAAAGAATAACCGATTGATTCATTTGTCACTAAATGCACAATATCCTTGTATCATTACACTATTAGTCTAACACATTCTCAACCCCTTTTACTTATTTTTCCAGGTAAGTAGCTGTTCTTTGGATGCTGTAATCACCAGCATTAAAGTATATTAATGTGGTCATATTTTCTGTGTAGACCTAAAAGGAAACAAAATACCTTCATTACTATTAGGGGGGGGGGGAATTCATATTTATGTACATGTTCATCATAATGTTCATTGTTGCAGTCCTCACCTTTGGAGACACCCTGCATGCAGGTAGCAACTGACTGACCTGACTTCCAAAGGTTTACTCTCCTACAAGCTTCAGCCAATGCCGTCATAACAAAGGTGTGAGTACATTGGTGCTAGAAATGGTGTATCTGTGTGTGCCATTCAATCTAGATATTCTTTGCCATGGAGTTTTCTCACAATACTCAGTCCATTGGTTAGCGTCCTTCCTGCAGCCAGATGAATACTCAATAGGAGATTTTTTTCAAATCATGTATTTATCTGCTCATGTTTTGAGGAGTTTGCAGTTAATAATTGTGTAGTGTGTTGAACACTAATCCTTAACAAGGATTTCCATTTAATGTGTTCTGTCACAGCCCGGAAAAAAACTTCTGTCAAAGCCTCTAGGAACTTCTTGCCTAAGAAAAAATAGTGGTTAAGAGAGAGGTGTGTATTGAGAAACCAAGAGCATTTCAGGCAACTCATGTTTTCATGGGTACAGTGACCCTGAGTGAGGTACTTTTTGTGCTCTTGCCCATAGAGTTGGTTTCTACCATGACCTCCAGGGCAGCTGCTGTGCAGGTGCTCATGATGTTGGTTTGTATACTTCCTCATAGACTGACATACCTCCTGAAGTAAAAGACCTTGTTTAGGACTTCATCCACATTGTATGCTAAAAGGTTTCTGGTGACTGCATTGAGATCTGTCTGTTCCCCACCTGCAGTCAAAGGCCTTCAGGATAGCAGTTCCAAAAGGCTCCAGTCACAAAGTGACGAAGTACAAATTGGGGCCTACCAGCATGCCTCATCCTAGGCCAGGTAGTGCCTCTTCCTGCTCCACCAGGTCCTTAGCTGAGCTTTTCAAGTACGTTGCATCTCTTTTTGAAGAACAGGAGGCCAGACTTGGATGTACTTGATAGATGTGTGGCACTTTCTAAAATGAACAGTGAGGAGCCTCTGCAAGAGGATTGTGATACCCACAAGTTAGAATCTGAGGAGCTGGCATGCATGAGCCTGATTCCATCCCTTGAAAGTTATTCTCACACCATAGATATGTGTTCCTGTGTTTCATCACAAGAGGATTTTTCTTTTAGAGAGACCCTTCACAAGATGAAGGTTTTCCAGTGAGAAGCTAAGAGTATTCTGAAGCCCAGCAAAAGTATTGAGCTTGCCTAAACCTAGAACTTCAGCTGTCCCTCCAGTGCCAGATGTCCTGGAAGATACAGTAGATGTAAAAGTTTACACACCCGTCAAAATGCCAGGTTTTTATGATATAAAAAATAAGACCACGATAAATCATTTAAAAACTTTTCCCATCTTTAATGTGACCTGTAACCTGTACAATTCAATAGAAAAACAAACAAATCTGTTAAGGGAAAAAATATAAAAAATAAAAAAGTACAATATACTGGTTGCATAAGTGTGTACACCCTTAAACTAATACTTTGTTGAAGCACCTTTTGATTTAATTGCAACATTCAGTCTAATTGGGTACACACATGCCATCAATTAAAGAGACTCTGATTAACCCCAAATAAAGTTCAGCTGTCCTAGTAGGATTTTCCTGACATTTACTCAGTTGCCTGTTACAGCAAAAGCCACAGTTCGTAGAGAGCTTACAGAGCATCAAAAGGATCTCATTGTTGAAAGGTTTCAGTCAGGAAAAGGGTACAAAAATTTTTCCATGGCATTGGCTATACCATGGAACACAGTGAAGACAGTCATCAAAAAGTAGAGACAATATGAGACAACAGTGATGTTGCAAAGAACTGGACGTCCCTCCAAATTTGATGAAGAGACGAGATGAAAACTGGCCAGGGAGGATGCCAAGAGACCTACAGCAACACTAAAGGAGCTGCAGGAATTTCTGGCAAGTACTGGTTGTGTACTACATGTGACAACAATCTCCTGTATTCTCCATATGTCTGGATATGGGGTAGGGTTGCAAGACAGAAGCTTTTTCTTACACACAAAAAAAATCCAGGTCCGGCTAAAATTTGCAAAACAATACATGAAGTCTCCCAAAAGCATGTGGAAAAATGTGTTATGGTCTGATGACACCATGGTTGAACTTTTTGGCCACAATTCCAAAAGGTACATTTGGTGCAAAAACAACACTTCGAAACACCAAAAGAACACCATCCCCATGGTGAAGCATGGTGGTGGCAGTATCATGCTTTGGGTTTGCTTTTCTTCAGTTGGAGCTGGGGCTTTGATCAAGGTGGAGGGAGTTATGAGCAGTTCCAAATACCAGTCACTTTTGGCCCAAAACCTTCGGGCGTCTGCTAGAAAGATGAAGATGACTAGGAATTTCACCTTTCAACACAACAGTGACCCTAAGCATACATCCAAATCAACAAAAGAATGGCTTCACCAGAAGAAAAAGTTTTGGAATGGCCCAGACCTAAATCCAATAGAAAATCTGTGGGGTGACCCGAAAAGGGCTGTGCACAAGAGATGCCCTTGCAATCTGACAGATTTGGAGTGCTTTTGCAAGGAAGAGTGGGCAAATATTGCCAAGTCAAGATGTGCCATGCTGATAGACTCCTACCCAAGAAGACTGAATGTTGTAATTAAATCAAAAGGTGCTTCATAGGTTCATAGGTAGGTACTAGGCTATCTGCTTGAGGGCATTTATAAGCCTAGCCAGAGTGTGTCAGCTTTTGCTACCCCATTGATTAATTAACTGAGCCACTGTCAAGAAGAGCCAATGAAGTGATCCCAGGAGTGTATTTTCTGTTACCCATCTACTCGTCAAGGTTTCTCTTAAAGAGTGTTAGTGAGGGGCTTTGCCTAATGTAGTTAGGAATTTTGTTCCAAAGCATGGGGAGTCTCTGTGACAGGAATCTATCCCTCCAGCATGTTCTATTTATTGTTGTGGCAAGGTTTAGCTCACTAGAGCGAGTGGCTCGCAGTGACTTGGATTTCTTTAGGTGGAGCATGTGCATCAATTCTGAGTTGGACATGGCTTTGTAAGTCAGGCAGAGGATCACCTCTGAGTAAGTGATATGCCACTGAGTACAGCCGGAGCTTTTCCAGTCGGGCTGCATAGGACATATGTTTGAGGCCAATAATCCTCTTGGTGAGGTACTTTTGTGGTCTTTCCAGCTGTTGGAAGTGTCTTGTGAGGTACATCCCAAATGGGGCATTGTACTCTGATGGGTCTGATGAGTGACGAGTAGAGGGGCACTATAACCTCTTTATTTCTAGATGAGAACCCTTTAGTAATTAGATGGGCTACATAGGATTTCCTAACTACTTTGGCAATATGATTGTCAAAGGAGAGATTACTATATACCTGGGTCCCCAGATCTCTTATTACCTCTTCTGTATTAAGGCGGCTGCCACCTATGTGGTAATTCATGGGTGTTTTGTTTTTCCCAAACGGGATGATTATGCATTTTTTGGCATTTAGCTTGAGACCATGACTTTGACACCAGGTGTCCATCTCAATAAGATCCTTTTGGAGAATGTCCATGTCAGCTGGAGAGTCAATTATGGCTCCCAGTTTGCAGTCATTGGCGAACTTGGTTAGCCATAGTCCTCCTGTGTTTTCCTGTACTTCTGAGAAGTGTATGCTGAACAGTAGGGGTCCCAGGACCGAGCCTTGTGGGACACCACTTGCGACTGGTTTAGAGTTGGACCTGGAGCCCGCTATTCTTACCGTGTGAGTTCTGTCTGTAAGCCAGTTGGCAACCCATCTAGTGACATAGGGGTTTATGTTCAGGCTGGTGAGTTTTTCTATAATTCCCGAGTGGGGAATGGTGTCAAAAGCCTTGGCGAGGTCAAGGTAGACTGTGTGAACCACCTTCCCCCCTCATCTATGGCCTTGGTGACTGTTTCGAAAGAAGTCAACCAGGTTTAGTAGACATGATCTGCCCTTAACAAAGCTGAACTGGGTCGGGTCAAGTGTTTGGAGGTTCCCAATGTCTTAACGAGTTCCATGATGATGCGCTCCATAGCCTTGCAGACCAGGTTAGTCAGGCTTATGGGGCGATAGTTACCAGGGTCAGTTGTGGCCCCTCCTTTGTGGAGCAGAATAACTGTTGCTATGTGCCATTCTATGGGCACATAGCCTGTGGAGAGGCTAAGGTTAAGCAGTGTGTTTAGGTGGGGATTAGTTTGTGCAAGACGCAGCCTGGGACACCATCTGGCCCCATTGACGCTGTGCTTTTGGCTTTTGAAAGGGCTGTTTTCACCTGTGCGTCTGTGATTTCCAGGACACTACACTTTTCCGGTATTGTTGTGGGCCCTTTTGGGAGGTGAGAGAGGGGTGAAGTTTGCACTGAATCTATCTGCCAGGATGTTGGCAATATCAGTAGGTTCAGTATATTTTGTGCTATTTTGCACTAGCTCAGAGCATATCTGTGAGTTGCCACTTAGATTCTTGACATAGCTAAAGAAGGCTTTCTGGTTATCTTTCGAATCCTTGGCTATTTTTCTTTTGAAGTTAGCCTTGGATGATTTCATGAGGGACCTTAGTTTCTTACTGATACTGATCAGGGATGTCTTTCCTTCTTGGGATTTGCTTTTTTTTCTGAACTAGTTTCCTCCTTCTGTTGTATGTTTAAGGGTGTGCACACACAGCAAAGTATTAGTTTAAGGGTGCGCACACATGCAACCAGTATATTGTACATTTTTTATATTTTTTCCCCTAACAGATTTATTTGTTTTTCGATTGAATTGTACAGGTTATAGGCCACATTAAAGGTAGGAAATGTTTTGAAATGATTTATTTTGGTCTCATTTTTTTATATCACAAAAACCTGGCATTTTAACAGGGTGTGTAAACTTTTTATATCCACTGTATATTTATTAATTTGTCACTGGAATCTGACTCCTTCCCTCCCTCCTTCTTGCTCATAGGAAACCCAACCAGTTCTACTGGAGCAAGGGTTCCCACAGATATCATTATTGGAACTACTTGGCAGATCCAGATGTGGTGTTCTGCACCCCAGCAAGGGAGTTGCCTCTGCTCCAACCAATAGTTATTTCCTCAGTCATGAGACAAGAGTGCTGAACAGATTTAGAGAGGAACATGTACACCTCTGCTGAGGAACATGTACGCCCCTGCTGAGGAACATGTACGCCCCTGCTGAGGAACATGTACGCCCCTGCTGAGGAACATGTACGCCCCTGCTGAGGAACATGTACGCCTCTGCTGAGGAACATGTACGCCTCTGCTGAGGAACATGTACACCTCTGCTGAGGAACATGTACATCTCTGCTACCATTTTCTTCGGTGCCTAAACTGCCAGTACTACATATGTAAGTGCCAGATGGCAGCTGAGGCAGAGGGTTTTAAAGACAGGCAATGCCGGATTTGTGAGGTCTTTCTAAATGGCCAAACATTTAAATTTGATTCTGATTTTGTGTGTGGATGACAAAAGGTACTGGGTCTGTACTATGGAGATGTATCTTATTGAAGACCATGCCCTTGCCAGACAGCCATAATGCCACCACCACTGAAAAATAGAAAATGCATGAATCGCATCGGGGTGTGATCATTTCCAATTCACCTTTTTCACTTTAGTTTGTCCACTATTCTCAGAGTGTTCACCTGAATGACTGCCTGACCCTAGCAATGTCCCAACAGAGCATCCTTCACTCTGGACTATACCCTGAGTTGCTATAGGAACCTGGACCTTACGGCCAGCAAGGAGACAGCCTACTTGAGCCTCTCATAGAAACTAGTTTTCCTGGGCCATGTCTGAGCAGCACTCTGCCCTTTCCTATGACTAAATGGCCTGTTTGACTCAATACTTAAGAGCATTCTGCAACAGAGGTCACTGCCAGGAATTTTCTAAGGTTGCTAAGTTTCATGATGTGTTTCTTTATAATGGTTCTTCTAGAATGCTTGCATGTGAAGCATTCACTGAAAAAGATGGTGTCAGCATATCCATTCCTTAGAAACCAAAATCCTCCTCCTTCCCTCCATCAAGGAGATATCATAGTGAATTCAGCAATTTTCTCAGAATCAGAGTTTTCTGTTGGGCATCTCAACCTACTGATCTGGCTTGGGGGGGAGGCTAATTTAGGAACCCTTCAAGTCCAGGATTCTTGGGAGGACAAGATGAGGAAAAAAAACTTCAAAGACGTGATGGCTGTCATACTTGCCGTAAAAGCCTCCAGCAATGCCCCATAGTAGGGTTTCTTCAGGTGAACAGAGACAATACAACTCTGATGTGGCACATAAACAAAGAGGAGCAGATTCATACCTGCTTTCCAGGCTGGACATGCAGTCCTGAGAGGTAGCTTTGAAAATGGGTACAGCACCGACTGCAACCTATATCCCCTCACAGCAAAAGTATGCTAGTGGCTAAGCTGAACAGATCCTAAGCGGGCCCCATGAATCAGTGCTAAACAGGGATGTCTTTCTGCATCTGAGCAGGTTGTGGAGTGTACTGGAAAGAGATCAGTTTGCTTCCCATCTGAACAATAGACTGGGCAAGTTTTGCAGCAGGACAGCAATTCCGGAAGCATGGAAAACAGATGCTTTCTCCCAGAATTGGACAGATCTGTCCCTTTATGCTTTTCCTCCAGGTCCTTTGATCCCCAAGGCACTACTTAAATTAAAGGACCAAAGTGTAAAGTGTTTGCTCAGTGCATGAACCTCCTGATTAAAAATAATGGTCACCTACTGCATGCAGACCTGGTGGAAATCTAGGGACCTTGACCCAAATAAAGCTAAAGTAGCTTTGGTCTTGAAATAATTAGACCTTTGCAAATCAGGTTTAAATTGCAGCTTTATAAAAGTGGATGCTCAGTCTGGTTTAGCCTCTCTACATGTAGACCTCCTTGTACTCTAGACCTTCAGTCATAAGGTTTCTCAGGGGAGTCATTCATCACTCTCAACCATGGGATCTCAGCTGTGTCTTCAACCAGTTGCTTCATTCTTCCTTCAATACCTGTCTTTGGAGACCATGTTTTGGTGGCCATTACTTTGCCAAAGGATTTCTGAACTTCAGACATTGATATGCTAAGAATCTTTTTGATCTTTCACCAAGATGGAGTATGCATGTCCGACCAACCTCAATTTTTTATTCCTAAGTTGGTCTATGAAATTATTGGAATGAGGCCATTCATGTTCCATTTTTCTTTCCAAATCCACAAAATTCAGGAGAAAGATCCCTGTATTCCTTAATCATAGACAGCTGAGATTTTACATAACACAAAACTAAGGAATTCAGAAAGTTTTGTCAGCTATTTCTCTCCTCTTTAAATAGGACAGGGGGGTAGATTGGCTGTCAAGCAAACTAAATGGTCTGGCTCATTGTATTTCTTTTTGTTACTTGTACCATGTCAGGCCTGTCCAAAACCAGTTTAGTGTCCACTCTACCAGCACCACTGCTGCCACCACAGCTTTCCATAGGAGAGTTACTACCCAACTACAGCAGAAGCAGCTACTTGGTCATATTGTGCATGCTGTCCAACCTCTAGGGATAGCGTCCAGTAATAGAACAGAGGGTTGCTTATGCCATCCCTCTTCCAGAACACGCTGCCCTTTCCGAATCTCATTTACTATAAGGACTGTAGTGAATATTGCAATTGTAAGTAGTTTTACTGTTGCAGTCCAGGTACCCTCCCTCCTTCCCACTTTCTTTGTCTTGACCTTTATTGCTGTCTGTATTTCATTACATACTTTCCCACTACACCTGGTTCCCTCCTTTATCTACTACCTGGAGGGGGGCATCAGGGTTCTTTGGGGTAGACCTAAAGCACTTGAACTTGTACCATCAGTTCCACTAGAGCTGTGGTACAAAGTTCCTTTCCCTAGCTTTTGTGCGAGCAAAAATTATCTGAAGATGGCATCAGTCAACCCTCCTGTATACCATGAATGAATGTTCACCTGTGGTGGGAAGGCATTGTCCAAACCCTGCAGAGGGTAAAGAATTTGAAGTCAAGTTGGCCACAGGTTACTTGCTTGCAAAATATCTCCAGCTGTGAGAACTGCAACAGTGAGTCTAATCAAGCATCTACATTTATGATAAGTTACTGACAACTATACTTTTCCCTTTTGTGGTACATCAGCACAGTTATTGTCCAGTTCCATTTTTTAATGTCGATTTTCTGGTTACAATATTGTCTGTCAAGCTTCTTTGGGCAAAGAGTAAAGTCTGAGTGTTGTGAAGAATAATGGTGGGACATTATTCTCAGTCTCATCTCTGACCAACAATATGCATCCTCTGAATTAGAATCTCCTTGTGTGCCCCATCTCTGTTCTGCTGTAACCCCCCTCTGAACTTCACCGGTTTATTATCTGCTACTGCATCTGAGAATAACTTATTTTTGTTTTTCTCTTTATCTGTTGTATTCTAGTGCGGGGGCTTCACTTTCATAGCATTCCTTATCGCATAACATGTCTCAGTTTTAATGCACCTTTATGGAGGGGGATCTGTCCACGTCTGTTGTGAGTCATCTCTTGCTTCACAAATTTCTCATAAGGGGTCCTCCAGCCCTTTTCCTTTGTGTCTTTTTGGGTTGTTAGTCATCTTGCCTCATCCTTCAGGACCTCTCATTCCATCTACTTTTAGTTTGTTTTCCAGCCCCACCCAACATGGTCTTCGGTTGTACCTCTGATGTAAACATTTCCAAGCCTCTCCTTTACCAAACACCATCTTGTTCCTTCCTTTGCAACCATTAACACTGCTGGATTAATTACTGAAGCAACAAATCCTGCATTCATTTTATAACTGCTTTGAGTTCCTTTCTTTTATAGGATACCACTGGAGATTTGACCTTCATGAACTTGACTTTTTGTCATGCCACACTATGTTTTTATGATGTCTTCTGTTTTGTGTACTCCATTCCTTCATTGTGCAGGACTCCATTGCCTTTAAAATGTGTCATGGAGAAGTGGATTATCAGTTTTCCCCATTCTATGCACTCTAGCTATGTGTGCTGAAAGAATTTTTAACATGCCAGCATATTCTCTTAAAATATTTTTAATGTACTGTAGCCTGGCACAGACAGTTCCACCTAGATCTGTTTTGCAGGTTATTTGTTTTTATTTCTAAAGGTTTAAGTTTAGATTGTAATTTGTGATCATGCCTGGGATCAGTTTCTCCTATTATTTAAGTCTTTGTGGTACTTCAGCTAATTCCTGCACCTCCCTTTCCTGCTGTCCTGTTCTTACTTGTGTCAATATGGCTGAGGAGTGGTAGGCCTTGGTCTGTTTCAACAGGAGAGACACCTGTTGAAAGAGTGGAATCATTTTAACCTTCTGGTTTGCTGTTTTGAAGCAACCAAGAATTTCCTTAATACATTCATTTTGTCAGCTGCTGTTTCCAAGGGGACAAATACTCTGCCATTATGAAAAATTAATTTAATCAGTGTCCATGGGGAGTTAGTAACAACAACAAAAAAAATGTGGCCCTACTTCATCGGGCTAACCATTCACCACCCCATGGCACCCCCTTCTGACAGGGGTCCTTGATGATCCTGTCTTATTAACACTGATGTTCATGTCTTGAAGAACTGTCTTCCTTGGATGGAGTCACTGTTGCAGTAATCTGTTATATTTGGGTTGCCATTTTTCCAGAGCTGTTTGTTTATTGAGAAAGCTAGCACTGGTATCGCACTTAGAGGTACTGATACGGTTAGCATGACACTCATATAAATCTATTGTCGGCATGCTCTGTGTTCACTTCTAAGAGTCATTATGGTTCATTTTTGTGGCAGAATAATTTGCTGTGTGGTACTCTGACATTTGTCATATTTTTATTATTTGTTGACTAGGTTAGTCCCACTTGGGTAGCAGTCTCTTTTCAGGGGAGACCTATTCTGTTATTTATACTGCTACAGGAAATTTGACTAGTGCATCAGGCATCTTCCCCTACTCTTTTCAATGGGTGCCATGAGATATTTTTCATCCACCATAGCTACCACCAACTCAGGCAGCTAGGGCATCAGTTTAACATTTCATCTGAGGGATGATACACTCATGAGATGATACACTCATGAGTGCAGCACCCCCCCCCCATATCTTGCAGTGCATTATCAACAATCCATCTACCTGGTGGGGGAATCAAACTCACACCCTTTTTACACCAAAGGTGAATGCACTACTTGTCATGCCACTGACACTGTATGTTTGCTTTTCCATGGAAAATGTCCTGAACAAATAAGTAAGTCTTCTCCTCAAGTCAAGAATCTTAGTAATTAAAAGTCACTTGCTTGAGATATTTGAAAGCTTTATCTGGTGTTCAACTGAAAAGACATCGGCATCTTTAAAAAAAAAAAAAAGAAGTGTTTTCCACATGGAAGGGGGGAGGGTGTTAAAAAAAATATGTACTCAGCAGTTACAGATAATGCCAAATGTCTTGAACTACTGCAGACTTCTTCCTGTTTTCATTCTAGAGCCAGTAACCATGGGATAGAGTGCTCTTCGTATCCAAGGTGCTCTCAGCCAGCTCAGGTTTTACCTGAAGCCGATGTAGACCATGGGCTGGAGTGCCCTTTGTACCCTAGGTGCTCTCAGCCAGCTCAGGTTTTACCTGAAGCAGATGCAGACCATGGGATAGAGTGCCCTTCATATCCTAGGTGCCTCAGCCAGCTCAGGTTTTACCTGAAGCAGATGCAGACCATGGGATAGAGTGCCCTTCATATCCTTGGTGCTCTCAGCCAGCTCAGGTTTTACCTGAAGCAGATGCAGACCATGGGATAGTGTGCCCTGCATATCCTAGGTGCCTCAGCCAGCTCAGGTTTTACCTGAAGCAGATGCAGACCATGGGCTGGAGTGCCCTTCATATCCTAGGTGCTCTCAGCCAGCTCAGGTTTTACCTGAAGCAGATGCAGACCATGGGATAGAGTGCCCTTCATATCCTAGGTGCTCTCAGCCAGCTCAGGTTTTACCTGAAGCAGATGCAGACCATGGGATAGAGTGCCCTTCATATCCTAGGTGCCTCAGCCAGCTCAGGTTTTAAGCAGATGCATGGATTTAGAGCTGTTTTTCTCATTTGCGTTGTGGAGACAAGGCTGGCAGAGGCCAAGTAAATCCTTTCCAACTGGATTACTGGCTGTACTATTTTTGTCACTAAGTAGTTCATTTGGAAAATGCTACAATCAAAGGTAGCTTCATCAGTGGTTGTGACTGCTTCTGTTGCCTGTACAAAAATGTCTCTATTGCATACATTTGCACCATGACCATTTGGCCATTGGCCCTCCTGTTAACAAGGAGTTGCTTGTGGGCTTTGGCACCTACTTCAAGACTCTGTCGTCTGAGCCTCACTTTTTAGCTATTCTTCAACAGTTTCCAGTTGTACCCAGTTACAGAGTCCCCATTGTTAGATACATTCCTTATTACTTGATATAATGTCCAGGACCCTTGTGGTTCATGTGGAGCATTCTCCCCCGGCCCCCGAAAAAAACAGCTGGAACCTACCTAGTCGGACATTTCCCAACAAACAAAAAAAAAATAAATAAAAATAAATGTGGTTAGGCTGCTCCTCTCCACTGCCCATAGTTAAATGTCTCTCAGAGGATGCCATACTTGGAGCATGCTAGTGTAGCTGTGGTGCATGCTAGTGTAGCTGTGGTGCATGCTAGTGTAGCTGTGGTGCATGCTAGTGTAGCTGTGGTGCAGATACGTAAGAGCAGCTGTCCCTTCAGCCTGCTCCCCATTATTTTCTACTGCTCACACAATTCGTTTGCCACTCCTAATTGTCCATGTGATCACCAAAGGCCCCCCCCCCCCCAAAAAAAAAAGCCTTCCAAAAAGATAAGATGTCTCTGGTTTCTCTGCTGCAATATTAACTGTAGACAGTGGCTGCTCTGACAGATTTGTCTCTGAGTTCACCAAGGTTTGGAAAGCCATTTCAAGGAACCATTGGATTCTAGTCCTGATCACCTTGTGCTGTGTTTTAGAGCTTTGCAGGTCCTCCCCGTAAGGAGAGCCACTGAAAAACCAGACAGTCTCAATGGAGCTGTTTAAAACCAGACCGTCTCAATGGAGCTGTTTAAAACCAGACAGTCTCAATGGAGCTGTTTAAGCAGCACCAAACTCTGCTGTCACAAGAGGCTTTAGACACTGTCATTCAGACTAGATTAGGGGCTTCTGCTCCCATTTGCCCTTGTTACCAAAGGGGTGAATGATTTCCATCCCATTCTGCACCTCAGAGACTTCAGCTGATTCATCTTGTCCTTGGTTCCAGATGACGGCTATTCAATGGCTCTTGCATTTGCTGCAGCACGGCACCTGAATAGTATGAATGGCCATGACAAATGGCTTTATGACACATCATTGTCCTGATATTACAGGAAGTTCCTTCGGTTTATTCTGGGTGGGGCAATGCCGCTCCACTGCCAAGCCTAAATGTAGCATCCCAGTGACCAACACTTTGTGTGCATTTTAAGATTGTCGTCATATATGAAGGATTTCTCCTTTCCCCTGAAATGCAACAGTCTTGGAGCTGGTATATATCATCTCCAATGATTATGAAGACATTTGCATATATTTTTCTGTCCTTAACTGCTGGTATTTGTCCCTCATCGTTTCAAATATTTATCGTGCAAATGTTCTCCAGCCTCTCTTCAGGATTTGGCCCAGTATCGAACATCAGCCCCATTATCTTCAGGATTTGGCCCAGTATCGAACATCAGCCCCATTATAAAGATTTTTGAAAATTAACCTTCAGGATTTGGCCCAGTATCGAACATCAGCCCCATTATAAAGATTTTTGAAAATTAATATATAATCAAAATTTGGTTACATTACTGTGGTTTGTTGTCAGGTGCACAGCATGATTTTGAAAATACTACAGCACCCTCACTGCGAAGTACATTAAAACTGATCCCCTCTGAAGCAACATAAATGAACTACTTTTAGGACTTCTTACAGCTGATGTATTTGTGGATGTGATTTTGAAACTGAACCAGTTCTTCTCACTCTACTCTCACCAGGTTCTGTTAAATGGGCCTGCATCCTATCCCCTTTCCTTTCAGGTACCACAGGTGCACCCCAAGGTTCTGTTCTCTGTCCCCTCCTGTTTAATATGTTCACCAACAATCTGTATACTTCTTCCCGAGTCTGTCTCATACAATAACACAGATGACTACACTAATTTCCTCCTCTGATAGCCTTTGACTCCATTGAGAGCTAACTCCATTGTAGTAGTTTGTCCTAAGTTGTATGGCATGACCATAGATGACAGCCTTAAGATTCAACCTATATTCCAAATGCAACTTTAAAAAATACTCCAAAAGTTAGTAATGCTTTGCAGAACAAAACATCCTCGCAACTAATACTAAAGTAACCCTAGCAAACACTAGCACCCATCCTCCCAAACCTTCAAGCTTCTCTAAAAACTAAATTTGAGCAATGTTATAAAAGATTGTGTGGTTTGCTGCAAACAAACCCAATCAAAGACACCACTGGACTGCACAACAAGAACTAAACTGGTTAGAACTACTTCACCATCTTGTATGCACCCAATTAATCACAGTACAAAAAATTATAAATAATCCAGCAACCTACCCAGCACCCAGCTCTTTGTACAGTTCTCCAGACCTACACACCACAGTGTCCCTTATAATGTCAAATTATGAACAACTCTGTATATGCAAAACAAAACATCAGCAATCTGTACTTTTAATTCAGTTTCAAAAACCTGGAACCCTTTCCTAAAAGTCAGGACATCACCCAATCTCCACATTCAAAACTTCTTGAATAAAAAGTCCTAATTCCTGGCATTGCTAATGCTTCTCACCAGCTAGTCCCATCCTATAATCCCTTTTTCTCTTTTACCCCAGCTCCATGTTCTGTTTTATTTCTCATCTTACTTTCTTGCAGTCATCTTCTTTCTTCCCTTCCTACATCTGTTATAATTGTCATTTTTCTGATCTGTTGTCCATCTCCCCTTACTATTGTCTCCTGTTTGACTACTGAAAATCTGACTTACGCTACACAATTATGTATCCTTCAAGTACTTGCAATTTGTAAATATCTTTTTTTTTCTCTAACTTTATACATATGCTTGCTTCTAACGTATACATACACATATTCCTTTCTTTATTGGCCAGTCTTTGCTCTCTCATCTCATATTCTTGTTAATTTATTAATAATCCTTTTCTCAGCTAATCACTGTCTTTTTTTATCTCTTTTGAATTCATGCATTTTTTTCTACTTATTTCATCTTTGTTTCCAGATATTTCTGTGTCTTCACCGCTTGTAATTTAAACAATTTGTGTTCCGTCACTAGACAATGCTATTATTTTATTCTGTTTTATGTTGGATTGTATATGGTTGTAAAAATGACAACTTCTGTAATTCTGCTATATTGTAATTGTAAATATGACAGTCAGTATCAAATGTTTGTATTTCTTATATGCTACAGTTTTGCTTTTATGTAGTATGTTGGAGCTTTTCTAGCCAGGTCTCTGTTGAAAATAAGCGATTGCCCAGTTGGACTTTCTCGGTAAACATTTCAATAAATAAATGTCAGTATTGTTTCTTTTTGCTGTATGGATCTCCAGTCATGGCTTAAAAGAATCAGCTTGGCAATCTACCTACCCATGTAGCAAACAGAAAATAAATAAATAGCAAGGCTGTGGGGGAATATGCATTTATAGCCATTGATCATAGAGTCTCATTTTTAGTCATGATGACTGTCTTGCCATTTAGGCTTTCTTCGCTGCCCATGATATTTAACCAGACCAGAGTGGCTGTAGCTTTGCAGGAGCAGGACTTCTGTGTTACCCTGTCTGGATGATGGGTCTTAGCATCTTAGTCCAGGTACTCCTGATGGCCTCATTGTTCTGCTACACCCATGATTGTAGTCCCTCAGTGGTGATGATAAAAATGGAAGAAGTGTTTTCTCTGAATCTGATTATTGACTTTATAGACTGCTATACCATGCTGGCCAGCCAGGCCCTTGGAGTGAGCCTAGGAAGTCATGGCTCTGGTATTTTTGGTGAGTATGTAGCACAACTTCTTGACCCATACCCTGGTGCATTGTCTGGGCTTAATGCCAGCCACGAACTTCTTGGTACCTCTCAAACATCTGAGGATGTAAATGTTTGTTGTAGTGGATTGTAGTGGTTTCGGAATCTCTACACTCTGTCCTGGCATCATGCCTCTTGTACCCAGGACTGGCAAAGAGTCCTTCCATGTCCTTTTTTTTTGAGGGGGGGGGCTTGCCCATACCTGCAGCCAAGCCTATCTCAGGTCCATACAACTAATTCATCACTGGCATTATGAGCACTGAGTTCAGCTCCCACACAGTGAAGATTGGTTCAAATAGCCCCCTTAGCCCTAATAGCTGTAAAGGAAAGTTACATTTGAGTCCACTCCTCATTTGGTCAGATATCTAGTTTCTTGTGCCAAAGATAAGATAGTTCATCATACTCCTGTTCAGGGAAGGGAAAGGCAGCAATTTTTTCTGACCCACTCTGATCCTGCAGTTGCAGATCTGAGATCAGTCTGGTCTGAGTTTGCTAAAAATGGCTTAGTTTAGATGTCAACTTGTTTGCCACGCAGGGAAATGTAGTCATGTAACTTTTCCATTCGTTAACATGGGAAGTTCCTGAATGCCTTCCTGCCATTGACTGTGATTCCACACCTCATCTCAAAGATCATTGAAAAAAAGCAAAAACTAATATTCATCATCCAGTGGTGGCTGGGAAGGGTGTGGTTTCAAACTGTCATATCCATGGCAGTAGGGAAGTGCTCACATTTTCATCTATGAATGTTCATGCAGGTGGAGGCAGAACCCTTAGTGGCTGAGATGGGTGAGCTTTCAGTATGTCGGGTCCCTGGCAGTACAAAAGTACTCCTAGTCCACGTAAGGATATTCATTGTGGTTGACAGCATTCTTGGTGGCTGTGAAGGGCACGGTTTCATTATGGCTCAGTACCTGACTCTTCAGACCGCTCCTTAAAACGTGCTGCATCACCTTCCTCCTTTAAACACCCTTTACTTTATGGGACGTCAGCTTCATGATTGACAGCTTTGCCTGTGAATTATTTCAGCATACCGATTTGGTGGAGAACATTTTTTCAGGCAGTCATAACCTCTACTCACAGCATCGTAGCGCTACAGGCTTTTTTGTGGGGAGCCTTTTGCGGTCTTCCACAAGTATCATTTATCCCTTTTAAGAAGCTGTGACCTGATGGAAGTGGGTCATCCTCAGACTAAAGTCATACTTTGGTATGGTGCAGTGGTGCAGCAGTAATGTTCTCACCTCACAGCAACAGGTTCTCCGGTTCAATTCTCTGCTGGGGTGCTTTCTCTGCAGAGTCTGCATGTCCTCCCTGCATTCATGTGGGTTTCCTCTGGGTGCTCCGGTTTCCTCCCACATCACAAAGACATTTATCTGGAGTGTTTCTCCCCGGACCTGTGCTGAAAATTGGCTTTGTTCCAAGTTGGACTTTCCCAGTAAACAAATGTTAAATAAAAAATAAAAATACACAATAGGACTGCTTGGTCATTCAAACTTTCCCAGGCAGCTACCCAACCCCAGAATGCAGTATGCCAGCTTTCCCTCTACAGATATTCAATACCTGTTATATTAACATCGGTCTCCTAAACAGCTCCTGGCTAATTGATAATTTTTGGATTTTTCTTTAATAATTCAGGTTGTGACAAACTGTTCATTCTTTCCCCGTTACTTTGTAAGGATTTTGTTTTTGTGGTCTTTATGAATGCACAGAAGTTTGGCTGAAATGTTCTCCCTTTTGTCTTTGGAATTTATATTAAAAAAACTTTCTTAAATATGATTTGGTACCTGCGTATTATCGCAACACATTTGCAGCATGACAAATGGCTGTTTTCCAAGGTGCAGCCATGCCGTCAAATGTTCTGAAAAGCAATGGAACTGTATATCGCCGAGAAAGTTAGAAAGATGTAGTAAGACTAAGAAGGGGCCCAACACTGTCTACTAATCACTGCAAGTACACCTTCTGCTTCAGTAACGTTAACTAGTTCTGCATTGCGAGTAACAGAGAAGTGGGCAACACACCTCTAAACTCTCTCTCTTCAGCTTTTTGCAGAAACTGCACAGGTTTGTGTCCTTTTGGGTTTTTTTTTTTTGCCCTGTTGGCCTCACTTCTGCTTTGCAAACCACGCTTTCAGCAGGGAGACATGCAAAAATTTAAAAGGATCAAGAAACTGCATTGTGTGACTTATTCTGCATATACCTCTAATGTGATCACAGGGCTTGTTGTAGCTCTATAGTAGTAGACAGCTGGTTTAACTATTTGTACTACTACCCTCCCAACCATTTTCTTTTATTTATGTCTTCAGTG
Organism: Protopterus annectens; assembly: GCF_019279795.1. Classification (NCBI taxonomy): domain Eukaryota; kingdom Metazoa; phylum Chordata; order Ceratodontiformes; family Protopteridae; genus Protopterus; species Protopterus annectens. The sequence goes on from NC_056747.1 coordinate 1,289,191,124, forward strand.
AGTCTTTCCTTGACAGCATTTGTTGCCAGGATAAAACGGAATGTGCATTATGCAGATTATGACTTATACAAAGCAACATGATATAGTAGCGGTGAAATGCAAACTTTTCAACAACCACATTACCCTTTTCATTTTTTTGAGTGATAACCCTGCATTAAATAACCTTAGGTGTGAAAGAAAACACACTGCTTCGCATTTCCACTGCATTAATGGTTACATTATCTCGTGCAAATGTGGTTGCGATAATACTCAAGTACCTATGATTCTTTTATTTCTAGTAACCTTTTTCAATTAGGCAAGTTGCAATTATTTCTGTTTTTTGGTCCGTTCACCATTGGGGAAAATTGGTGTGCATTTTTTGGGCTGCTCTTGCCTCACCTTAGGAAGCTGTTTGCTTTCTTTGCTCTGTTCTACCTTTGATGTGACCTTTGACATGTCCATTTTTGTAGTGTTATTTCACAAAAATGAAATGAAGGTTCTGCCTCTGCACAGAGGGGGAGATCCCTTCAAAGAACAATCAATCTGTTTTGCTTTGGCAAGGCTAATAAACTGGACTACTATGAGATATGTAAGGATTTTACCTAAGTTATCTCTTGGCACTGATGGAAAACTCCACCATTAGAATCAGGCACTTTCCACACAAGTGGCTTCCTTGGCATTGAGAGAATGTTCATGAGTAACAGGCTTAGCTCCTCCCACCTCATGAATGTTGCCGGCTAGGCATTCTTGCTCCACTTCAGTGTCCTTGGCTAGGAGGCAGGTCATCTCCAGTGTGTGATATACCAGTCAGGCACTGGGACCTTGAGTTGAGGTCCTCCTTCTGTTTGTGGGGTGAGTTACAACCAGATTACCACTTCCAGACACATCCTTCCAACATCTGGCACCACCTTCAGTCGAGTTAATGTAAGCTTGTGAGATTTGTATTATTTGTGAGTGATGCTGAGACCAATACCAAGATGAGACCCCACAGCCCTAGTTATTAACTTGGACTGCAGGAAGCTAGTGGAAGCCATAGTGCTAGTGCAGCATTAGGTGGCTGGAGCCAGTGCTGCAGCAGAATTCCAGCCTGGAACTAGCACAGCCTTGCCACCAGCCCCTTTCCTCTTCAGATGGTTGGATAAGCACAGCCTTGCCACCAGCCCTTTCCTCTTCAGATGGTTGGATACTTCCTTGTCACCACCTTCCTCCAGCTTCTGTAAGGTTAGCTGTGATATGCTAATGCTAGATGGTCACCCTGCATTTCTTCTTCATGCTGAGGCTTTTGACTTTGGCCTCATGATCAACTGTTCTAGGGTTGATTGTGCGAGCTTTGACTGAGCCCTCTAATGTTAATGTTGACTTTTTCCCTTTCAGCATTGTATGCATTAGCTTTCTCTGCTGCTAGTGCTGGAGGTTTGGGAGCCTTCGTTTAAGTTCTGTTTTCGGCTCCAGTGTCAGTCACATGACATCAGATGTCCACTGTTTTTGATCTTCCTTTGTCACCCAATCAGCTTCAGGTCTGGTTTCTTCATTTGACCCAGTCTCATCTCTTTCTCTGCCTGTCCACCAGCCTACTAACTAAAGGACAGTAAGACTAGGAAACCATTGTGGAGTCCAGCCAGCCATTTCAAAATGTAGACAGTCTTCTTCCTCTTCTTTGTCACTCCTCTTCAGTGAAGAAGGCCAGGTGCAAGAGGAAGCACCTTGTCTTCGGAGACCCCCACTTCTGATTTGTACATTGACAAGAACACAGATTCCCCAGCTGTGATCCTATTCCCTCTGCACAACAGACACTTCAGCAAGCATTTAGTTCCACCAGGTAGTTTTCATAGGTTACCGCCACTCAACTTAGATTATGTCCTGATAGCACCCAGGTTGCTTGGGCTTCTCTTAATAGTGATCACTATTCCTGAAAAGGAGTACAAAATCCTGCATCCATCCAGGGAAATTATATCTTAGTTTGCGACTTCAAGACCAGATATGCTGATCTCTACAGCATCTCTAGGAAAGGCTGTTAATCATCAGAGCTGTGCGATTCAGCTACCCAAGAAGGAATCCAGGGCAGTTGACTGTTTTTCAAATACATGTTTACATCCTCTGCATTTGCAGTGAAGGTGTTGTCATACTTTGGCCATAGGTGGAGTTCTGTAAAGACAGAGCAAATTAGACAATGTCAGTGGACATTTACTGGTATTTTTTCACTGTTTTAAAGCTATCTGTCCTGCCTGCTCTGGTTGGTTTTCCCACCAAGCAGTACTTCATTAACTGATGTGTTAACTGTTTAAATCATTCTTTAGACTCACCTGGCTGATGTTCTGCTGTTTTAAACATTTTTTTCAGTGTCCCACTGCTTTTTTTGTTATATTCTCTAGTGTTTCCCACTGAAACTAGGGTAGCTAGTAGCTGTACCATAGTTCAGATGCAGGCCTGCTGCTTCTGGAACTGTTCGTAGTTTGTTCTGAGCATGTATTCCAAGCCATCTTGGATTGGAAGGGGCCTATCTGCACTTTTGTGAGAGAATTGTGTTTGATTGGCATCTGACTAGTAAAGGAAGGCCAGTCTAGGTGTTGAAATAAGCATCCACATTAGTCCTTTTGAATTTTATTAGAGTTTTTCAAGTTTTAGCTTCTGATATTTAGGCCCTGCAGCTGAGCAGGTTTCTGCTTGTTTGTACCAAGCTATCAGATGACTAGAGGCTTCTGAGCTTCCAAAAACCATAAGTTGCCTGTTTTTTTTTTTGCTTATGCTATTTACTGCACTTTTTATTGCCTGCTGCCTACTTTTGTACTGTATTTATTTACTGTGTACTAAACTACATTGTTATACTGCAATTATCTGCTGCACTGTGCCTCTAAAATCAAATGTTATCACTGTTTTCACTGTTAGGAAAGCTTTTTTGTTGTTTCCACTGTTTTATTTACTAGTATTTCTTAACTGTTTTAAAGCTATCTGTTCTGCATGTTGTGGTTTTCCCACCAAGCACTACTTCATTAACTGTTCTCTTAACTGCATTTTTGTGAGAGAATTGTGTTTAACTGGCACCTGACTGATAAAAGGCTGGTCTAGGGCTTGGAATAAGCATCTTTATTGGTCCCTTTGAATTTTGTTAGAGTTTTTTTTCAAGTTTTAGCTTCTGGTATTTAGGTCCTGCATCTAAGCAGATTTCTGCTTGTTTGCACATTGCACAGCACCGTCTTTCTGCCGTGCAATTGTGCGCCAATCTGGACAGTTAATTTCAACAAATTTTTCATTCGCCATTTCTTCCTGGGTTTTAAGGGAAAATTAGTCATGTCTGAAAAGCCACCCCTAGTGACAATAGTCTTCAATCTAGCATTATGGACAGTTGGACTACCCCTGTTTCTCATGCCAACCTTGTTGACTTGGGTCTCTTGAGGCAGCGTAGCAATTGCCTCATGTACACAGACAACCCTCTATTAATAACAGTCTAGTACAGAGTGCAAGAGATTTATTTACACCAAGAATCTAGAATCCATGCTCTCTCTCACTCAAAATAGTAACACGGAAAAGGTTGTCAACTTACCCACTACTACATATTCACATAGTACCACTACTCATACACATAGTACACATCAAAGACATAAATCCACATGTGCAGAGGTTCTCAAAAAACTTACCAAAACACCAGAGACCTCCAAAACACAAGTATACTACAGCTAACACAGTCTCCACAGTACCCATGACACACAGCAACACCAGTGTCTCACCCACCAAGCCTGCAAGGTGTAACACTCAAAAAACAAGTTTTCTTGCCAATGGAGACTCAATAGTGAGACACACAATTGTCCCACTCACCAGGTTAGACAAGGAGAAAGTCACGGTCAGCTGCCTGTCCAGTGCTAGGATTTGCTAAATCACGCATGCATTCAGGTCTCTCAGCAACAAGTACCGTTATGACTCCGTCATAGTTCATGTTGGTGTGAATGGCCTGAGACGTACCTTACTGGAATATATGAAGAGATACATGGTCGAGCTCTCTGAGTTATGTGTCCCAGGCAGGTATGCCCCTACTGTTGAGCAGCATACTACCTTCATTTAGAATGATGCCACAGTATAAAGAAAAAATGATTGATTTCAATAATTGGCTTAGTTTTTGCTGTAATTCCAAGGGGATCCAGTTCCTGTCTGCCTGGGAAGCCATGGTCGACAAACCTCACTGCTTTCCAGAGACAGTTTGCACCTGGCACCCGTAGGCTTTCAGCTACTGGCAAAGGCTCTTGCCTCCCCCATAGTGCCTTTTTAGGCAAAGTCTCGAAAACAACATTACCAACGTGAAATTAAGCAATCAGAAAAAAATAAGGGTTATGCTGCTAAATGCTAGGAGCTTAAACCAAAAACTGCACTCCCTGGAAAAACATCTGTCACTAGACGATGCAGATGTCTGTGCAGTCACAGAAACCTGGTTTAAGGCCTCAGGGAGTACCCCATCCATGCAAGACTACAATGCCTTCAACACCTTTAGACCACAAAATGAATGTGTGAAAACCAAAGGAGGTGGCGTTTCAATCTGTACTATAGATAAATTCACCTCATGTGTGGTTAAACTGGGCAACTCCATGGAGTTGCTCCAGGTCCAGGTTACGGTGGGTAAGTCCCCATTCAAGTACTAGCCAGTTATAGATCCCACTCCATGGGTCACAACACCCACAAAGTCTACTTAACCAAACTGAAGACAATCCAAATTTTACCCAACACATTGGTTATGGGGGATTTTAATTAGCCCACCATCAACAGGGAAACCTACTCTAGCTCAAACTCAATGCCCTGGAGCAAATTGTCCTTACCCAGACAAGAGGAACAAACATTCTAGATCTGGTACTCACCAACATGTCAGACAGGTGCACTGCTGCAACTGTTGGACCCTCATTAGTTACAACTGACCACAAATCAGTCACCTTTGAATTGACACTAACACAATAACTCACAGAGAGTGAAATCAGACTAAAAAACATCACCAATGCAAACTATACCCTCCTAGGAGTAGGTATAAATGCATTCCAAGCCCCACCCCAAGCTGAAAGTGGTAACCAAGCCAAAGCTTACACTAAAGCCATGTACAATCACTTGCATAAGTGTAGAAACTGGTTTACTATCAAAAGGTTGAAATTCGTTTGGTCGACGTTCAGTTGGTTGAATTCATTACAGCTACAGGTCATAATATCAACGGCAAAATGTCTACATGTAAATGGTCGACACACACCTCAAACTAACACTAGTGTTTTTTGCAGGGGGGCTGTGCCCCCTGCACCCCCCCAATGGGGGGAGCTGCACCCCCCCACACCCCCCGCTACTTATATATTACAAATCCAAGATCGCACAACAGTGCTGACAAGGATAAAGCCTTGCCTGTTGTCAACATAAAGTCGACAGAAGGTCTACAGCACTGTCTGTCGACCAAATGAACTACTTAATATTAATTAGTCAACCAAATGTGTCATCCAAATGAATGTTAGACCAAATGAATTTCAACCTTTTGATAGTAAACCATAGAAGCTCAGCTGTGCCAGAGAAAATCAAAGCTAGAGCCCCAAGTAAAATCAAGCTGCCATGGTGGACTTCCAGCATCAAGAAACTCAACAATAAATGCAAAAAGTTGCTGACCAAGAAAGCAAAGACAAGGACCCAACAATGGAAAAGCACCCTCCTCAGCCTTAACAGGCAAATAAGACAACTTGTCAAATCCTCAGAGCTCCCTTGAGAGAAACCTAGTAAGTACTGCCAAGGATAACAATAAGGCCTTTTATAGCTTTGTATGTAACCTAAAGGGTAGGACCCAAGCATGTGCAGAACTGGTGGCCACAGTATCATACACATTGACCCCACAGAGATAGCAAACCCACTGGCAGATAGGTTTGGCAAAAATTTCACTCCCTTATCCCCTTCTAACTTACAACAAACCCTCCTCCAACCCCCCCCCCCACCTTAGATATCTGAAGAGCAGGTCCTCAAAGCCCTGTCCAAAGCAAAGAACACGGCCTCTATGGGACCAGATGACATCCCAGGCTGTCTTCTAAACAGGCTAAAACATAAACTGGCATCAGCATTAAGTACCCTTTTCAATCATAGCCTAACCACAGGCTTTGTTCCTGTGGAATTGAGAACAGCAATAATTATTCCCCTCCATAAAGGTGGCCTAGCAACAGACTCAGGAAATTACAGACCCATAAGGCTGACCAGCTTCATCTGTAAAGCCATGGAACATATCAATATGGACCTCATAAGTAAAGACATAGGTGACTTCCAATCCTACCCAATTCAGCATTGTGAAGAATAGATCCTGCCTGTTAAATTTAGTGGATTTCTTTGAAAGTGTGACCAAGGCCATTGACAAGGGCAAATCTGTACACACAGCATACCTCGACTTGGCAAAGGCTTTCGACACAATCCTACATTCAGGCATTACAGATAAACTTAGCAAACTGAATGTAAACCCCTTCATTGTAAGATGGGTTGCCAACTAGCTCACAAACCATACACACACTATCAAAGTGGTTGACTCCACATCAACCAGTAGACCTGTTACCAGCAGGGTGCCACAGAGCTCAGTGCTGGACCCCCTACGGTTTGGTATATACTACGCAGATGTTTAGGTCAAACCTAAAGGATTATGGCTGACCAAGTTCGCAGATGACTGCAAACGATGTCATTAGGGTCTCATATTGAACAATGACTGGTGTATTAGTCACAGTCTCAAACTGAATGCAAAGAAATGCATCATCATTCCCTTCAGCAAAAACAATGTCTCTTCACACTAGCAAATCAATAACTATACCCTAAGTACCCATGAAGTGGTAATGGACCTGGGATCACAGGTTGACCACGACCTTAACTTCGACCACCATGTGTCTACTGTTGTAAGGAAAGCTTTCCACATAGCTCACTTGATTAGTAAATGCATTACCTCGAGTGCAAATGAAGTTATAACCCCCCTATACTCTGCACTTATCGGGCCCATAATTGAGTATAATGCCCCATTCAGTATGTACCATACTAAGCACTAGAGAGACCTCAGAGGTTTCTAACAAAGAAGATCAATGGCTCCCAGGTTATGCCTTACATGGACCGACTAAAATCCCTGTCACTATATACTTCGTATCATATAGACTTCTTAGGAGAGACTTATACGTGGCCTAGAGAGCAACGCAAGACCCAAACCTAATGGACTTGCTGCATATCTGCAAATCAAATGGGCGACTTCAACTACCCCACCATTAACTGGGAAAACTACTCATGTACTAACTCCTTAGCACAACGCTTTCTGGAATTCATAAACTCCAATGCCCTAGATCAACTTATCCACACCCCCACCAGGGGCAACAATATCCTAGACCTAGTCATTACCAACATGAGTGACTGGTGTTCCACACCTGAAGTCAACTCCTCGTTGGTCTGATCCGACCATAAGCTAATCACCTTCGATATCCACATCCCACCCCCACACCCCATTAAGGAAACCACAGTAAGAAATTTCTCTAAAGCCAACTTCATGCTTAAGACAGAAGTAGTGAACTTCATGACACCCATGCAGATGGACAATAGAGTTACAACTGCTGAATCCTACACAAATGCACTCTATAAGCACTTACATGAGTGCATAGATCATGCTATCCCAAACAGAGCCAAGACGCTATCCTCCAAAAAAAGGAAGCCAGTCTGATGGTCCCCTGCCATAAACAAACTGTACAACAGAAGGAAGAAACTGTTGCAAAAGAGAGTAAAATCCCATGAGTGGAGGAGCTCCCTGGTCAGCCTCAGTAAGAAGCTGAGATCCCTTATAAGATCCTCCAAAGCTAGCTATGAAAATAAAATCGCCACTAATTCCAAGGGCAACCACAAAGCATTCTATAGCTATGTCAAGAATCTCAAAGGCAACACCCAGATGTGCTCTGAGTTACAGCACAAAGGCATGAAAATTACAGAACCAACTGATATTACCAACATCCTGGCAGGTTCAGTGCTAACTTTACCCCCACCCCCCACCCCTTAAAGGGCCCATATCTATACAGGAAGAATGCAGAGTCCCTGTAATCACAACTACGCAGGTGAAAGCTGCACTCTCTAAAGCCAAAAACACAGCATCCATGGGACCGGACAACATCCCAGGCTGCATTTTACACAAACTTCTGAATGAACTGGCTCCCCACTTAAGCACCATGTTCAATAATGGCCTCGCATCAGGCTTTGTGCCCACTGAATGGTGCACAACAACAGTTATCCCACTCCACAAAGGGGGAGCCACCACTGATCCCGGGAACTATAGACCTATTAGCCTGACGAGCCTGGTCTGCAAAGCCACAGAACGTATCATCATAGAACTCGTAAACAAAGACATTGGTAACCTCCAAATTCTGGATCCCACCCAGTTCGGGTTTGTGAAAGGCAGATCATGCCTCCTGAGCCTGATCGACTTCTTGAGGCAGTCACCAAAGCCGTAGATGAGGGTAAAGTGGTTCACACAGCCTATCTTGTCCTCGCCAAGGCTTTTGACACCATCCCCCATTCTGGAATTATAGCTAAACTCAATAAACTAGGCATAAATCCCTACGTCACAAGATGGGTTGCCAACTGGCTCACTGACAGAACCCACACTGTAAAAGTTGCAGACTCCAAATCTGACCTCAAGCCAGTGACAAGTGGAGTACCACAGGGTTCCGTCCTGGGGCCGCTCCTGTTTGGTATCTACTTCTCTGAAGTACAGGCTAACAGAGAAGGCCTCTGGCTAACGAAGTTCACAGATGACTGCAAACTAGGAGCCATAGTCAAGTCCCCAAATGATGTGAACATCCTACAGAAGAGCCTCTCTGAGACAGATGCCTGGTGTCAGAGCCATGGCCTCAAGCTCAATGCCAAAAAGTGCAGTGTCATCCCCTTTGGTAAAAACTCTGTACCCATGAACTACCACATAGGCAGCAATCTACTTAACACCGAATACGTGATAAGAAACCTTGGGACCCAGGTGGACAGTAGTCTCTCGTTTGATAGTCGCATCGCCACAGTAGTCAGGAAGCCCTTCTACGTGGCACACCTCATCATAAAAGGGTTCTCATCCAGGAAAAAAGAGGTCATCGTTACCCTCTACTCATCACTCATTAGACCCATTATAGAGTACAACGCCCCTTTTGGAATGTACCTCACAAGACATCTACAGCAGCTGGAAAGGCCACAGAAGTACCTCACAAAGAGGATTACTGGACTCAAACAAATGCCCTACACTGACCGCCTCAAAAAACTCCAGCTTTACTCCGTAGCATATCGCCTACTCAGAGGTGATCTCTGCCTAACATATAAAGCTATGTCAAACCCAGAGCTGTTGGACATGCTACACCTAAAGAAATCCCAATTCCTCCAAGCTACATGCTCTAGGGACCTAAACCTTCTCACCACAATAAACAGGACATGCTGGAGGGATAGATTCCTATCCCAGAGACTTCCCATACTCTGGAACAGGCTACCCATCTATGTCAAGCAAAGTTCTTCATTGGCACTCTTCAAGAAAAATCTTGATGAGTGGATGGGAAATAGGAAATACACCCCGGGGATCACTTCTGTGTCTCTGCTTGTCAGTGGCACAGGAAAATAACTTTCTTGGGTTGCGTAAGCCAGGGAACCTTGTTGTCACCCCTTGTATCGGCGTAAGGGGGTGATTAAGGGGCAGATGGTAAGGACATCAAGGCTGGTAAGTGATGAGGTTACATTTAAGTTGGAGATGTTCAAACTTATTGGCATGTTCTTGGATCGTGGATACCCTTTGAAATTACTGTTAAGTATAAAAAGAGAGGTTTATAAGAAAAGGGTTGATAAATATGCCCCGATTTTGGAGGTAGGGGTGACATCAATGGAAGGAAACAATTCAATGAATGTGGATAGAAATGATAAGGCCAGATTGGTTTTGAGATACAGTAAAAGGACACCTGAGTTGATGAATATAGTTAGAGATACTTGGAAATGTTCCTTTAGTGAAGAAGTGAAGGAAATTATTGGTAAGGAACCCGTTACAGTTTATGGTACGGGTGAGAATCTGAAAGACTTCTTTGAAAGGAAGGGGAAGAAGTATTTAAAATCTGTTATGAAGAAATGCGGTGTTTGCAGATGGTGCAGGTTTATAAATGAAGGTAGTTATGTGTGTGTGGGTGGGTACAAATATACTCTACCCTGCCCTGGACAATGTAACTGTAACACCAAAAATTTGGTCTATGTCGCTACATGCACCTGTTGTGAGGCATATTATGTTGGGAAGACCATAAGGAGTCTTCGTGACAGGATGGCTGAACATGTGAGATCCATCAATAAGGGTGATGTACATAATGCATTATATTTGCATAGTATTAAGTGTAAAAACTTTAAAACGTTTGTATTTTTCATCATAGGCCGGGTTATAGATTATGAACAGGAGGGTGACATAGTTAGTAAGGTGGGGGCATTGGAGACGGAATGGCAAATCAGATTAGATGCATGTAAGTATCCTGGATTGAACGACAATATTTCACTTAAATCATTGCTAAAATTGAGATCTCAGCATATTTAAAAGTATTATTTTTTGTATAGGGTATATAGAGATGTGTTATTTTATTTACTTTAATAATATGAATGTTGGATTAATTGTAGTAATTCTTGACATTATATTGTGATGTTGTAAATATTTTATGGTTAATAGGATATTGCTTTGTTTACAAGATATTTGCATATTTAATTGAGGGGTGGCTGGTGGTTATCCAATGGGAGTGTATCCTATGTGTTTTAAGTGGATTTTGAATTTTTTATGACGACTCTGAAGAAGCCAGAATACTGGTGAAAGTGCTTAGTCGTACTTGGAATAAATGGTTTTTGCTCTTTCTTGGATGGTGAAGTGTTCTTTGAGGTCATTTATTTTGTTTTAACCTTGTTGGCTAGGCTTGAATAGGCCCTTGGGCCGATAGCCTAGTACCTACCTATGAACCTACCTATGAACCTAGGGCTACCCATTCCAGTGACTTAAATATGGCCTGTGATTTAAATAGGACATGCTGGAGGGACAGATTTCTCCCAGCAACTACCAAGTCTTTGGAACAGGCTACCAATTCATGTGAAACAGAGCACCTGTATGACACTGTTCAAGAGGAGCCTAGATGAGTAGATGGAACACCATAAATTCTTACCAGGGATAGCACCCACAACCATCCTGGACATGGGTAGTCATAACTATATGCAGTCTTGGGTATTGACTAATACTTCTATAGTATTACATTAGGTTGAAATGGCTAGGCTTAAATTGACCTCCAGGTCAATAGTCTAGTAATCTCCTATGATCCTATGAAAGCTTCTGTCCCAGTGAGTGAAGTCTTCCATGGCCAACTTCGCCACATGCATAGCCATTGAAATACTATTCATTCAGCGCAGCAGCTTCAGTCACCACTGTACAACACCATGCCCAACTGCTTGATCTTGCAGAGGACCTCAAAGTGGCTTTTACAAATGCATGTTGCGAAAGAAGGCACTGCACATAAGTTTAAATTTTTTGTTCTAGAAGTCATACACGATAGTATTAGAGGTGGTGACATCAATAATGAGACAGAATCAGTGGAACAGAAGTGGATTATACGTTATCAAGCTGACAAACCACCAGGTCTCAATAGTAAGGTGTCTCTGAAGCCCTTTTTCAAAGCTAGAGCACTGAAACATTGACCAAATAGTACCAGGCTTATGTCCTTGGTTTCTTATATATGTCTTTGCTATGGTTTTTATTTTATATGTCCACAAGATTGACCAGTTTTATATGCATATTTTAGACAGATTTTATTATATGTATGTATGTATATATATATATATATATATATATATTTATATTAGTATATTTAAATGTTGATACATTTTAGAATTTATGTTTATGTTCATGTGATAGACCAGAGTCAGTTTTAATTACGTACTTAGCAATTTTTGAGCTGCAATGTATGTTTTATAGTGTTGCTGATTTATACACTGATGTTAGTTTCTTCACTGCTTAGACAAGGCAATGAATGTATTAAATTGGTTCAGTGATTAGTGTGCCTCATTGGCTGCTAGAATGTTTAAAGATGTGACTTAGTTTTAATATTTTGGTCTGAGGAAGCGGATGTAATCCGTGAAAGCGCTTACTTGTTGTGTTGCTATTAAAGAGTGCTGTGTTGGAACCAGTTTGCCTTTTTCTTCACTATTTGACTTTTACAAATGCCCCCTTCGAAAATCTTGAAATGTTCAGCTGTTGGAAAAATATTTATTAATGTGTGTATGCTTAATGCCAAATTAATAATCAAGTATTTTAATACGCATTTCATTCTATTTTTCATGCACTGTTTTATACAAATTGAGTTTCATATGAGACTGAAAAAGATGCTTTTTGAGAACTGCAGTATGCTTTCTGAAACTTGCAAGATGCCCTCTGACCTAGTAACTGCTAGCACAGCAATATTCTTGTTTATGCCTTGTGGAAATGTACTTGAGAAGCAGGTGTTTATCTGCTAGGTCAGAAGTAAATGAATGAACAATGCCTTATATTATAAATGTAATGATTCTAGACAAACAGCTTTGTCCAGAGGATGGGAACCTCTGCAGCTGTAGTAATTTAGAGATAAAGTAGACAAAGGATTATTAGAGAAATGAACTGCTAGCATTGTGCTTGATTTAGCCGTATTATCTTGAGTGTAACCTAACATGCATCTAACTGTGAGTAACCAAGGCCATGTTGTTATCCTCAGGAAGTTTCACATAAAAATTGATAAATCAGCAGAAATTCATGGGAAAGATGGTCAGCAGATGATGATGAAAAAGGTGGTAATCTGTTACGTCAGCATGGTAGGAGATGATCAGTTTGAGAATGTATAAAAATGAAAGTATTTCCTGTTTCTGGTTAGACAAACTCAGTATTAGCCCGTTTTTGTCTCCTTGCTGCAAGATTAAAGTGCCTTAACCTGAACCTACCGTGTTTTGATAATTTTTAAAGTATATTTTTCCTTTGACAGTTTGGTCCTTCAGACTGGAAAGTACCTCTCGCTCTAGGCCTAGGTCAGAATTGGGCCCAGTGGCATGCATCTGTACGGAGAAGAGGCCAAATCGGCTCTTCTGTTTTGAAAGACCTCCGACTGAATTGTCGTTTGAAAGAGGCCAGCCACTGTTTCTGATCTGGGATTGGAGGACGAGTCAACGATCCGGTGGATCAACTCACGGAGGGTCAGGTAAGGAGGAATTACCTTATTTCTGTTTTAAGATCAGGGACTAAGTACAGAACTGTTTTTTGTCAAGTAGATTTGCATATGCAGATCACGGACAGAAAAAGGGGTTACTGTTTTTTGTCATAGATCAGGGAAACAGAATAGGTTGGCAGTTATTCTAGATAAACTGTGAAAAGGTATAGATTTGTGGTACCACGTGATAGAAAGGGTTACGTAACAATTTACAGCTTAGCTAAGACAGCAGTGGGAAATCAGTGCGCAAAAGGTTCCCGAGGCCCGCCCCTAACTGAAGACGCGAAGTATATGCAATTACAGCGTGCCAATAATGTTAAGTACTACACCAAATGGGTTGATAAGTATAAATTAGAGGGTAATCTAGATAAACTCGCACTTATGAAACTTGTTAAACAGTTAAAAATAGACGCGAAAGGTCAACTAAAAAAGCAAAGACAATTAGGAGTCCCTCAGGCGCATAGGTGGCTTGAGGAAGCAAATCGCAGGGAGCAGGGAATTAAAAATTCAAAGACAATGTTCTTAGACAAAGAAGACAATAACTTGGTAATAGCAGAAGCCCCTCCTCTGCCCCCTCCACTTCCGTTGCCAAGTTATGAAGCAAGTGGACAAGCTGATCCACCTCCACTATACCCAGCTGTTCCTGCAAAATCACAACCGTTTGTCAGGGATCCTATCGAGACCAGGTCTTGAGCACGCGACTTGAGGAGAGAGATTGAATTAAATAGAAAATCAAAGGCTATCAGTGAAGAAGAGATATGTCCGCTCATAGAAGTACCAAATCCTCAGGCAGGACAGGCAGGACAGGATCCGACTATTTTAGTTTATAGACCATGGACACCGGAAGATATCCGGAAAGCCACGGAGGGAATTCTCCACCCAAAAGTGAATTTTAGAAAGTTTTTAGAAGACTTACAGGGTATGAGATTAAGTTACCATTTAAATGGAGAGGAAGTAGAAAAAGTAGTTAGACAAATTGTGGGTCCAGATTGGCACATGATCAGTGGCAACTAGAATCCTCATGACGCACAACTTAGACCACTCCCACATACTAATGCAGAACTGGATGGCAGAGTAAAAGGTCTGACAGACCGAATCTCTGACAAGTGGAAGCCGAGGGCTGATTGGACTTGCATTAATCAATGCATTCAACAGGAAGGTGAAACAGTTGATATATATTATGCTAGACTGTTAGAGTGTTTTAATAATCATTGCAGAATGCAGATACCAGAGAACCAGACACAAGATTCCTCATATGAACAACAGTTAAAGAATGCATTCTTGAAGGGTAGTATAACTCCCATTAGCAGCTTTATTACAAAGCATATGGTAGATCATTGAACAAGTAGATTACAGCCATTACTTGAATATGCTAGACATGCAGAAAGACACTTCAATAGTAAAAAGAAAAAGAAAACTCAAGTATTTTCGGCAGAAGATGGGTCAGAAGTATTTGTAGTACAAACTGGGAAAAAGGGTAAGAAAAATACCCAGGGAAATAAACAATCTGACAAACGATCAGAAGATTTCGAGGAAAGAAAGAAAAAGGGTGAATGTTTTAAGTGCAGGAAAAAAGGACATTTAGCGAGGGATTGCAGGCTAAAAAAAAGGCGACTACAGAAAATAAGGAGGATGAAGAATGACTATATGATAGTCAGGAATCATTGGAAGAGAGTAAGCAGGGAAAGGTAAGTGCAAATATGATATCGGGAGTAGAGGATGTGACACAAGGGGTAGAGGATGTATATGAATTCACAGACATAGAAGAAGATGAAATTTTAGACCTAGCTCTTCTGAGCTTAGAGCTTTACTTAGCAGACACAAAACCAGAAGTGACACTTCTGGTAGAGGGGAGGGAGGTTAAATTTTTGTGTGACTCAGGGGCTTCACGGACCCTGATACACCCTTCCAAGTTACCGGAAGATACAGAATCACCAGATTATATACTAGTGAAAGCAGCCAATGGACAGCTGTATCGGGAGCCACTCTCCCATGATATAACAATAACAGACCCCATTTCAGTAATGACCCAGAAAAGTAAAATTGTAGTTTCTGCAAAATGCCCAGTAAATCTTTTGGGTAGAGATTTGATGCAGATATTTGGCATAGCCATAGTTCCAACCATGCAGGGTATGGAAGCACAGCGACAGATGGATACTTTTGTAGTGCGACCGGAGGGTGAAACGTATTATTGGTACAGCTAGGACTTGGTTACGACTGGCCCAGGGGCAGTAACTGAAGAACTGATGAACGTAGCCATCAGTAAGTCCCACTCCCTCGACATTGACAAACAGCATTTGTTGCATTGTACTCTATATTACTGTAATAGACCAGGACCTGATAAAGATTATGAACAGGAATTGTTTCAGAACCATGCAAACAGACTAGTATTGTGAAATTTGTACTGGGATGCAGAGGGGAACAGTGTAGCAAGCTGTTCATTGCCCCAGGAATTTTTAGCACTTTATAAATCTAATCGACTGCCACATGTTAGTTTTACCAAGAACAAAAATTTGAAATGGGCAGACTTAGGTGAAAAAGTCACAAGGTGGGAAAAGCAGACAGAATTAGAGCTCTCCAAACAAGGAGTACAGAAACAGAAATTGAATTGGATTACACAGACACACCCAGCTGTACACTCACAGGCTAGTGAGAATAGCTGAGTATTACTCTTATTGGAAGAAGAGGAAAAAGCCTTGCGGGACATACCAGACAATCTCTGGCAGCAGGGAAATCAGATGTAGGACTCATACGAACAGCAGGACCAGTTACCATAACGCCAAAGTCAGCATTTAGACCCCAGAAAAGACAGTATCCCTTGAGAAAGGATGCAGAGATAGGAATCAAGCCATTTATAGCAGCTTTACTTAAGGAAGGAGTCTTAATAGAATCTCCTGATTCACCATGTAATACACCTTTATTTCCTGTCAAGAAAGCAAACTGGGAATGGCGTTATGGTCCAAGACTTACAAGCTGTAAATAATGCAGTTATACCTAGGGCACCAACGGTGCCAGATCCACACACCTTACTGAATGATTTAAATCCAGAGAAAAAATATTTTTCAGTAGTAGATATTAGTAATGCATTTTTCTCTATACCGATACACCCTGACAGCCAATATTGGTTTGCATTTACATTTCAAGGAAAGCGGTACACATATACGAGATTACCACAGGGATATTGTGAAAGCCCAACAATATTTGCACAGGAAATGGCAAGCAACCTGGCGGGATTTATCCCACCGAAAGGTAGTCAGATTCTACTTTATGTAGACGACATTCTGCTGGCAGCCCCCACCCAGCAAGAATTCAAAGAGGACACGATAGCTTTATTACAATTTTTAGCTACTCAAGGTCACAAAGTAAACAAAGACAAGTTACAGCTTTGGAGAAAACAAGTTAAGTACTTGGGATATGTAATATCCAAAGAAGGTAGAATATTAGATGACAGAAAAACAGCAATTTTACAAGCACCCTAGACCAACTACCAAGAAGGAAATGATGTCCTTCCTGGGAACTACTAATTTCTGTTGGAGTTGGATACCGAACTATGCTTTGGAATCTGCTCCGCTGGCCGATTTAATATTTAAAAAGCCGATGGCAGCACAGGATTTATTACAATGGACACCTGAAGCAGAAGCAGCTTTCTGTAAGCTGAAACAATTGATAGCATCATCTTTAGTTCTAGGATTACCAAACTATCACAAGCAGTTTATTCAAACTGTAGATTGTAAGCAAGGTTATATGACATCAGTATTGACACAGCAACATGGGGACAAACAACGCCCCATAGCTTACTATTCATCACAGTTAGACCCAGTGGCGTGATCCCTGCCCCACTGTGTACAAGCAGTAGTTGCAGCTGCAATGGCAGTGCAGGCTTCAGCCTCAGTAGTGCTATTCCACCCTCTCACATTGAGAGTGCCTCATGCAGTCGCAATTATTTTACTGCAAGAAAAAGTAGCATATCTTTCTCCAGCTAGGCATCTTTCCTGTATGACCATACTGTTGAGCCAACCTCATATGATAATTGAACAATGCACAACTTTGAATCCGTCAACTCTGCTTCCAACCCCTGCAGATGGCAAACCACACTGTTGCCTGCAGGAGATTGAGCAAAAGACATTACCTAGACAAGACCTTACGGATGTTCCCTTGGATGATGCCGAGGTGGCATGCTATGTGGATGGCTCATGCAGGAGGGGTCCAACAGGACAGAACCTAGTGGGGTATGCAGTCATTTCTGATACTGAAACTTTAGAAGCAAAATCTTTACCAAACAACTTATCTGCACAAGTGGCAGAATTGATTGCCTTAACAAGGGCATGTACCTTAGCAAAAGGTAAGAAAGTGAACATTTATACTGACAGTCAGTATGCTTTTTCTACTGTACATGCTTTTGCGCAACAGTGGAAAAATAGAGGAATGATAACATCTACTGGTAAACCGATCAATCATGCGCAACTTATTTTAGACTTGTTAGATTCAATTCAGTTACCTAAAAAAGTAGCTATTTGCAAATGCATAACTCATACGAAACAGGACAGAATTTCAAAAGGTAATGCACAGGCTGATACAGCTGCAAAGCAGGCAGCCCCAGCCACAGAAACTTTTCTTTTGAATGAGAAATTACAACCCTCAGAGACTTTAGATTTAGAAATGTTAAAAACAATGCAGACACTTACTACAAATATTGAAAAACAGAAGTGGATAAAACAAGGAGCAATCCTTGAAAAGGGACTGTACATCTCCAAGGAAAAGAAACCGATTTTGCCATCTAATTTGTTTAGATATGCAACGTTGTTGAGCCATGGGCAGAGCCATGTCTCAACAGGGGGGATGGTACAGTTAGTGAATCGAGTATTTACAACCTATGGATTTACCAATTATACAAAAAATTTTTGTGCAGCATGCCATGTTTGTAACAAGCAATCATGCACAAGGAGAGTTGAAGCCTAAGCAAGGGAATTTTCCTACACAACCATATCCGTTCCATACTATTTGTATGGCTTTCATAGAATTGAATAAATGTGAAAATAAGAAATATTGCATTGTTATTATAGACATGTTTTCCAAATGGGTAGAAGCGTTTCCAACTAAAAATCCAGATGCAGCTACTGTTGCAAAGGTCCTTGTTAAAGAAATTATACCCAGATTTGGTATACCGGAAAAGATTTATAGTGATAACGGGACACATTTTGTGAACCAAACAATTCAGCAACTTAGTCGCTATTTTGGGATATCGTTAAAGAACCACTGCGCTTATCACCCCCAATCTGCAGGGCTAGTAGAGAGGCATAATGGGGTGCTGAAGAATAAACTTAGGAAATTGATAGCAAAGACACAGAAAAACTGGGTGTACTGTTTGCCTTTAGCACTGTTGAGTATGAGAACTGTTCCAAATGTGAAGGGATTAACTCCTTTTGAAACCTTGTTTGGGAGGTCATATTATACACCTCAGTGGAAACCTCTCACGCCTACAGAGCAGGAGGCTGACAGTTCACTTGCTTGGGTATATGAGGCGATTTTTGAATAACAAACTTTTGCAGTTAAATTCTGTTTCAGATAAAGAGCAACCGAAATCGGAAGCACCAGTAGCCCCAGGCACCTGGGTCTGGGTGAAGATTGTGAAGCGAAAGAATTGGAGTTCTCCGAAGTGGGAAGGGCCGTACCGGGTACTACTGTCGACACCCACTGCAGTCAAGATCGCAGAGCAAGCTTCCTGGATTCATTTGACGCACTGTAAACTGGTTAAAAACTTTGAACTGGACAAAAACTTTGTTACTGTTGCACAACGAGAACAAAATGGCCCGGTACAGAGTGAGTAGAGACATTGAGCAACCTCAGAAAACTTGTATGATTGTTTTTATTGCAATATTAATCACACTGTTCTTTTTGTTGTGGCCATTCCTTTTTCTTGACACAAAGGTTGAACTGATTAGACGTAATGAACCAAACATAGACTGGCATCCGAACTTTAACACTTATCAGGCAATTACACGTGTGTATGCAGAGACTTTTAATGTTTCGAACTGCTAGGTCTGTACGGCCATACCAACAGCATACGGGGGTTTATTAATGACTGCTATCCCCCTAGGGGTCAATGAGACCTGGGAAAATCTGTTTTTTGACACAGTGCTATTAAAGCACAAGATAAAGTAGCGCTGTATTTGTCTGCGACACAAAAAGGAATTGTATGTTTCTATAAAAATGATACCATCCAAGTTGGATGGAGCAAATGCAATGTTACAGTACAGTATAAATGTTATAGAAAACCAAATGATTTGAATGGATCTTGTAGTACAGATTATGACTCATTTTTGAAATTTATGCATAAGACTCTTGATCAGGTACAACGCAATCCTGTACTTTTCAAGCAGTTATCTGTAATAGATAGGAAAATGTTTCATGCAGGGCAGTCATTTCGTAACAAAGTAATAACTAAGGTAGAAGACTGTTATTTTGTGTGTGGTAAAAAAGCATATAAATGGTTACCTGAGAATTGGTCTGGCAGTTGTTTTTTGGGGTACCTGGTTCCGGCCATCCGACACACTGCTGTTTTGCCTCAAGGGAATATTCTAAATACTTGAGACGTAACCAAAAAGACTGTCAAGAAAGCCGGGAATCCAGTGGGATGGATCGAAGCGAGCTGGAAAGACCATCGTGATGTGAGAGCCAAACTTGCGCACATGGACTTGAGTGATGCTGTCTTATACTGGGCAGGTATATCACCTATGTATGGCGGAGTTAAATCAATATGGGAACTGCGAAAACTGTCCAAACTTCTCAAAGTAATGAGCAATGCGACTTTTTCTGCTCTTGAACTGATAACTGATGAACTGAATGCCATGAGAACTGTGGTGCTCCAAAACCGAATGGCTCTTGACTTCACCCTAGCGGCGAGAGGCGGAACTTGCGCTTTAATCAAAGAAAAATGCTGTGCGTTTATTCCTGACCATCAGCATGAGATTAACGATCATCTGGAGGTGATTCAGCAAGTGTCGGACATGACCAAACCAGGCCCAAACCCTCTGACAGACTTTTTCCAGAATGCCTTTGGGGGGGGCTCCATTTTTATGAACATATTGATTGCTATTGGGGTAGGATTACTCCTAATAGGAGTTTGCATTTGTTGTGGAATCCCCTGCATGAAGAGATTAATTAAAGAATTCATAGATATATCCGTATCTGAGACTATGTATCAAAGTACTGAATTTGAAGAGCTGCTAGAATGTGAAACACTTTCATAAAAGTTTAAATTGAATGACTTTCTTAACTGCAAATCCTGAATGGAAGAGGTTAGGAAAAGAAACAAGCTGTTTATTCTTTTTTGAAAATAGAATAAAAAAGTATTAACAGGAGGGAAATGTTGGAAAAATATGTATTAATGTGTGTATGCTTAATGCCAAATTAATAATCAAGTATTTTAATTTGCTTTTCATTCTATTTTTCATGCACTGTGTTTTATACAAATTGAGTTTCATTTGAGACTGTAAAAGATGCTTTTTGAGAACTGCAGTATGCTTTCTGAAACTTGCAAGTTGCCCTCTGACCTAGTAACTGCTAGCACAGCAATATTCTTGTTTATGCCTTGTGGAAATGTACTTGAGAAGCAGGTGTTTATCTGCTAGGTCAGAAGTAAATGAATGAACAATGTCTTACATTATAAATGTAATGATTCTAGACAAACAGCTTTGTCCAGAGGATGGGAACCTCTGCAGCTGTAGTAATTTACAGATAAAGTAGACAAAGGATTATTAGAGAAATGAACTGCTAGCATTGTGCTTGATTTAGCTGTAGTATCTTGAGTGTAACATAACATGAGTAACCAAGGCCATGTTGTTTTCCTCAGGAAGTTTCACATAAAAATTGATAAATCAGCAGAAATTCATGGGAAAGATGGTCAGCAGATGATGATGAAAAAGGTGGTAATCTGTTACGTCAGCATGGTAGGAGATGATCAGTTTGAGAATGTATAAAAATGAAAGTATTTCCTGTTTCTGGTTAGACAAACTCAGTATTAGCACGTTTTTGTCTCCTTGCTGCAAGATTAAAGTGCCTTAACCTGAACCTACCGTGTTTTGATAATTTTTAAACTATATTTTTCCTTTGACATCAGCCCAGAGGATAAGGCACACATTAGAAGAAGAAGCAAGCAAGAGGAAAAACTAAATATTTTCCTTTCGTCAGTACTCCTTCTCCCCAAAAAGCCACAAGCACAATATTCAGGCTGTGGTAGGACGTCCAGCCTCTCTCGCTGCTTCCAGAGAGCTTACAGTGGATGACAGTTGTTTACAGTAATTGTTGGGCAGCTAGGGTCATTCTATAGAGGATTGCAGCAGCCCTAAGGACTTGCCGAACTGCTTCCCCTGGAGACAGTGAGGCGTTACTTGTCCCACCAGCTAATAGCATGGCTTTACATCACCACTGACACATGGTTAAAGGCCATCATTTCCAGACATTACACAATCACATTTATTTTAATCTGAATGTCCCCTTTCCCCCACCCTTACTCTATACCCCACCCCATAAGAAAAAAGTGGCAAGTCTCAAGGTGCATCATCTCTTAAGAAAATGAGTAATCCTTAGAGATTCCACCAAACCTGAAAGGGTTAGGATTTTACTCCCAAATTCTTTTTGCTGCTAAAAAGGGCCAGGTGCTGATTTTCAGCTTAAACAACCTGAATAACTCTGCTCTCAAGATGCCTTCTACATGGTGTTGATGTTCATCGTGTTTCACTGTTGCAGTCATTACACTTGGGGTTATCCTGCTGGCAGGCTACCCGCAGTCGGCCCAAATTCCAAAGTCCCGGTCCGGCATCAGCTGCTATCGCCTCCTCCCTGACGCCAGTGCACCAAGGGTATATAAGATGCAGCCAACGCCATTTTCCCTAGTCTTTCTTGCCATGCAGTGCCCGAAGCAAAAGCAGTTCACAAGTGCCGGTCGGCCAACTCCTGCGATTTTCAAAATTGAATTTCGGATCCGAAGTCTTCAATAAAGCTAAGTACCCCATTGGGGAAACTTTTTTCTTGCTCCAGACCAATGTCAGAAAAAGTTAACAATTGTATTTCTTGTGAGAAGCAAATACCTCATAAGGATTTTCATTCTTACTGTATTCCTTGCTTAGGCCCTGACCACGACGTTGCTAGTTGTCGGTTTTCTGCTAGATTTAACCAACGCACTATTAAGCGTCGGTATGATTTTGCATTTTATTACTTTTGCCAAAGGTTTAACTATATAATGCCATCGGAACAGCTGATGACTGGAGTTCATAAAAAGCGGAAGGAAAATGAAAAGGACAGGCATCCGAGGTCCAAAACTGACGGCGAAGCCTCTTCTAGGCCAGTCGCCGGTTCTCAGTGAGGCGCTTTCGCAGCCCCTGACACCCGCTACCTCAGAGCCACAGGCCGCCTCCGACTCCCACGTGGAGACAACTAGGCCTCTGGATACTCAAGGTATTGGGCCTTCGGAAACTATTCCCTCAGATGGGTCCAGAGCCGCTGAGCAGGCATCGGCTTCTGAGGGTGTTTTCAGACCTACACAGCTTTATATCAAGTCAACTTCAGCATCAAAGACAAAGACTAAAACAGCTTTAAAGACAAGGAAACAAGTACAGCATTCCCCAGGACAGACTTCCATGCCTAAGAAACAGATGCTCAAAATGGCCGAAGACCTAATTACTTTGATCAGGGGTTCCCATTCCCCCTCCTGATAAGAGGCCTAGGCAAGACACTGAATATGATTCCTCTGATCAGGTTTCCATTTCCTCTGACTCCTCTTCAGAACAGGGATACTCTATTTCTCCTTATGAGGATTCTGACGCTGAAGAATCTATTCCTTCAGCTTCCCCTCCTGAGGATTATTCCTTTGGAGAAACCCTGCATACCATGAGGGAGCATTTCCACTGGGAGAGTCAAGATTACTCAGAATCTAAGAAAAGGCTCAGAGACTTTCTTCTACTACCTCAGCACAGACCTCTTGCTATTCCACCTGTTCTAGACATTGTAGATGATGTGTTTTCAGAGTCCAGACTGTCTCCCGACTCCTTACCTCCTGCACCTGTTAAATCAGACAGATACTACAGGGTTCCAGATTCTCATAAATTTCTATATAAAAACCCTGCTGCTGACCCAGAAACTATATCTCAGGGTCCCAAAGGGGTCAAGGCCTCTACTGCAAAAAAAACCCTGTCCCCTCAGATAGGGACTCAAGGGCACTGGACAGATGGGGGAAAAAGTTTACACATCTGCTACCTTGGCTGTAAGGGCTTTCATATGCTTAAATATCAGCAATACTTAATGTCATTACTAAAACAGAAAATGTTGACAAATTCTGAATGTTCTGAAAACAAGGAAATGCAGGATTTATTGCATGCAACTGAACAAGTGGGAAAGCATACTTTGCAATGTGGTTTTGATTCACTGAAGGCCTCTTGCAGGGCTGCTGTTACAGGTTCTGTCATTAGAAGGCATGCTTGGTTAAAGGAACAGAATCTGCCTGATCATGTCAAAGCGAAATTATTGGATGCTGCATTACAGCATAATACTTTGGTGTTAAAGCAGAAGAGGTGTTGAAGAAAATGGAGGATAAATCTAAATCTATGCAGACAGTAAAGGATTTCTTACAGGTCCAGCCACCCAGATTTAGCAGGAACTGGCCTTCTAAGAATTGGTCCTTTCCAGTGTCAGACAGGCTACAAAGAGGCAGATACAGACGCCCTAGATGCAGACAACAGCCCCAGGGCTCATGCAGGCCCAAACAATGGGGTGCTTCTACCTCCAAAAGCGGAGAAGACAAATCACAGCTATATAGTAAACAGTCACAATGACTTCCCTCTGCCAATGCCAAGCACTTATCTTTTGGCAGCACCCTTAGGGGGAAAGCTTGCACTTTTTTCACAAAATTGGCACATGATCACCCAGGACAAATGGGTCTTAAATATAGTCTCTCAGGGCTACAGGTTCCACTTTCACACCCTTCCAAAGACAAAAGGTATGCCAAACCTGCCACACAATCAATGGGCAGAGGCACAAAAACAAGTTTCATCTCTCATGAACATGAGGGCTATTCAGCCAGTGCCACAACAAGAGCAGGGACAAATATTTTACTCAAGACTTTTCTTAGTGCCAAGAAAGGACAAAGCCTGGAGACCAATTCTGGACCTGTCTATACTAAATACTTTTCTGGATGTTCCAAAATTCAAAATGTTGACTCTGCAGCAGCTTCTGCCCATGCTGAGCAAGAAAGCTTGGCTTGTAACTTTGGACCTCAAAGAGGCATACCTGCATGTCCCAGTCAGACAATCTTGCAGAAGATACCTCAGATTCATAGCTGGCTCAATGCACTACCAATTCTCTGCACTGCCCTTTGGCTTATCTACTGCGCCCAGAGTCTTCACAAAATGCCTGGCACCAGTAATTGCATTTTGCAGACAAAGAGGAATTCAAATATATCCCTACTTGGACGACTGCCTTATTCAAGCAGAGACTAAAGACATTCTACTAAAGCATCTAGCGTTTGTAAAAAGATTACTAATTTGCCTAGGGTACACAGTAAATGAAAAGAAATCAAAACTAGTACCCTCTCAAGAGATAATATTCCTGGGTGCAAGCTTAAATACAACTGCCCAGATGACTTATCTCACGCCAGACAAAGACAACTGACTTCTTACTTCAAAAGCATGGCAACAAAGACCCAGTTATCTGCAAGAAAAATTCTGCAGGCTCTGGGCTTCATGGCATCCTGCATTCTGCTAATTCCATATGCAAGACTGCATATGAGGAAGCTACAATGGTATCTAAAAAGTGTTTGGACTCGACATTGCCACAGCCTGCAACAGGAGTTTTGATGGTGGGCACAGGCCTGTCACCACAACAAGGGACAGCCATTCACTTTACCCACAGCCAGGCAAACACTAACAGATGCATCAGATTATGCCTGGGGGGCCCACATGGCAGGAAAATGTATTCAGGGCACATGGCCCGCAAGCCAAAGGCATCTTCACATCAATCAAAAAGAGATGCTAGGTGTACAAAATGTCCTGACAGCCTTCAAAGACCTACTTCATCCAGGACAGCTGCTGATGACGGACAATACTACAGTCATGTGGTACATAAACAAGCAGGGAGGTACACATTCTTACCCCCTCTGCAGACAAGCCATGATTTTGTGGAACACATCATTGACATACCAAGTACACCTGCAAGCACAATTCCTGCCAGGAAAAACAAATGCTCTGGCAGACGAACTAAGAAGAAACCTCATGGATTCTCACGAGTGGAAACTAGATCCACAAATCTTCAACATGATAACAAAGAAATGGGGATGCCCAGACATAGATCTTTTTGCCTCCCCTCACAACTGCCAACTACAGAGATTCTGCACAAGGACTTATCACAAACAAGCATGGAAAGTGGATGCTTTGTCATTCAGCTGGAACAACTTTACATTATATGCCTTTCCTCCACTGCCTCTCCTCCCCAAGGTACTCCTCAAAGTCAGACAAGAGAAGCCACAAATTATACTGATTGCCCCGGATTGGCCATGCCAGCACTGGTACCCAATCCTAAGGAGCTTGTATCAAGGCCCAGCCTGGACATTGCCTCAAATTCCTCATTTACTGACCCAACAAAACAATCAGATCCTGCACAGCCAGCTCAGAACCCTAAATCTAGCTGCACGACGGATAGTGTAACATTCCGAATACACCTCTCTCTAAAGCGGTTATGGATGTTATTTTGGAGGCCAGGAGGCCCAGCACCAGAAAATCTTATGCAGAAAAATGGAAAAGATACTGTGCTTGGAACCAGGCACAAGGAATTGACACACTTGTACCAAATATTCCTCAGATTTTACAATACCTAACTGAGATGCTGGACAAAGGCCTATCCTTCTCATCAATTAAGATCCATGCCTCTGCCATTTCAGCTCATTACAATATGGATCCACCTATTTTTTCACATCCATTGCTTAGGCAGTACCGCAGAGGGGCCAAAAACATAAAACCTCCAAGGAGAGCACCAATACCTGCATGGGACCTCAATTTTGTCTTGGAAAAACTCACACTGCCTCCTTTTGAGCCAGCTAATACAGCTGAGATAAAATTCTTATCATGGAAAACAGCTCTGCTCTTAGCAATAACTTCAGCAAGAAGAGTCTCAGAGTTACAGGCATTAATGGCTGTGGAACCTTTTATTATCTTCCATCCGGACAGGGTTTCTCTAAGGACAAACCCCACATTTATGCCTAAGGTTGTGTCCAGTGTGGCTTTTAACCAAACCATTCGTTTGCCTACTTTTTACCCAAACCCACAGAATAAAGGGGAGAGACTTCTGCATTCTTTGGACATACAGAGAGCTACACTTCTACTTGGACAAAACTAAAGCTTTCAGAAAGACTGAGCAACTTTTAGTGGCATATGCTGCAGGATCACAAGGAAAGGCTATCTCAAAGCAGACTATTTCAAAATGGATAGGACACTGCATTCATTTCTGCTATTCACAACATGCAAATCAGTGCCTAAGGGCATTAGACCACATTCGACCAGGGCAGCAGCCACCTCAGCAGCCTTCCTCAGAGGAGTACCAACCAAGGATATTTTGGAGGTTGCAACTTGGACTTCAGTGCACACTTTTACTAAGCACTACCACTTACCTCTTTACTCTAAATCCAGAGCAGGCTTTGCCACTGCAGTTCTGCAGGGCCTCATAGCCACTCCAAACTCTATTTAGACCCAGCTGCCCAACCTCAGCTTTGGGATTCAACCCAAGAGTAATGACTGCAACAGAGAAACACGATGAACATAGTACAGTTGTGTACCTACCATAAATGTAGATGTTTGAGTGTATTCACTGTTGCAGTCCAGGTTACCCAGCCACCACCCCCCCTTTCTTTACTGGGACTTATCTGTACTTCTCTCTTCTATACAACCTATGTGGTGTATTTGCTTGTAGATGAAAGTAATGTTTATTTTACTGCATGCTTTTTATAAGCAATATTTTTAGCCTACCCTTTTGGTGGCACCTGACATCTGGGGCAAGAAAGACTGAGGAAAATGGCGTCGGCTGCATCTTATATACCCCTGGCGCACTGGCGTCAGGGAGAAGGTGACAGCAGCCGATGCCAGACCGGGACTTTGGAATTCGGGCCGACTGCGGGTAGCCTGCCAGCAGGATAACCCCAAATGTAACGACTGCAACAGTGAATACACTCTAACATCTACATTTATGGTAGGTACACAACTGTACTTTCTGAATGATCCTCCCATGTTTAATGGAAGGTGTGCTTATTGGACCTCAAAGACACCTGCACATGAAGATCCACAAGTACTCCAGGACATTTCTGTGCCTTGGAGTCATAGCCAGTCACTGTCAGTCTCCCCTTCACTTCAGTGTGCTGACCTGATGGATGTCCATAACAGAGGATCATTTGCAAATTCTGAGATCTCGGGTGTTTCCCTACTTAGTAAACACAAAATACAGGAAACTGCAGAAAACAAACAAAAAAAATTCCATCTGCTTAGCACTAGCTATTTTATTTAACCACACAATTTGGTACCTCGGCCATTCGCCTTCACAGTTTTATTTAACCATATAATCTGGTACCTTGGCCATTCTCCTTCTCAGTTTTATTTAACCATGCAATCTGGTACCTCTGCCATTCGCCTTCACAGTTTTATTTAACCATACAATCTGGTACTTCGGCCATTCGTCTTCACAGTTTTATTTAACTATACAATCTGGTACTTCGGCCATTCACCTTCACAGTTTTATTAAGCACACAGTCTGGTACCTTAGCCATTTACCTTCACAATTTTATTTAACCAAACAATCTGGTACTTCAGCCATTTTCTTTCACAGAAGGCTGTGAAGGCAATGTCTGAGGTGCCAGATTTTATGGTTAAATAAAATACTTGGTGCTGAGCAGCTGGAATTTTTTTTTTATTTTATTTTTTTCTGCTGTTTCCCTGCTTGGATGATCTTTTTGTTCACCTTCCTGCCATCAGTTTATTTATTTTATTTATTTTTTTACATTTGTGTACCGGGATAGTCTGACTGGGCTAGCAGCCCATTTTCAACAGAGGCCCGGGGGGAAGCCCCAAGAAAAAAACTGACAAGAATACAAAAAACAGAAGATTGCAAAAAATACAGATTAAACAGTATATATACAATGTATGGAATTAACATTATTAACAGAATTAACATAAAGTAATGAAATTATAATGTACACAGAGTTTTACAGTACAAAAAATTTTTTTTGCAAATGCATACTATGCTCATTCAGTAGAGTAAAGCTGTAAAACGGAAACATGGTGAGTGTAAGAAGAGATGTATTAGAAGGAACAATTAGGAATATGAAGATGGGTAGAGAGAAGGTTAAGAGGAGATCTGATAGGAGGATTCGGTAAAGACAAAGTGAAGAGTGAGAAGAGATGAAGTTATCCGGGGGAAATACAGGAGCAGAGCCAATTATTGTTTAGATGTTCTTTAAGAAGGAGGTTGAATTTGGTGGTAGCAGGGGTATTTAGTATATCTTGGGGAATGCTGTTCCAAATGTTGGAAATTTGATTTGCGAATAAGGAGTCACCAAAAGAGTTGATGCATTTCTTAGATTTTAGAAGTAGTTTGTTGGATGAGCGGAGGGTGCAGGTTGTGTTGTAAGGCTAGATCAGGTACATTAGTGCTGGACAAGCTGCTGGTTGATGTAAGATGTTGTGAACAATCGTGAGTTGATTAAGCGCAAGAAGATTTGGAAGCTCCAGCCACTGTAGTAGTTTCAGGGCTACAGTGGTGGGTTCTATTTTGGATGTCAGCAGCAAAGCAAGCAATTTTTATGGTAGGTTATCTCTAGTTTGGACAGTTCATATTTTCTAAGGTTAATGAAGATGGGGAGGCATACATTAGTGTGGAAGGAAGATGTGTTCTGGCTAAGGCTTGTCTAGTCGAGGGGGTAAGGAATGTTCTTGATCTATACAGGCAGCCAAGCTTGTTATGCACGTTTTAGGTGCATTAAGGGCTATGTGCTTATATTTTAGGGCACTGTCAATTGTGATACCAAGTATCTTGGTGCTATCTACTGCTTCAGTTATAGTGCCTTTGGAGGAGAGTGCATGAAGTGCTGAAGGAGGTTTTTTTGAATTTATTATTGGAGAATATCATTAGATTTGTTTTGTTAGGGTTTATTATGAGATGTGTTTCTTTAAGGAACTGCTGAATGTCTGAGAAGGCAGTCTGAGTCTTGGATATAAGTTTGGGAGGGAGCAGTGCCGATAACAGTGGAATCATCTGCATATTGTATGATAGTAACGTGTGGATGCTGAGCCAAGTTTGTTTGAAAAGATGGAGAAGAGCAGAGCCTTGAGGGACTCCCACAGTAACAGGAAGTAGGGTAGAGGTTTCATCTCTCCAAATAACTGCTTGTTGGCGGTCGGATAGATAGCTGTGAAACCAGGTAATGCATGATAGTGAGAGATGGATAGATGACAAATATTTAAGAAGTTTTTGATGGGATTCAGTGTCAAATGCTTTTGATATATCCAAGAAAATGCAAGAAACAAGATTGTTACTATTGCTATGGTGGGTGATGGAGTCTGTAAAACATAATAGGGTTGTTGTGGTGCTATGTTTTGGTCTACAGCCATGTTGGGATTTGGAGAGAATGTTATTTTGTAGAAGATAAGTCAGTAGTTGAGTTTGAATGCATTTATCAAGTATTTTGCTAAGGGGTGACAGTATGACAATGGGTCTGTAGTTTGATAATTCAGTCGATTGGCCATCCTTGTACAGAGGAATGATATGGGAGATTTTCCAGAGTATTGGTCCATATTGTTCGGTAATGGATTGATTAATAAGTAAGGAGACTGGGTATGGCAGTTGATGTATTGCAAGTCTGGCGGGTTTCAGTTGAAGGAGTTTTTTGGTGTATATGGTCTGAAAAGAGAATGCTACAGAGTCGCGGACAGTAGTTGTAGGTATGGTTAGAGGGATAAGGGAACTATTGTTTAAGGACAGGATGGAGTTGATGAAATGAGAATCGAATTGGGCTGCTATGCTTATATTGGGAATAAGGTTGGTCGGTGAGGATGTGGAGGATTGTCCTGGATTTAAGAGTTGTTTAATGGAATGTCAAAACTTCTGGGGGTTATTTTTATGTTTTTGTTGAATCTGGGTGTAGTAGGATTTTTTTGTCCGATCAAACTTGATTTTTGGCTAAGTTACGTAATTGTTAGTAGCTGAGGAGGGAAGCTTGGGTTTTGGAAGACTGATAGTTTAGCCATGCTCTGTCTTTGTTTTGTTATGCTTATGGTGTCTTTAGTTAGCCAGTGAGCTGGTGTGGATTTGCAACATGTTTTTCTAGTAGGGACTAGTGAGTTTAAGATGTTTAGGAATGAGTTGTTGAAGTAGATGACTGTCTCATCAAGAGGAAGTTGTTGTAAGGGAGACCAATTGTGATGTGATGTTTTAAGATGGTGTTAGATATCTTCAGAGAAATATATTTTGGTACGGGTAAGCTTGTAGATAGTGAAACTGGTTGGATGTGCTTTATGCCTAATTAGATAGGTGGGGGAATGATTGCTAAGGGAGTCAGGGAGGCAGCCAGACTGAAAGTTTAGGTTTGGGTGATTGGAGAGTATCCAATCAAGTATGGAATGTTTATTACTGTGTTTGTCAATTCTTGTAGGAGTGTTAATAAGTTAGGAGAAAACAAAGAGGTTAATCTGATTTATTGGATTTATAGAAGAGCATGTGGACTAGTCAAGATTAAAATCACTTAAGATTATTCAGTAGCGAGGGGTGGGGTGTTGTAAAGTCGTTGCAAGTTAAGGTTGTTCTTATAAATGAGCGCTATGCTGCCACTGTATTTGTGTAATCTGTCAGCTTTGTGGATATTATATCATAGGGGCAGGAACTCCTAATTTTTGTTATGGTTGTTTAGCCAAGTTTCAGTAATTTTTACAATAGCTGTGGAGTACAGGGACAGGGCAGCATGGAAGTCAGGTACTTTATTTAGAATACTTCTGAGGTTAATATTAAGGATGAGTAGGTCAGATGAAATGCATGTTAAGGGAGAGGGGTTTGGCAGGGCAGAGTTGTGTTATAGATAGGGAGACCAAGTGTAAGGGATAGGACCTGGATTCAGATGAGTGTCACCACTAAGATAAAGTAGATAGGATTTAAGTAAGAAGGTGAGTGAGGGTTTGATAGAAAGTGTGTGGGGGTATGAGTGGAAGGATATTTAAGTGTGAATAGTTGGAGTGGTGTGTTATAGAATAGTTGTGGTGATATGTTGACGTAAATGAGCAGGTAAGATGGAGGATAGACAGGTTTAGTAAGTGTGATTGTATGCAAGACTTGAAGGTGGTGAAAGAAGTTAAGGTAACAAGTTGTAAGTAAAGAGAGGAGTGACACCGTACGTAGTAGCATATTGATGACTGGAGAGTGGATATAGGAAATCAGAGACAAGTAGAGTATTAATGTAATAGTGTGAGTAGAAGTAGTGAGGATAAAAGAGAGTGGAAGAATTGGAAAGAATAGTTTTGTGTGAGCGAGATCTGAGTGGCAGTGGTTTAGGAATAAAGTAGATTAGGAGAGGAATTAAGAAAGTGGTGGAAGAGTATGGAAGAGTGGTGGGAGAGATAGATTAGCAAGGATGTGATTGATTTAATAAACAGAGGGTGTAGTGTAAGGATAAGTGGTGAGAGTGATAGATTAGCTATGAATGAGATTGGTGGAATACAAATAGAGGGCATGGTGTATGGATGAGTGGTGAGAGAGATAGATTAGCTAAGCATGTGATTGGTGGAATAAACAGAGGGTGTGGTGTAAGCATAAGTGGTGAGAGTGATAGATTAGCTATGAATGAGATTGGTGGAATACAAATAGAGGGCATGGTGTATGGATGAGTGGTGGGAGAGATATATTAGCTAAGGCTGTGATTGGTGAAATAAACAGAGGGTGTGGTGTATGGCTGTGTGGAGGAAGAGATAGATTAGCTATGGGTATGATTGCTGGAAAAAGAGGGTGTGGTGTATGGAAGTATAAATCTGGGGAAGGTGGGGGTGGGTGGGAATGGGTGTAGGGTAGAGGAGCGGAGTGAGCCTGAGCTCAGCGAGGGTGAATGGCACAGGCAGAGCCCAGGTAAGTGAATTGCAGTCCAGCAAAAATCTGTTAGATGGGAAACCTGAGCAAATACAACAATGCAGGTCTATATGCTAAAGAAAGATTGGGAAAAATGTCTGAGTCTTCCAGACAGGAGATTGAACAAAGCTAACTAGAATGTAAATAACAGAATAAGAGGTTGCATAAAAAGGCTTTGAACAATAGAGGCTACAGATAGAAAAGACCATTACAGTTGGTTGGAAGTTTACACTGTGAAAGGACAGGCTAGGAAAAGAAAACAGAAGGGAATGCTTAAAGGTGTTGGTAAATTAGAGGCTACAGCTAAATATGACTAGTAGAGTAGGTAGCCAAGCATGATTTGGGAATGGGAAGGATAGAAGAAGAGAGAATTGCTTAAGGAGAAATATGATAGAGGGTCCAGCAACAAAAAAGCTAACAATAGGAGTTTACTAAGAGTTAATTAGGAAGGGCAGGCTATCAAAAAGAAAGAAAGTTGGGGGGCATGGAATAACATAAACATCCTGATGGTATGCTACACTTTGCAGAGTCTCAAAAACAGCTAAAAATTATATGTGGTTGACATACATGAAATGGTGTAAAATGGAAAATGTTGCAATATGCAGTTGACATACATGAAATAGTCTAAAACAGCAAGCCGAGAACAGCTAGGCAGGTTGAAATATAATGGTAGAGTGTCTTTTCACTGGTTAGAAGGTTCACAGAATAGAGGGAGTAACCAGCAGCTGAACCTTTAAAATCTGCAACATCTAGTTCAAGACCACCATTTACTGGATAGCCCACATTCTGCCTTTCAGTAGTCATCTTGGGATTAGTGCTTCTGTTTTGCTCCTACAAAAGTGCTATAGAACACAGGGACAAAGGGAGTTTTTGACAGGTCTCTTACAGTCCTTGTCCATCACTTGCAATATCCTGAAATCCCAGCTGTAACTGCCTTGCCATCTGGTTTTCGTAGGCTTTGAGCAGGATCCTATTGTATAAGTAAGGCTTCATGCAAAAGGAGCTCAAGTGTTAATGTCCAGAGTCACTGTTGTCCCTAACTCAAACTATTTCAAGGCATTAGTGCCCTAACCTACTGAGTCTCATGGTAGCATCCATCCCTATTATTCCTCTAGCTAAACTCAACACTACAGGTCTTCAGTGGACCATTTGGCAGCAGGATGCCAGTCTGTTAGAGCATGAGGTGCAGCTCTGTTGTGCTTACAAATGATATCTGGTATGGTGCTTGGATACCAGTGGCATGTCTTGGGCAGTACTTTCCACCTCCTCCTCCTCTCAGTAGAGGTAGCACGTCTCCAAGGATGTGTCAAACTTGGGGTGGGAGGGATATTTCCTTGGACAGATTGACTAAGGTGTATGGTCATCCAAGAAACTGTTCACAACATAGTGGAAATGTGGACAATTTCTATTTCTCTTCAGACCTTCCAGGATTCCCTGCCCTCATGGGTCCTACCCTTGCAGAGCAAAGGTACATCAGTCTAATAATACATCGACAGATGGGGAACTTGATCTTCCCCTCTGTACCAGGAGTGTGTGAGGTGGGATTGAGCAATGTCCACTTTCTAGCTGCAGTCCTTATTCCCAAGAAGTCCAGTTATTGGCCAACTTGGCAGATATGTGCCAAAGCAGTATGAGTAGTACTTCAGCTCTTCTGTAGTGTGGAAGATCTTCTCCTCCCCACTCATTCCATCACTAGGTGACCCTCAGGAGATGTGGTAGCCAACCCATGTCTGAATGGACTCCTCTGTATTTTCCTGAGTTTCAGTTTCCTCCAACAAGGATGCTTGTTTGCAAGTCAATGCTTCTTAAAGCCAGTGTCATCCTGCTGACCCTGTTCTATGTCTGGCACATCTGGTTTCATCTTTTTGAAAAAGTTTCCTGAGACCAACCTAAATTCTCTTGATCTATCCATTGGGAAAGTCTCACCCAAACATACACTCCCCAAAGCTTGCTGCATTGTTTCTGCAATCACAGTAATTGCCAGTGGGTCTTTTCCTGAGAGGGTAGTCCCCACTTCCCTCATCTTTCTGGAAGTCCTGTACTTGAAAAACATGTCAGGGTAAATGGACACATTTGTTTCTGTTTTGGCTGACGCTAAGAAGGGTTAGACCCCTTTTCTGGTCTACTCCCATACATGCTAGATTGCTTGGTTGGTGTTTTTAATTCTGGTTCTTTTTCAGTCAAGATCCCCATGGCCACTATATTTTAATGTAATCGGGGCCAGGGTGATTTGTCCTTGGTGCCATTAAAAGTTTTAAAGCCTTTTTAAGGACACTTTCTATTTGAGTCCCCAATTGCATGACCTATTGCCACCATGGGATTTGTATTTTATATTGGATGAATTAGTGCAGGCCCATTCTGAATTAACTGCTCCAGCAGAGCATAAGTTCATGTCTTGGAAGATTCTCTTTTTAGAAGCACTCACATCTTCTAGACAGATATCAAAACTCCACACCCAGTATTTAGGCAGTCCATACTTGATTTTATAGAGGTCATTCATCTCACCATTTATGCCTAAAGTGTGTATGGAGTCTAATCTTAACCTAGTATTTGTTTTATTTTGTTTCTGTAACCATGGGGAGTCATTTTGCATTGTTTGGACAGTCACAGTTCAGATGCTATTAGGATGAGCCCAAATCTATTGAAAATATTCAGTAATAAGTTTCCCATAATTCCAAATTTCTGGGTGTCATAAAGTTTCTAAAGTCATTTTGATAGGTGGTTTTCCCACCACATTAAGTTCTGTTACATCTCCCATTGCAAACAGTTGTCTTCTGATTCTATGGCACTTTCTACAATGGCCATATCTATATTCTTGGTGCTTTTAAGGAATGCTTCAGTGGGTGACATCTGTGCAACCACCACTTAGCCATCCTAGAATATATTGGCAAAGCAGTACAAATTGGATCTAGCTTGCATATCTAGACTTTCCTTTAAGGCCACTGTGATCCAAGAAGTGCTGGTTTAGGGCTTGAGACCCTTTCCTATTATATGGGGGATGAACAGACTGCTACAACATTAGCATTATGGTAAGTATATAACTCGTATTTAAGAGGAGTGGCTCCATCCTCCATACCAACTCATCCCTACTACCCCCATCTTGACGGAGATAGTCTTTGTTCCTTGGCTTAGAGTTGTTTTACCATAACTACCTCAGGGCTGGAAAGAGAGAAAGAGTTGGTGTGGTTCATTTTACAGTGGGAAGGTGCATAGCATTTTGGCAACATTTGGAGCGCTAAATACTCCTTTTCTTTGCAGCCTTAATCCTGGTGGTTACAGAGAGCCTTAATCCTGGTGGTTACAGAGGATGGACCAACAACAGGTTTATAGTTGCAGTAAACACACACATTTTATTTTCCTTCCAAAAGTGTTGAGAGAGTTGTTCTTGAGACAGTCTGTTGATATTTTCGTTTACATTGGTGGGGTAGAAAATGGGAAAGAGAGCATGTTTCATAGTCTGGAATGTGAAATGTATATAAAAGCAAACTACAGACACTTGTCTGCATCTGACCCTGGACAACATGTAATGCTGCTGCTCTCATGGTGCACCTGAACTGGGAAAGACAGCATGTTTCATAGTCTGGCATGTGAAATGTATATAAAAGCAAACTACAGAGACTTGTCTACACCTGACCCTGGACATCATGTAATGCTGCTGCTCTCACGGGGCACCTGAACCGGCAAAGACAGCATGTTTCAAAGTCTGGAATGTGAAATGTATATAAAAGCAAACTACAGAGACTTGTCTGCACCTGACCCTGGACATCATGTAATGCTGCTGCTCTCATGGGGCACCTGAACCGGGAAAGACAGCATGTTTCATAGTCTGGAATGTGAAATGTATATAAAAGCAAACTACAGAGACTTGTCTGCACCTGACCCTGGACATCATGTAATGCTACTGCTCTCACGGGGCACCTGAACCGGGAAAGACAGCATGTTTCATAGTCTGGAATGTGAAATGTATATAAAAGCAAACTACAGACACTTGTCTGCACCTGACCCTGGACATCATGTAATGCTGCTGCTCTCACGGGGCACCTGAACCGGCAAAGACAGCATGTTTCATAGGTTCATAGGTTCATACTAGGCTATCTGCCCTAGGGCATTTATAAGCCTAGCCAGAGTGTGTGTGGCTTTCACCACCCCTTAGGATGAGAATACTATACCCATTAGTTTGCTGTGCCTCTGTCCAGCAGTGATACAGAGATGACTCCCGGGGTAAACCTATGATCTCACATCCACTCGTCAAGATTTCTCTTGAACAGAGTCAGTGAGGGGCTCTGCCTCACATGGACTGGGATTCTGTTCCATAGTGTAGGGAGTCTCTGGGTGATGAATCTGTCCCTCCAGCACATCCTATTTATATCCGTGTTGAGGTTTAAGTCTCTTGCTCTCGTGGCTCTGGTGGATTTGGATTTTTTTGAGGTGGAGCATGTCCATTAATTCCAGGTTGGACATGGCCTTGTATGTCAGGCACAGATCACCTCTGAGCAGACGGTATGCGACTGAATAGAGCTGGAGTTTCTTCAGTCGGGCATCGTATGACATATGTTTGAGCCCCTTTATCCTTTTGGTGAGGAACTTTTGGGGTCTTTCCAACTGCTGCAGGTGTCGGGTAAGGTACATTCGAATGGGGCGTTGTACTCAATCATTGGTCTGATAAGTGAAGAGTACAGGGGTACAATGACCTCTCCTGATCTGGATGTGAATCCCTTCATGATCAGGTGGGCAATGTAGAAGGTCTTCCTAACCACTTTGGCAATGTGAGTGTCAAAAGAGAGGTTACTGTCAACTTGGGTCCCCAGGTCCCTGATAACTTCTTCCATGTTTAATGGATTACCACCTATGTGGTAATTAGGGGTTACCTTGTTTTTCCCAAAGGGTATGACTATACATTTTTTGGCATTTAGCTTAAGGCCATGGCTCTGGCACCAGTTATCCATTTCTATGAGACCTCTCTGGAGGATGTCTGTGTCTGATGGAGTGTCAATTATGGTGCCCAGTTTGCAGTCATCTGCAAATTTTGTCAGCCACAATCCCCCTATGTTTGCCTGCACTTCAGAAAAATAAATGCCGAACAAGAGGGGCCCAGGACTGAGCCCTGTGGGACACCGCTTGTGACCAGCTTAGAGTCTGACATGGCACCAGCAACTCTAACCCTGTGTGTTCTGTCCTTGAGCCAGTTTGCAACCCATCTTGTGACATATGGGTTTACATCTAAGCTGGTGAGCTTTTCTATGATGCCCGAGTGGGGTATTGTGTCGAACGCTTTTGCTAGGTCAAGGTAGGCTGTGTGAACTGCCTTACCCTCATCAATGGCCTTAGTGACTGTTTCGAAAAAGTCGACCAAGTTCAAGAGGCAGGATCTGCCCTTGACAAAGCCAAATTGGGTAAGATCCAGTGTCTGTAGGTCCCCAATGTCTTTATTTATGAGTTCCATTATGATCCTCTCCATAGCTTTGCAGACAAGGCTCGTCAAGCTTATGGGGCAGTTATTTCCAGGGTCCGTAGAAGCACCGCCTTTGTGGAGTGGGACCACAGTTGCCATACGCCATTCTTTGGGTACGTATCCTGTAGCAAGGCTAAGATTAAACAGCAGCCTTATGTGTGGGTTTAGTTCCTCATTGAGTTCGTGTAGCACACAGCCGGGGACACCGTCCGGTCCCATTGATGCTGTGTTTTTTGCTTTAGAGAGAGCAGCTCTCACCTGGGCATCTGAGATGTTTGGGAGGCTAGACTCTGGGGGGATAGATTTTTCTCCTTTGGGGGAGGGAGAAATTTGCACTGAACCTGTCTGCCAGTATGTTGGCAATGTCTGTGGGTTCAGTGATTTTTTATCATTTTGGACTAATTCTGAGCATATCTGGGAGTTTCCACCCAGGTTTCTAACATAGCTAAAGAAGGCTTTATGATTGTCTTTTGTGTCATTAGCGATTTTTCTCTCAAAGTTGGCCTTGGATGATTTTATGAGTGATCGTAGTTTTTTGCTAGTATTGATCAGAGATGCCTTCCCTTTTAGGGATTTTGCTCTGTCATGTAGAAGCTTTCTCCTCTTATTGTAGAGTTTGTTTATGGCTGGGGTCCACCAGACCGGGTGCCTGCCTTTGGTGGAAAGGGTCTTGATTTTATTAGGGATTGCTTGATCCATACATTCCTGGAGGTGCTCGTAGAAGGCATTTGTAAGGGTTTCAGCAGTGTGGGTTGTGGTTTCCACTGGCTCGGGGGCCTTGAAGGATACCACTCCAGTCTTAAGAAGTGTGAAGTTTGCTTTTGAGAAGTTCTTCACTGTGGTCTTTTGCTGGGGTGGGGCGGGATGTGGATCTCCAGTGAGATTAATTTATGGTCTGATCTCACCAATGAGGGATATACTTCTGGTGTGGAGCATTTTGTCCCCATGTTTGTGATGATTAGGTCTAGTATATTTTCTCCTCTTGTGGGAATGGTGACTAGTTGTTCAATAGCATTTGAGTTTATGAACTCAAGGAACCTTTGGGCTAGGGTGTTGGGGCTTGAGTAATGTTCCCAGTCTATGTTTGGGTAGTTGAAGTCACCCAATATGATGGTGTTTGGAGAGACATTCATACTCTCCAGTGTCTTCAGGAAGGCTGTGTGGGTTTCCTGAGTTTGAGAAGGTGGTCTGTAGCATGTTACAAACTGTAGGGCAGTTTTACCTATGGTTAATTGCACCTGGATGGTCTCCGATGCTTCGTGCATTGCCACTAACCTGGAGGTGTGGGTATCCTTTATGAATATGGATACTCCCCCTCCTTTTGTGGTTCGGTCCGGATTTTGGGGCCGGAACGCATGATATGAGGTATAACCTGATAGTGCTGGGGTGCTCTCAGGAGCCTTGAACCAGGTTTCAGTCACAGCACAGACATCAATGTTCTCCATACTGAGGAGGGCTTCGAGGGCGTGCATCTTGAGGTTTAGACTTCTGGCATTGAGCAGTATTACCCTTAGTTTTTCTCCATTTTTGTTTTCTAGGGCGGTAGGTTTATCATTTGAGCCTTGACTAAAAAAGGCACTATGGGGGTGGCAAGAGCCTTTGTCAATATCCGGAAGCCCAGGGGTGACAGGTGCAAGCCGTCCCTTGCGAAGCAGCGTGGCTTGTCAAGCATGTCATCCCAGGCAGACAGACATTGGATCCCTTAGAATGACACCAGTAATTAAGCCAATTATTAAAGCTGATCATTTTGTCTCTGTATTGTGGCATCATTCTTGGTGAGGGTAGGATACTGCTCAGGGTCAGGGTCATACCGGCCTGGGCTACATAATCTGAGTCTGGAATGTGAAATGTATATAAAAGCAAACTACATCGACTTGTCTGCACCTGACCCTGGACATCATGCAATGCTGCTGCTCTCAAGGGGCACCTGAACAGCATCACTGCACATAAATGTTGTTTGGAACATCAGTATTTGGGATCCTGACGAAAGGCTTCTAGTTCACTGTGAGGTGGTCATTCATCTCCAGCACAAAATCTCTCTATTGATGCCTAGTCTTCAAAACGATGTTACCTGTGTGATGCCCGTAGCCTTGCAAAACGATTGGCTTCTCTTAGCTAAAGTCAGTATCGTTGTGTAGGCAGCCTTCTTGTAAATCCCTCAATTGATGCAGCTGCTAGTAATAACCATACATTGGAGTAAGTCTTCTCTGTGGTTTGGAGGAAGTCATTTATCAGGGTGGATCTGGACAGTCTCTACTGTCAGTCTTTCCTGAGCTTGATGAGAGCTAAGTAGGTCATAACTTTGGCCAACTAGAAATGATACATTGTACGTCCAGGCACAGACTCTGCTACACTTTCTGTACTTGAGCACAGCCATGATCTTCATGGTAGTGTTTGGGCACTGATCGATGCAGATGTTATAGTGAATTCTGAGTTATCAGTGGCTTCACACTCGCTTCGTGCTCATGTATTACCTTTTGGTGTTGAACCTTTGTCACTAGGCAATGGAGTAGTGAACTCCTCCCAACAGCATTGTGATATGTTTTCTTTTCCTGCACTCACAAAGAATGCCACATGATGCAAGGATTGTAGACACTCCATGACAAGGGGCTCCACGTTAACCATATGGAGCCTAGAACAGTGCTGCTAGGTTATAAGAAGCTAATTCCACAGCATTGACTCAAGTTTAGACAACCAGTCAATCATGCAGTATGTAAACAAGGAATGCAGGGTCATGTACCTGCTGTGGAAGGAGGCTGTGATTATCTGACATCACACTGAGGATAAGGCATTAGTTTTTTACCCTGACAAAATTAGTTGGCTTCTTGACGCTCTGAATCTTAACTCTTGTGCTTTGGAGTTGCAAACCCAAAAGGCAGGCTTCGTCATTGTCTACCAAAAGTGGGGCTTTCCATAGATCAATGCATTTGTTGCAGTGGATGTGTTCTCTCTTCCTTGGCAGGAAAAGTTCCTGTATGTATTCTGACCATTCTGGCTAACTTCACACCTCATTGTAAAGTTTTGGGTAGAAAGACCAAACCTTATTCTTGTTGCCTTCTGGCTGACAAAAATATTTTGGTTTCATGTAATAAGTCCTTGTTGATGGAGGCTGTTCCTGGCATTCCATGGGTGTCTTCCACAGATGGGACAAAACACAGCTTCACCTCAGGGTGTGACTTCTGATAGATATCTATCGCTCCCACCAAGTTTGACATATATACCTTCCATTTTGCAGTCCTCTGCTCCTAAGTAAATATGGTTCTCAGTTGATTTTGAGCAGGACCCTTTTGATCAGTCTTCAGATAATCTTAATGCAGCTCAAGCACCCATAGGAACTGAGCCTCAATTATTCCATGAGTGAGATACACTTCAGTTATTTCTGTGCATCATGACCTTAGTGAAGGCAGGATTGTGACCCAGCACAGCTAGTCAAGTAGTTACTTAAATGAATAGTTCATCTCTGTAATCCTTTGGAAAAAAATCTCTGTGAGACTTGAACCTCATATTTGACAGGCTTTCCTTCTGCAGTTGGAGGCTGCTAGTTCAGTAGCATTGAAGTTTGTGTCTTGGAAAACACTATTTCTGGTGGCCATCACCTTAGCACATAGAATTTTGGAGCTTTGGGCACTTGTCTAGAGACCATATCTGTTTTCCTTAGGGATAGGATGCCCCTCACAGTGAAACTTGTATTTCCTTTCAAAGGTGGTTTCAGATGTGTCCTTGACCTAGTCTGTATATTTTCTGGTGTCTTTTGGTGACAGAGCTAGAGGGAATAAATTTGTTCATGTTGTTGAAAGAATTAATCTGATTAGAAGACCTATAATGGAAGTGGCCCCTCTGTGTATATATTATGTCTGTGAAAGAAAAGGACCTTTCATAGTGGGTCACATATACCATTCTTTCGTCCATTCCTGTCTATTAGACTTTACATTCAGTGTCTGCTGTCGCAATCCTTTTTTTACTTCTTCTTTGGAGGAAGAACCAAAGAAAAGAGAGGATAAATTAAATCACAGACCCTCTAAGGAATTTGCTTTTGTAGATCAACTGATCTGGTAAAATTAAAAGTTATGTACCTACCATATCTAGGTATCTGTGTTGTCTATTTTCTTTCTTCCTCAACATATAGGTTCAGATCCAATCCTCGGATCCGACTTGGTCACGTATTCCAGACTTTGAATCCAGCTCTTGAGCTCCTCCCTCTACCCATAATGCCCTATTCCATCCCCACTGCCTCAGATCGAGTTTGTTGCCATGTATCCCTATAGTTAGAGACAGGTATAGCTTGATAGAAAAGGCAGAGCTCAAATCTAGAACTGTAGGTTCCAAAATATAGTCCAATAGGGCTCTCCAGAAATTTGGATGGGGGATGGACTGGAGTGAAGGTGAGGAAGAATGAAAATGGACACAGATGCCTAATTATGGTGGGTACAGAACTTTAAATCTGATGTTGTCCTTTTCATTCTTCCTCAACAAATGGGACAGAGTCCCCAACTATGTTGATTTTGGGTGACTGTCATGGAGGGATGTTTCATAGTACCACCAAACCAAGGTTGGCTCTGTTTCTAGAAATTATATCCAGTTTGTAATGAGTAACAAAATTATGAGCA
Source organism: Protopterus annectens (assembly GCF_019279795.1). NCBI lineage: Eukaryota > Metazoa > Chordata > Ceratodontiformes > Protopteridae > Protopterus > Protopterus annectens. The sequence goes on from NC_056747.1 coordinate 1,289,233,513, forward strand.
CTGGACCATGTAGCAGCAGGGCAGATATTGTCAACAGATGCAAAAAAATCAGATGATGTATCCAAGGTTCAAATCAGATTTCGCTGAAGGTTCAAAATGTTTCTGCATTAAACCTTGTAGGACAACTGTCATATCCACAGGTGGTGAGGGATCCTTATATTAGAGGCCTTAGAAGAAAAATACCTTTCATGAAACCTTTACATAATTTAGATGAAGCCAGGGAAAAATGTCTGCTTCCTGTGTGAAAACTGGAAATTACTGCCAGTTGAAGTTTAATTGTAGAGAAAACTAGCTCCTTCTTCAAAAAGATTTGTCAAAATTGTAGAATCACGAAAAAGGGTCATGTCCTTATTTGAAGTCCAAAGGGAGAATCTTTTCCATTTGCTTTTCAATACTTTTTTGGTAGATTCAGTTTGAGAAGCCTTACAGAAAGCAAGTTGGCTGAAAACTAATGTCACATATAGGTGAAGAAGGCCTAGACTATTACTGGAAGTGGAGAAACCATGCCGTTAGTTTGACCACCCATATGTTGGGATCTTGGGTCCCTGATGGGTGAGAAAGGAGATCCAGAGTTGGCTCCAGTATTCACGGAGGATAACGATGGTGAGACAGTATGAAGAGGAACCATACTTTCCAAGGCCAGAGAGGGGCAATAAGGATTACTGAGCTCTTCAGCCAACTTGCTTTCTGTAAAAATTTGGGGATCAAGGGAGGAGGAGGGTAAGCATAAAGAAGACCCGAGGGCCAAGTGTGAACTACAGCATCTCTCAGTGACTCTCCCTAAGGGGGGGGGGATAAAAGAGAAGAGTGGCATATAGGTCACAGCAAGGTTGGCCCCAATGCCAGATCATCTTCACCACAGATTGGTTGAAACACCACTTGTGAGGCATCAAAATGGATCTACTTACTGTCCACTAGCACACTGGTTTTCCCCGGAATGTGTGTCACAATTAGAAAGTGGTCTGATGAGATTTCTCATTCCCATACTCCCATGGCATCTCTGCAAAGGGGATAAGATCAAGGTCCTCCTTGTTTGTTGATGTACTAGACTTCGGACATGTTGTCGGTCTGAATCTCAATAGTCCTGCAACACTAATAGGACTGCACTCATTTCTAGAACATTGACATGCAACTTGGTCTCTTGGGTGGACCATATGCCTTGGACCATTCTTCCCAAGAAATGCCCCCCCACCCCAGTTGAGAAGCATCCATGGTCACTGTCGCCATTGGGTTTGGTAGAACAAAAGATCTGATTAGATGAAGATTGTCCGATTGTATCCACCAGCGGATGTGTTGTTTGCAAACTGGGGTGAATTTGATTGGAAAAGATAGGGGTTAATATAGAATGGATCACTGTAGAGCTAGAGTCCATTGGACAACCTGCATAAAGAAACATGCCAAAGGAAGTAGTACTATGGTTCCTGCCATGGAACCTAGTGCTTGAAGTACTGACCTTGCCAAAGAATATGGGTGGGCGAGGAGAAGATGAACCTGTCTTCTGATAGTGGAAATATGAGGAGGTAGAATTGCTATCTGTGTTGTCATATCTAGAGCTGAACCAATGAACTCCTGGCTCAGGACTTGTGTTAGGTTTGACTTGGTATGATTTATTGTTATACCCAATGGTTTGCAAATCTGGAGCAAATAGTCCCTGGCATGCAGAAGGAGATATTTGCAGGGGGGGGGGAGCCAGTCATCTAGATATGGAAACACCTGGAATCCCTTCAGTCTCAAATGAGCTACCACTACTGCTATGCATTTGGTAAACACCCTGGGGGCTGTGGTGAGTCCAAAGGGTAGGGCTCTACATTGGTAATGACTAGCTCCCAGCTGAAAGCATAAATGTCTTCTAGATCACCTATTTTGATATGATAGTACATATCCTAAATATCTATAGAGCATATCCAATCATCCTTGTGAAGAAAGAGTAAGATGGACTGAATCATGATCATTTGGAACTTTGCTTTCTTCACTTACTAATTCAAATTACTTAGATCCAAAACAGGTCTGAGATCCGCTGTTTTCTTTGGCAGTAAGAAGAAACGTGAATAAGTTCCAAATTCTATTTTGTCTGGTAGAACCTTTTGGATAACTCTTTTGCCTAACAGCTTTTGGATTTCTTGTGCTGCTGTCTTCCTTTGACTGGGCAGAAGAAGAAAAAAATGGTATGTAATAATCCCTGGATATTATTCTTAGCACCCAAATGTATTGTGTTTTATTTGCCCAGGCATCTGGGTGCAAAGATAATCAACTCTCGACTGTCTCCCGAGTTGGATAGTTGGGCAGCACTTCAGGAACACTGAAAGGGTCTATCTCAAAAAGAATCTCTGAAGCCCTGGTTCTGTGGACCTCCTCTGCCTCTAAGGTGATGTCTACCATTGAAATTTCCTCCCCTGCCTCTGGAGGAATTGTCACCGCATGGATCTTGGGAAAGTTCCCTGAGATTTTTGAAATCATATCTTCTTACCACCTGATTCCTGGAAAAGGTTTGTTGAGGCACAGAAACTTTATTCTCATGGCAGAGTCTTTCCATCTTGTTTGCTGTGGGTAAGCATGTCTTTTACTGATGGCCGAAACAAGGAAGTGCTATTGAATGGGGCATTAATAACGAACATCTTAAAAGGCTCCACAAAATTGCTTAGCTGTGTCCAGGCATGTCTCCTTATGGCAATGCCTGAACCAGCTGCTCATGAGGTGCATTCAGCTGTGTGAAAGATCAACCTCATCAAAGTATTTGATATGGATACGAGAGTGGCCAGTTGCAAGGATGTTCTTCTGAAGTCCTCAGCAGACATGTACTCTGAGAGAATATTTGAAAGCTCTTTTATCAAATCTCTCTGAAGCCTAGTAAAGTGTGCCAGGTAATTTAGTAACCTCAGGGCAAAAGTTGCTGAGGCAAATACTTGCTTTCCAAATCTGTACTGCACCCTAGACTCCCTGTTTGGGAGATGAACAGAAGAGCTCTGTTCCACTAGCTCTTTCTTGGTGGTTGCCACCACCACTATAGCATCTACTGGAACTCCTTTGCTGGAGTGGGGTCTATCTGTTGGTGGGGCTAAAAATATGTTGGGTCTTTTGGAATGGGTTCAACAGTATCTGGTTCTTTCCAAGCCCAGTAGGAAACCAAATCAGTAAGTTTATCCACCAGGGGGGTCAACCAAGACATAGATGGGCCAGAACCAAAAGCCTCCAAAAATGCAGACTCTTCTGGTGAGGGTTTTTGGGAAGACCAATCACCTTTCTGTTTTAGAATTTCTAAACTATCTCCAAAGGAGATATCATCCAGTGGTGATTTGGGGGACCCCTCTCCTTCATCATAATTTCTATCTTTCATGAGAGATTCCATCAGGGAGTCAGTCTGTCTCCTTTTGCACGTTCTTTTTTGATGCACCTCCTCAGTGGGTTGTTCAGGTGAGGTCTCAGAAGAGAGAGGAAGTTCCTGTAATGGAATTGGATTGACACTTATTGGAGCTGGCTGTCCCTGTGGAATAGGCATGATCGACTCAGAGCTTGGAACCATTGGGATAAAAGCAGCAGGATCTGAAACATGAGAGTGCAGTTCTCTTTGGAAAGAAAAACCTCTTTCCACTACCTTGAAAGCCGTCTCCTCAGAGCTGAAACTCCTGATGAAAGTAAGTCTAGACCTCCTTCAGATCTGCACTTCAGGGGTGCAACCAGATCCGAATTGTCTAAGTTCAAGAATCTGAGGGGAAGGGATGGATCCAACAAAATCAGAGCCAAACCTATCCTCTGAGATCCAATACCAACACTTTGGCTCCAAGACCCGTTCTGATCCAAAGGTATTGATCAAGGATATAGTTGAAGTGGAAGAAGAAGCTTTCCTTGGATCCTACATTGGACCTCTCAAGTATTTCGGTTCCTGTGACTACGAAACCACTGGATGGATCAGAGAAGTAGAGAAAATAGTTTTTGAGATGGTAGACATACTCATGGATCCAAATAGGGGATGGAGCTGGTAAGACCCCCTTCTGGGTCTGAGCTCTAAAGGAAGAAATAAGAGTGCAGCTCTGATACTGAAAGAAAATAGTAGCTAGTAACAGCAAAACAGCAAATCAGCCACTGAACTCGAAACTTGTTGAAGAATGTGTTTAATACCAAAGAGGTTAAAAACATTTGCAGTTTAGCACTTAAGTCTGTAACGCTAAGACATCATCAGAACTATGCTTAGTTCTGTTTTGCTGTTACTGGATCTGACCTCTGAGGAATTTTCACCTCATCATACCACATCCGCTTCTGATAAACTTCTGGAGGACCTGGAGGAAGTAGTGGATGGGGGCCTGGAATGCTTCTTTGGTGTATGAAGCAATTTAGAAGGCAGGGTGGGTGAAATTGTTTTAATAGCAAATTCTGTAGTAGTACTCCTATATGAAGTACCTTGCTTTGGATCTGAGGACCTAGGATCCAAGGGTGGTACTGTAGGACTTATGGTAATAACTGAAATCAAAGCCTTAGGTTCAGATGGCTTTGGATCCGATTGTCAAGCCTTTGAATCAAATTGTGTCGAATCTGACATTTTTCTGCTTTTTAAAGGAGGCTCCAACAAAGACCTGGGAGACTGGAGGGAAGCATTTCCTTTGCTTCAGAGGAGCAGACTTACTAGATTTAGTGGGGTTTGAGCCCCTGAAGAAGATGTAGTGGGGGGGCGGCCCCTTTGAATAAGCTTGTTGCATCTATCTGCTACGGCTCTTGGATTAAAAGTGGAGAAGATCTCACAAGCAATGTCCAAGTGCCCAGCCCCAAGACAGTACACGCACTACTTGTTGGCAGCCAAATTTGAGATTTTATGCCCTTACGAAGTTCACTTTTAAAGCCTGTTTTTTATCTGATATGTCCACAAAGAAGAAGAACAACAATAATAAAGTACAAGAAAAGTTTTTTTTTTTTTTTTTTTTTTAGTAAAAGGTTAAAAAGAGGGAAGAATAATTTAATTACCAATGATGGTAGTCTTAAGAAAAATCCTGTAATGAAAAGGGTAAGCAGGTCTACCAACAATGGGAATGAAGAGTTACTATTTAGTGGAAATAGTAATAAATAACAGGTGGAAAGTCCTAATATCCAGCAAGAAGAATTAGGAATGAGGATAGATAAAGTTAAAAAAAAAAATATATATATATATATATATATATATTTGTGTGTGCATATATATATATATATATATATATATATATATATATATATATATGATTGATTGACTCTGTAAGCGAAAGCTTACAATGTTGAAGTGTCAGAAGAGCGATTTTTTTCCAAGGGAAAAAAATTGCTGTTCCAACAAAAAAAAAATGAATTTAAACATTACATTAAGTGGGGGGCTTTCAATTAATTCTCCACCAATAAGAGTATTAAAAACACAAACCCAGAACTTAACCCTTAAAATGCTGAATTTTCGAAAGACAAGAAATACTAGTAAATTAATTTAACCCTGGATATACAAAAGCATTACAATGCAATTGCTATTTCAATTCGCAAAGTTCAAGATGCTCTGGTAAAATTCTTCATTGTGCATCTGTTGTTAGCTGCTGTATAACTAAAAAACAAAATTCAAGCCTACTACACTTTACTCATGGCATTAGTTTGCTTTCCTGTTTTAATGTCTGTAAGGTGTTCATACATCCTGTCATGTAAACGGCGAGATGTCTTTCCAATATAGAATACTGGACATGTCTTGCACTTTGCTAAGTAAACTACATTAGTGGACTGGCAATTAAAATTTCCATTAATAAATAACCTGAAATCCAAAAAAATTAATTTGGCATCTGTAGTGAGAATGTGTGGACATAATGTACACATTCCACATTTAAAATTACCAGGGGGGCCTATTTCTACACAAATGTACCATATTAGTAGACTCCAATACGTTTTTTTAATTATCTATCTTTTCTAAACACTATATTGGGTCTTAAACCCCACCCAACCCCATACATTATGGTCCAAAGCAAAACAATTTCAATTTTTAAGTATAATGTTGCTTATAGTATTGCTATATTTGTTAAAAACTGTAATGGAGTGCCCATCCTTTTTCATTCTTCTACTATTGTCTGAATTTACAATTGTTCCATTCTCAACTAGATTGGTCACATGACTTTGTTGATAGTCCAAAATTGGTCTAAATACACCATTCTGTCTCTTTTGGATGATCTCTTTACTAATGCTGTTAAGCATCCTTTTGAGGTACCTTCATCAGACACCATGCCCATACCAGCTGCCCCTTCACAACCAATCTTTTTTGATAGTACAGATGGCAGCTAGTAAAGTCCAGATAGGAATTGGAGAATGTGGGATTACGATATATTTTGGATTTAAGTCTATTGTCAGCAGGATTCACTAATAACTTAATATCCAGATAAGTAGTCATCAGTTGATTTATGCAATGAGTAAACTTTAAAAATGTAGTTGACGCATTTATGTATTCAAGAAATTCTAATAACTGACCCTCAGAACCGATTCACACCAAAAAAAAAAATCAAGAAACCTTGTCTTGAACGCAATGTATGGAAAAAATTGACTTTGGACAACAAATTCAGTTTCCCAATGGACATCATAAAATTGGCATAGTTAGGCCCACAAGGTGCCCCCATACCTACACCTACCTCTTGCCTGAAATACTGACCTTCAGAATAAATGAGTTAATCACAATTTCCATCAATGTTACAATCAAATTTATTGTGTCCTGTTTGAATTTCTTAGTAACAGCCAACTGTTCTTCCAACCAGTTAAGCCCAATGTCATGGGGAATAACAGAAAAAAGATTTTGAACATCTATAGTGACAAAAAACATATCACAAGTGTAATTTACACTATTAGGTTGCTCAAAAAATCCTAGGAATCCTTGCAAATAAATTTCAAACCACCCCTTTCTTCAAATAATCATCCACTAGCTTGGCAATAAAATAGGTCTTACATTTATTGCCATCAACAATGGGTCTAAAGGGTGGGTTAATTATATCCTGATGGATCTTAGGTATTCCAAAAATACACTGCTATACTGGGGTCGTAATTTTTAACAAAATTATATTCATCCAAGTTCATTTGACCCTGATATAACATGTCATTAAGTTGCATATCTATCCTACCAAAGGCAATGTTGATTTCATTTTTGGATACTTCACAATATGTTCCATCCATCAATAATGTATTCATATGGTTAACATAATCAACAGTTTCCATAATAACCATACCATTACCTTTATCAGGTTTCATAACCCATATGCTTCTAGCCTTAACTATTTCAGCCAAAAGGCATGATTGTTCTAATGTTAAATTGTAACAATTACTGTCCCTTTGGCTATTACACATTTCCCCAAAGTCAGTCTCAAAGGCCATTTCAAATGTACGAGATCGTGCATAGGGGGATTGAACAGACTTGGCTTTTTAAGCACTTTGGTATGCCAGTTTCAAGTGTCCCACTAACTTTAAACCACAAACTGAGATTTAAGTTCCTGCTAAAACATTTTAAATCCAATAACAGTTCAGCAATATTACCTCTTCATGCAGACACAAAACTAAATCCTTTTGCCAACAAATTGGCATGGGCTGTACTTAAACACTTAGTGGAATAGTTGTAGATCTTAAAATCATAGGTAGTATTACTTATAACTACAGGACCAGAAAAAGTTTCACTAACATCATTTAAAACATCACCACTAATGTCAGTAAAACCAAATTGCATTGTATCATAAAGTGCCATAGAATAAACTGCAATGTCTTTATTGGATGACATTAAACCTTGAATGCAGTGAAACAGAAGGTAACAGCAAACTTTTTAATGACTGCTCTTGGCTTTATCTATTAGCAAATAAAAAAGAACATCAAATATAATAAAGTTCTCCTCTAGCAAATAAATACTTGTAGAAGCAACCATGGTTTTCAAATCTCCATGGAGACAGTCTGATAAAGAGCAATAAAAACAGAATGCTTCCTTATTTTAATGTTTTTTTCACAATGGCTAGGAGATGTTGTTTTCTGAAAGCATTCAAGTGTTTTTTTTTTCATACTACAAGAGTAATAAAGATAAAACAAAACCAGACAGCACTTAGTAGAAGTACAGGCTGTACCATGTGTCTTAGCATGGATACTCTTCCTTTTTTAAGTTTATGAGTGTGGCTGTCAGTTTGAGACCATTGTCCATATTGGGATGGTAAAACTTCAATACTTGAAGATGTTTTGTTTGTTAATATTAAGTTAGTAGGTTTTGCAGGGTGTATTGGAAGCGTATTCATTTTTTGAGAGCTTTCAATAAAACAAAAAGTTTTGTAGGGCATGACATAGGCTCAAATGGATATGACAAGAAACAACTGTATAAAAGGTCAACCTGCCAGACATTAGTATGTGCATGTAACACAAAAGCTGGAACTAGTGTCTCTTGCCACCCCTATAGTGCCTTTTTAGGCAAGGCTCAAAGGACAGGATCCGGTATCTGTCTGCCTGGGACAACATGATCGACAAACCACAATGCTTTGTCAGAGATGGTCTGCATCTGTTTCCCTTGGGATTCAAGTTACTGGCTAAGGCTCTTGCCACCCCTACAGTGCCTTTTTAGGCAAGGCTCAAAGGCCAAAACCACCACCATAACAGATATAAGCATGCAAAATCTGAAGGTAATGCTACTCAATGCTAGAAGTCTAAACCTCAAAATGCAGTCTCTCGAGGCACTCCTAAAAATGGAGAACAATATCTGTGCAGTAACTGAGACCTGGTTCAAGGCTCCAGAGAGCACCCCTGCAATACCAGGCTACAACTCTTACCACTCGGCCACCAAACCAGGACTGAAACACTAAAGGCGGAGGAGTGTCCATACATATTCACCAAGGATAGTCACACCTCCAGGCTAGTTGCCCAACGCAATGCATCTGAAATTCTACAGGTGCAACTAACACTAGGTAAGACTGCAATCCAAATTGTAGTTTGCTACAGATCCCTCACCATGATCCACAATTCTCACTACACATTTCTAAACATACTGGAAAATATTAAGATACAACCAAACACCCTAATACTGGGTGATTTCAACTACCCTGCCATTAACTGGGAAAACTACTCGTGTACCAACACCTTTGCCCAATGGTTCTTGGAATTCATAAATTCCATCACCCTGGATCAGCAGGGGCTCAAATATCCTAGAAATACAAAAATAAGAAGCAGCCAAACTGGATATAACTTTTCTTTACTGAATAAATTCTGGTACCTCGGCCTTCGCCTTCACATGGAATTTTTTTTTTTTGTTGGAGCTTTTATTTGGGTTCTTTGAATCCAGAAGTGTGTTTTTGCTCAAATATCCTAGACCTGGTCATTACCAACATGGGTGATTGATGCTTCACACCAGTGGTCACCCCCTCATTGGTCAGGTCTGACCATAAGCTAATTACCCTTGACTTCCACATCCCAACCCCACCCCCAGTAGGAAAACCTCCATAAAAAACATCTCCAAAGCCAACTTCATGCTACTCAAGTCAGAAGTGACAAACTTCATGACACCCATGCAGACGGGAACTGAAAGTTCGACTGCTGAATCCTACACTAAGGTACTGTATGAGCACATCCACTTGTGCATGAATTGTGCCATTCCAATTAGAACCAAGATGCTCTCCTCCAAAAAAAGGAAGCCAATCTGGTGGTACCCTGCCATAAACAAACTATACAACAGAAGGAAGAAATTGTTGCAGAAAAGAGGAAAATCCCAGGATGCAAAATACTCCCTTACCACCCTCAGTAAGAAGCTGAGATCCCTCATAAAATCATCTAAAGCTAGTTACAAAAATAAAATTGCCAAAGATTCCAAGGACAACCACAAGGCATTCTATAGTTATGTCAAGAATCTAAATGGCAATGCTCATATCTGCTCTGAGCTACAACAGAATGACATTAAATATACTGATCCCAAGGATATTACCAATATCCTGGCAGATCGATTCAGTGCCAACTTCACCCTCTAAAGGGCCTATCTCAATACCAAAAGATTGCCAAATTCTGGTAATCACAGCCACACAGGTAAAAAACACACTCTCCAAAGCTAAGAATACAGCTTCCATGGGACCAGATGACATCCTGGGCTGTGTAATACATGAACTACAAAATGAACTGGCACCTCACCTAAGTGTCATGTTTAATCATAGCCTCACCTCAGGCTTCGTGCCCAATGAGTGGCACACGGCTACAGTTATCCCACTCCACAAGGGGGGATCCACCTTTGATTCCAGGAACTATCGTCCCATCAGTCTGACAAGCCTGATCTGCAAAGCCACGGAACGCATTATCATGGAACTTATAAACAAAGACATTGGCAACCTTCAAACACTGGACCCCACCCAGTTTGGTTTCGTAAGGGGCCAATCTTGTCTCCTCAACCTGATTGACTTCTTCAAATCAGTCTCCAGAGCTATGGACGAGGGCAAGGCGGTTGACACAGCCTATCTGGACCTCGCCAAGGCCTTCGACACCATCCCCCACTCTGGAATCATAGATAAACTTAGTAAGCTGGGCATTAATCCCTACATCACTCGATGGGTTGCCAACTGGCTTACTGACAGAACCCACACTGTAAAAGTAGCCAACTCAAAATCCAGCTGCAGACAAGTGACAAGTGGAGTACCTCAGGATTCAGTCCTGGGACCGCTCTTGTTTGGCATCTACTTCTCTGAAGTACAGGCCAGCACTAAGGGACTCTGGCTAACAAAGTTTGCAGATGACTGCAAACTGGGAGCCATTACGGAATCCCCAAATGAAGTGGATATTCTACAAAAGGGCCTTACAGAAACAGATGCTTGGTGCCAGAGCCCTGGGCTCAAGCTCAATGCCAAGAAATGTATAGGTATCCCCTTTGGGAAAACCCATGTATCCTTGAATTACCACATAAGTGGCAGTACACTAAACACCGAAAGTGTGATAAGGGACTTAGGGGCACAGGTGGACAGTGGTCTCACCTTCAATAACCACATTGCCACAACAGTCAGGAAATCCTTCTATGTGGCACACCTCATCACTAAAGGCTTTTCATCCAGAAAAAAGGACATCATTGTCCCACTGTACTCATCCCTCATTAGACCCATTATAGAGTACAATGCCCTGTTTGGTATGTACCTCACAAGACATCTGCAGCAACTGGAAAGCCACAGAAATACCTCACTAAAAGAATCACAAGCCTAAAGCAGATGCCTTATGCTGACTGTCTAAAAAAACTCCAGCTATACTCTGTTGCATATCGTCTACTCCAAGGCGATCTCTGCTTAACATACAAGGCCATGTCAAATCCAGAGCTGTTGGGCATGTTACACTTAAAGAAATCCCAATCACTCAGAGCCACACACTCAAGGGATCTAAACCTGGTCATCACAATGAACAAAACATACTGGAAGGATAGGTTTCTGACCCAGATATTCCCCATACTCTGGAATAGACTGCCCATACCTGTCAAGCTGAGCGGCTCTTTGGCCCTCTTCAAAAGGAAGCTTGACAATTGGATGGGAGATAGGAAATTCACCCCGGGGATCACATCCGTCACCCTGCTAGACAGGGGACCAGGGACGTAAATATTCTGGGAAGAAATAGCCAGGAAATTATTATGGCTAGGCTTGTATAGGCCCTAGAGCCGATAGCCTAGTACCAACCTATGAACCAGTGAACCTATGAAAGGAAAACTCCACCTTATACCTAAAAATATATAATTTTTTCACTCTATGCCTATTTTCTGAGTTATTTTAACATCTCAAAATCACACTGACTGCTTCTTATAGAATTTTAATATGTTTCCTGCAAAATGGCAGTCAATGAGACTTGCTACATCAATATGATCTTATTTTTCTTCAAGCCTTTCTCTTTCTCGTAATCCATTTCAAGTCTGCTTTATATGAGTCATAATCGACATAAGGAAGTAATGATGTATTCAAAAGGGAGGAAGAACAGCAAAGTCCTCTTGTAGAAAACACTCCTTTTTTGAATAAAAACACAGTAGTTAAGCACTTTCATCCATCTCATAGGGACTTCTTCAGAACAATACCATCAGTATTTCCCAGCATTCATATACAGCTAACAATATACCAATTAGTGCCTATTAATTACATTACTTAAAAAGATCCGGACACATGCTCAACTAGCATATGTCCGAATCACAAAACGTTGAACAGACATGCACGAAAGCGCTTAACATCGACAAGCGCTTCCGTGTATGTGTGCCTGTTTCGTAGATCGGACTACAGCGCGGGTAAGGGAAAATTCCCTTTTCTCCACTGTAGTGCGATCTTGGAGTGAGAATAATAAAGTGGGGGGGCAAAGTAGACTTTTTTTTGAACTACACATACACGGAAGCACTTTTCGATGTTAAGCACTTTCGTGTATGTGCTCGATGTTTTGTGATTCGGACATATGCTAGTCGAGCATGTATCCTAGACCCATTATATATATATATATATATATATATATATATATATATATATATTTATTTATTTATTTATTATACATTAATGTTATTAAACTGTATAACCTTGTTGAATAATAATGTTAACCCAGGATATGGTTCATTTTTAAAAAACAATTCAAATTCACCATTTCTTTTATTCCTGGAAACCTAGTGGCATCCAGGGCCAGTTGCCATTTTAATTCACAAACATCTAAGAACTCATTTAGTGTCCCCCATTGTTGGTCCACTTTAATTTGTTGGATTATTAAAAACCTAAATGAATGGCCTAAATTTTCCATAAGGTGAAAAACTTGTTTTATAGGTAAATATTTGGATTTTCACTTAAAGAGAGGTTTGCAATACTTTAAACACATATGCAAAGATTCTTGGCAGTTTCTGGTGAATTTAAATAAATTTCACTACATGGAAAATATGGTTTTGGTGATCATAGATGTTTCTAACCTATTTTCAGTATTACCATGTTAAGGGGGCATGATTTGAAACCCATTTACAAATAAAAGATGCATGTGATCAAGATGATATTAATGTATTTGTGACCCTACTAGAGATGGTGTTGAAACACAATTTTATTAGGTTTGAGGGCCAGTACTTTTGTCAGAGCATCGGTGTGGCTATGGGGGCAGCTTGCACCCCCATATTTGCTAATTATGTCATGTCATACTGGGAGGATCGTTTTATTTTCAAATCTGGGTACATGAGTTATATTAAAAATGACACTAGATTTTTTTGGATGATATTATTTTGATTTGTATTGGGACAAATGACTCTCTAATGCAGCTTTTGGAATATATTAATGACACTTTCAGTTGTTTTAAATTCACCTATGAATATAGCCAAAAACAAATAATGTATTTGGATGTGGAATTAAAAATAGATAAAGAGAAAAAAAACATTGGTTTCAAGAATATACATAAAAACCCACTTTCTCAAATTCATACTTGGAGTTTAATAGTTGGCACCCATGTTTTCAAAAGAAATCTATAGTAAAAGGGCAATTAGTTCGTGCTGCAAAAATGACTCCCCTGGATAATGAATTTATGGACGAGGTGAATTTCATATTAGATATGTTCAAGAAAAGAAATTATCCAATGGAAATGTTAACTGCTATTAGGGAAGAGGTTATAAACAAACACAAAAATGGCTTTTATTTACCTATATTAAGTTCCTTAGACATAACAGCTATGTTAGAAGTAAAAAAGTCTGATACTGATAACAATGTGTATATGCACATTCAAGTTTTATTACTACCTATAATAAGGATGCCCACAGGGTGTGTCAGCTAACAGAAAAAAAACTACAAAAATAAAACTGGGAATTATTGTCAGTGGACAAAAATAAGTCAAAACATTTCATAAAAAAAAACAAAGTTCGTTTTCAAGAGACAGATGTTTCAAGAACATTTTATAACAAGGGAGCAGATTAAGTAGCTGTAGTGTGGTTGAAAAGGCTGGGAACTTTTAATGTGGGATGTGTTCCCAGTGCCCCCATACATTTATTACGGGTGATATTTTTAAATTAAATGGTAAGAAAATATTCACAAGAGGTCATTATAATTGTCAAACCAAGAATATAGTACATATTGCAAAATGTTCCCTGTGTCCAGCATTCTACATAGGAAAAACTTGTAGACGGTTTCAGAACAGGATTTATGAGCATTTATTAGACATAAGGCATGGTAAGAATACGAATGCTTTGAGTAGGCACCTTATGGAAAATGTAGGCCATTCATTTAAGTTTTTAATAATACAACAAATTAAAGTGGACCAACAAGGGGGGACACTAAATGAGTTCTTAGATGTTTGTGAATTAAAATGGTGACTGGCCCTGGATGCCACTAGGTTTCCAGGCATAAATTAAATGGTGAATTTGAATTGTTTTTTTTTTTTTTTAAATGAACCATATCCTGGCTTAACATTATTATTCAATAAGGTTATACAGTTTAACAACATTAATGTATATATATATATATATATATATATATATATATATATATATATATATAGTATTAGTATAAGTGTATGTTTCTTTTAATTTTTAACAATTTATTTTTTTAAACAATGTAGTTAATAGGCACTAATTGGTTTATTGTTAGTTGTATAGGAATGCTTGGAAATACTGATGGTATTGTTCTGAAGAAGTCCCTATGAGAGTGATGAAAGCGCTTAACTACTGTGTTTTTATTCAATAAAGGAGTGTTTTCTATGAGATAAAACCAGAAAAGGACATTACAGTGTTGTGGAACATTTTAAGGCAGTTTCAAATCTTTTTGGGATACAAAATTAATGAAACTGAAACAAAGGTAACAGCTGTCAATTATGTATCCACACACAACTTGGTTCAGTAATATCCATATTTATGGGACATGATAAAATGAAGTACTTAAGTGCATGGATTAAAAAGGATTCTGGTGTTAGTAGCTAAGGATATGTGGGAAGAGACTAAAAAGATAACACAAAAACTAAGAAATTGGAAGCTCTGTTATATGGATATGGAGAGCAAGATACAAATAGTTAAAATATTTTAGTCCCTTTAGTTTTATACTTGGGTCAGGTATATGTTTATCAACCAGATGAGAAAATGAGGATAGTAATTAATAAAGAGATGAAAGATTTTATCGGAGTGGAAGATGGCAAGAGTCAAGTGGGATAAGCTGATTCTTCCAGTTGAACAAGGTGGTTTGGAATTACCCGATTTGAATTGAGTATTTCACATCTACACAGTTAAGGCTCCTATACATAGCACAAGCAGAAACCTATAATTCAAAGTGGAAAGGGATGATGATGATGAAACGGGAAGCTAAAGAAACAAGGAGAGACCGGGATTTTGGATGCAGATCCTTAAGGAGAATAGCAATAACCTTACAGAACATTATATTTATAAATAGCAGAAAGTATTCTAAGAACTAAGCCAACATGGGATTGGAGAAAGGGGATTCTGCTGACAGGCATGACTGCAATTAGGGATACAGACAATAGGCAAAGGGGGCTGGAACTTATTGGAAAAAGCCCAGTAAAAGAACCAAGGTATTGGGAGTAAATAATTAGAGATGGAAAGGTAATAAAATGGGAAGAGGCCAAGAATTTATTTGGACTGCAGTGTACAGATTGCCTTCCCTATCAAGGACTGATATCAGAGTATAGGCAAATAGAAAGAAATAGGCTATCATAAGTGAAAGACCAGCACTGTTAGAGTTTTCAGTAGAATCTAGAACAGAAGCTGCTGTCAAAAAAAGGAATAATTAGTAGATCATACAAAATATTGCATGATAACTATAAGAATCAATCAGAGGAGGTTAGAAAGGATTGGGAAGAGAGACTGGATAAGCAATTCACAAAGAAACAAGGGTGGGATATATGTATGCCTCCCAAATATGCAACAAAGTCTAAAATATTTCAGATCTTTGCTTAAAAGTGTTTACATGGGTATTTTTATACCCCAAGTAGACACAAAGAATTTTTCCTCAGGTAGACAGCAAATGTTAGAGGTGTGATGGGGAAAAAGAGGTAACTGGGAACATATTTTCTGGAAGTGTAGAAGTTGGCAAACTTTAAAGATGCCTTGCAGACTGCTTTGTCAGAGATCCTGGGTGACAAGATTGGTGCAACTAAGGAAATTTTTTTTGAGCTATGATACAGAATCAGAATTGCCGAGACATAGTAAGGCCTTGCTGAGTCTAATTATGGTGGCTGCCAAAAAATGCAATTACTAGAAAATGGAAATCAAAGTCTTAACCAACTTTACTAGATGTAGTGAATATAGTAACAGAGATAAAACTACTGGAACTGGGATCTTTAGAGAAGGGTAGGAGGAAATTACATAGGAAAAATGGGAATTGTGAGAACAATACATGCATAGGAGGAATGATGTTTAAAAGAAGGCAGGATTTGAATGAACTACGTAATGTATGACTAACAATGACTGGATTGATTATAAGTGATGAATAATGTTTAGAACTACAGTTATGTCAACATGGTTTGTGATGTATAATGTTTGCAACTAAAATGATATCAGTATGGTTTGTTTTCATTTATATAAAGGCATGATTGTCTATGTCATACGTGATAATTTAATAAAGATGTTTCTTGTTTTAAAAAAAAGTGTTTAAAGAAAAAAGAAAGTAGCGAAAAAACATGGAAAGTAAAAACATTAACAGAAAAAGAGAATAAGAAGTTGTAAAAGATGATTCTTTATGTGAGCTAGGCAAAGTATTAGGACAAGGAAATATTCATCTGGCTTCAGTACCACATGAACAGGGTATGAAATGTATAAACAATTTTAGGGATTGGCAAAAAATATTTTTAAAGATTTTGAATGAATGCTTAAATGAAGGCTTTATCTATAAATTAGTATGCAGTGGAATACTTAAATTCATATGGAGGAAGGAAGATAAAATACAGTTAAACATGGAGACTGATAGTATTAAATAGTAATGATTATAAGATCTTTATGAAAATAATACAAAAGAGATATGAATCTAAAATTGAAAATATTATGGAAAATAGTATATACTGTATAGTATAAAGGGGAAGGGTTGTCAAGAATTATTAATGATAGGGAGTGTGGCCAAGATGGTGAGCAGTTAACAGCACTGATCTTTTGCTGTGTTTCTTTTCAACTATTTTGACAGAATTTTTTTATCAAAAAATCAATGCATACTCTTTTATGGCTGAAAGTATTGAAATTAAATACTTTGCAAACATATTTGTAAGAAAAATCAAGTTTATGATTTTTCTTTATCATTTTTCCTCTCAGAAGAATATCAAAGATTTTACTTAGAATGAGTCACTCTAAGTCTAGTTTACAGGAAAATACAACGAAGAAAGACTTGCAGTCTATCCTAAATAGCATTCAGGCTCTCTCTTTGAAAATGGATAAACTAGAGACTAAAACTGATAATATAAAAGATGACTGTAAAAGACAAATGGACTTACTGAATGAAGTTATTAACAGTCTTTATAGCTTTCAAGCATAGAGGAAGCAGTTAATGACTTAGATGGAAGAATGGCTGAAATAAAAAAAATATGGAATTTGTTCTTAAACAAAACATTTTACTTCTGGAAAGTACTAGAGGACTTGGGGAATAGATCCAGAAAAATAACATCAGGATCTATGGCATTCCAGAAAAATAAGAAGGTGATAATATGATTCAGTTTTTAAATAACTGGTTGCCAAAGACACTGAACTTACCTGAAGCTTTCTGAATTGGTATAGAGACAGCTCACAGATTCCTTTCCAACTCTTCCTTAAATAAATGATCCACCATCTCTAAGGTCAGTAATTGTAATATTACTTTCCATCCAGAATAAATATTTGGTATTGAAGACTGCTTGGAAAACCTTCCTATAAAAATAAGAGAGAATGCTATCAAATTTGATAATGATTACTTGTCATCCATTATGACAAAAAAGGAAGGCATGTATCCCTTTTATAAAAAGTTTAAAAAACTGAACATCAAAACTTAACTAATTTTTCTGGTAAAGTAAGGATCTTTTTACCTGATGAGCAGAAACATGTTTACACCTTAGAAGATGCACTGGAATTTACACAGAAGAATAACTGTTTAGATAAAGCCAAATAAATGGACTGGAGTTTGTCCACTTTGAAGAGACATGCCACTAGAAAAGGATGAACATTGAAAAAAAATAGTAAAACAAAACTCAGAGACAAGTGACTATTTTATACTTAAAATGGTTTTGTTTAAATCTTCTGCATATACAAATGTTTCACTTAATATCTCTATGTGAGTATGATTCATCACAAGGTAAACAGCTTTACTTCTTCTATTAGCATATCTAACTGGGGATTAGTAGATTTAGATATAAATAGTTATTTTTACAACTTTAAATAGAATTAGTGTAATATTTATATTATATACATTATTATTTTATAATATTATATGACTTTGAGCAACAATTAAATCTTATTCTTTGATAAATGAGATAGTAAAAATATATTAAATATATTTTGTTGCAAGAAGATTGATGAAAGGGGAATATTTGTTGCTAATATAACACTTACGCTGTTGTTTTATACTAGATTATATAGTTGTTCCTTTTATTTAACTGATTTATCTGACTTTTTCATTAAGTGCATATTTAAACAAGAATTATAATGTATTTATATACTGTGGCATGCTTGAAAGACATGTAGAAATGAACCTTTCTTGTCTAACATTTTAAAACTTTTTTTTTAAAAGAGATTGCTCACTTGTCATGGTTGTGATCTTACTTGTTCAAAAACTTGTCTGTAAAGGAGTTATTTTCCCACTTGAATTTTTATTCTACAGACTTTAACTTGGAAAGCTGTTTTGAGCTTGTTTTAACTATAATGAAAGGTCATTTTTTTTTTTTTGAAAAAAAAATTCTGTCATTTGAGGAAGATTTTTATGACCTTTGACACCTAACAGAACCAGAAGTAATGATTAATAGAACATTGAGACAAGCAGAGAAGGTAGCTTTTTATAAATACAAAAAGAAGTATTTAGTTAAGGGCCAATGTGTTCGGTTGGCTCGAATATGGATGAATTTTTAAAATGATGTGACATACTTAAGAACATGTTGATTAGAAGGGGGTATCCAGTTTCCTTTCTTGACAACATTTTTGGTGAGGTATTGCAAAAAAGATTAGGAGGTTATTATATCCCATTACTTGGATCCAGCATTGGAATCCCTTTGAACAATAGTATTAATAATAACACAGGGGAATTCAGAAATTGTTTAGTTTTGACTTACAAAAGACAGTTTGGGGACATTAGTACCATCATTAAAAAGAATTGGAATGTTTTTTATTTTGACCCTGACTATATTAAAATAGTGGGTGAAGGTCCCCTTATTACTTACAAAAAGGATTTTAGCTTAAAGAACATGCTGGAAAGGGATAAACACCAAAAACAAACAGGAAAGATGAGCAAATGGGGCATTGCTCACAGTACAAATACATTTTAGAAGCTAGTGGGGTTGAAGTTATGAATCTTGGGACAATAAAATTAAACAAGAGATATACTTCTAGTACTAAACTTGTAATTTACCTTGCCCTATGCCAAAAATGTACATGTTTCTAAATAGGAAAAAAAAATAGTTTTAGACACAGGGTTTATCAACATCAATATGATATACAAAAAAAAAGAGTTAAAAATACTTTAGCAGTTCACATTTCAACAAATGTTGATTATTATTTTAAGTTTATAATAATAGATCATGTGGAACTGGGGCAGAGAGGGGGACCAGTAGAAGACTATCTGGAGATTAAAGAACTTAAATGGCAGCTCTGAACTAATGCTACGGCATATCCCAGACTAAATGAGACCTTGTCAATTAGCCCAGTCCTTAGGCTCAAAGCCAATTTAGCATTGTAAAATATTCAACATATTTTTTAGTTTTATATTTATTTTATTTCATTCATTTTATGGTTAAACATCTTTTTACAGTACTGAATGTAATAAATATGTGGAAGGGGTCACATTTTTATGTGTTTTAATGCATTGTACAATAAACTTATGATGAGGGCTAATATTGCTTAAAAATGGTTTTAAAGTCAATAATTATTCTCCAATTAAGTGTGATAGTATTTAAGATATGTTAAGAATTGCTTTTGCTATTCTGATGAAGTCCTTAATTTTGGGACAAAAGCACTTAATAAACTACATGGAGTGTATCTGGGTCCTTGGTATCCTTCTTTTTGTGTTTTTTTCTTAGTTTGTGTGGACTTTTTTGTCAATTAGCTTTTTATAAATAAATAAAGGTGATAAAGTATTTAAATGTTTAATTAATATATTTATACTTATTCTTATAACAAATAGAAAATATATCTGTGAAATTAGACATTTGGATAGCGGTTTCACTTTTTCTGTTTTTTTTAAGAGATAATTAGTCATTTAAAGGTCCACTTAACTTTTTAAATAGATAACCTTTATAAATTAATTGTCACATATAAATGATTAATTTGGGATATAATGTACTATTATTATTTAAATATTCTTAACATTGTGGACAACATAAGTAGTTGTAGGATGATACTTTGTTAGTGTAATGTTATTTTACTCTTGATGTACAACTGTTTTAATAAGATGTTATATGGTGTAATTGTATACATATAAGTCTTTAGCTCTAAATAGAATGTTTTATTAGAGTGATGCTTTCATTTGAAGTAAAGTATGATTTCTTTAATAATTATGTACTTTGATAAGACAAGTATGCTGGTTGGCTCATTGTTTGAGTTATCTAATTCTGAATGAGATATACAATAATTTTTATATATTAATCTGATATAAATTAATTTAATAAATACAAAATTAATAATATGGTTATATAGAATATGAAACTTTGAATACTAGGGGTCACTATAGACAAATATCTCAAATTTGATCAACACTTAGCCCTAGCTATCAAGAAAGTCCACATCAAGCTAGGATCCCTTTATAGAATTAAGCCATTCCTGACACCACCAGAGATGCTATCTGTAGAACACACCTTCTATCCACCCTCTTATATGCTTCATCCATTTCACTAACTTAAGAAGATGCAATTAAAAAAAAAAAACTAGAATCCTGCTATTATAAAGTAGCCAGATTTGCTTCCAGTCAGCCTGCTAGAACTCATTACTACAAAGTACTACACCAGCTCAATTGGTTGGAAGTTCACAATCTCTTAACCTTTAACCAACTAGTCCTAACACATTCTACCCTCCATTACCCAGACAACTGCCCATCCATTAGCAACCTAGTACAGCCCTTAGAACTTTATGGTCATCTAATAAACTGCTTTTGAAGGTCACTAAATCAAATAAATGCTAAGGGGATGCCCTGTATTCACATAAACTAGATAAAGCTTGGAATGATATACCTCAAAATATACTTAACATTTATAATCCTAGTAAGTTCAAGCAACTCTTGAGGGAACATCTCAATAACAATTGGATTTGCTCCTGCACTAACCCTGGCTAGCTGAACTAACCGTTGATTCCTCTTACACCTAAACTAATTTAACCCACTCCTCATTAGTCCTCACCTAACTTACCCACAACCTAATATACCTTCTTCTCCCCCTTTTATTTGGCTATTTACTTCCTTTTTTGCTCCATCTCATTAAGCAATTGCTTTCTTAGCCCTTGAGCTTTCCATCTTTTTTGTCTCACTTTTTCTTAGGTTGCACCCCTATATCATTTTGCATCTTTTAATCCTTAATTTTCTACAATATGTACCTTAAATATGATTTTATAAACATGTATCCTAAATGACTATTGCACTGTATAAACTAATATATGAATATTGTTTTATTATAACATTGTACTCTGTGGAGCTTTTCTCCTTTAGCCTCTGCTGAGCTATTAGGCCGAGTTAGACTTTCCCAGTAAACAAATGGCAATAAATAAATAAATATGATGTAAAGATATATATATATATATATATATATATATATATATATATATATATATATACTCGTTATAAATATTTAACTTATAAGTAGGCAATTATTGTTTTATCTATTAGAATATATGTTTTTAACTGTCATATTTGTCTTATGCATTGAGAAACATGGTCTCTTTAAAATACTAAGTAATAAGCTGTTAATCATTAGTAGAAAGCAGAATCAATATGATAAATACTGAATATACATTATATATGTACTTTATTATATGTATTAAAATATTTGTAGTTAAGACTAATACACATATATATATATATATATATATATATATATATATATATATATATATATTGTACATATATAGGGTTTTAAAGAGGCTTATATATTATTTTATTAGATTATTGTTTGATTCTCAGCTAGAGTGTCTTCTGTGTGGAGGCATGTGTGAATGGGCGTGCCTTCATTGAAGGTTGTGCATCAGGGCTGGTAACTCGGCATGTAAAAATCCTCTACCAAACATTAGGGGACCGGAGTTCCGCTGTGGCGACCCCTAACCGGGATAAGCCGAAAGACACAACATTGTACATGTGGCCTCAAATCCTGCATATATGTTTACTTTTATTTAATAAAACATAGGCATGGAAAGGTAATAGCACTTTGATTTTGTTACATTTAAAGAAATAGGTATTTACATTGTGTTCTTTAAATATTTACATTATAAATTGTAGGGTGTGTTCTATTAGTCTATCACAATATCTCCCCCAAAAAACAGGTCTCTCAGGGATCTATCCTTGGGCCCCTTTTTTCCAGTATCTTTATAAATAACCTCCACATGGCCTTCTGCCAAATTATCATTATTCAATATGCAGACAATTCATCTATCATATCCACTGCAAATAAAACAACTCAACTAAAACAAATAACACAAACTGCCTTCACATCCATAGAAACCTGGCTCAATAATGCAATTTTCTTGCTAAACTCAAATAAAACCAAACTACATCTCTTCACATCTAAATCATACCCCTGTGACTTTAAAATATAATCCCTCAATAGCACAAATAGAATTGGTTCCCAACGCCAAACTATTATGCATTACAATAGACAACAAACTAACCTTTGACCTGCATATCCAAAAATACCATAAAACACATCAAAAACTGGGAATGCTATATAGGCACAATTTTTTTATGAACCTAAACACAAACAGAACACTAGCTCCACATACTTCCTGCCCTGCTTGCTATATGATGCCCCTACACTAACCAATCTCCAAGCTACATTAACATACAAACTGGAATCCTGTTGCAATAAAATTACCAAATCTGCAACAGGTCTGCCTTTCCACAAATATCAATGGACTGACCTTACCTCCCTTAACTGGCTGAATCTATCCCAACAACTCAACTACCAGAAACTAACCATGGCCCATAAAATAATCTATAACCAGAAAAATGCACTTCCATAAATTGTGTTCTTCAAACCTATACTCCCAATTGAGCAGTACACTCTGAAGACAAACAACTGTTAACTCTATATAAGCCAAATAAAGCTGCAGGGCACTCTCTTTACTCAGTAACCAAGCTATGGAACACACTACCACTAGATGTCAGGTCCACACTAAATCACTGGAAATTTAAATACAACCTAAAACAACTACTCAAGTAAAGCAACTGTCCCTTAAAAAAACAAACACACAAATAACATACAACTATGGTCCAAGTCCGACTCTCATCTTTCATTCCCTGCTCTTTCTCTACTCTACATCTCTATTTACTGATATCTTTCTCAGCAAACTTACACTGATCTGAAACCTTTGATACCCTATTGTTTCTATTACATCCACATCCAATACTCATCTTTCTATACTTAATCTGTATCATATCTATCACTTACTATCTTTTTCTCACAAAAGAAGTATGTAATCTACTTTATACCTAAAATAAATTATCTCTTTCTATACTGATAATCCCTACTTCTACATGCATATATGTAGATATGTATATATGTAAATAAAGACAACAACAAAAATATTTGTAAAACAAGGTCAAAACCTATTTTCACTGAGGACTGTATTACAAGCAAATGTTTACATTCCACTTGATTTTCATTCATGGCTAGTTCTGTTTATCTTCTGAATTTTGTCATCATCTCTACATTGTTTTTTTTTATACTACTCTTTTTATAGTATTGTACTGTACTATATTGTATTGTAGTTTCTATTATATTGTTGAATATGGAGCTTTTCTCCCTGGACCACCACTGAAAATGGGTTACTCACCCAGTCGGACTTTATCGGTAACCAAATGTCAAATAAAAATAAATTATTTAAATTTTAAGATGTTCTAATTTTATTTTTGAGAAGTAGATGCAATAGATTGTTTCTAGATAGATCAAAGGGGTTGTTGGGGAGTAGTTTGAATTATTATTTCATCAAACTAAACATATTTTATTCCATGATTGAGTGTATGAATGTTATGTTAGTCTACTTAATATTTGTGTCAGTGGTTTTGTCCATAGTGAGATGTGTTAAAACTTTTTCTTACAAGATTTATTAATTTTTTACATATTAAAGTTTTAGGTTTTGATATACTATAGATGTCATGTTACAAATGCATATTTTTGCATCTTAATTTAAAGAGGGGCAGCGTATTTAAATATCTAAAACTTTATAAAGCTCATATTTTTTACAAGAAACTCATTTGCTTACTAATGATATAAGTAGATTGATGTCAAAGGAATATTCCATTATATTTGGTTCTCAATTCAGATCTAAAAGAAGAAGCACTCTTATTTATGGAAAAATACTTCAGTGATGCCTAAAGCGATTGATACATATTCTGATAAAAATTGTATGTTTTGTCTGGCTGTAGTTAAAATTAACAATAAAAATTATACTTTTGTTATTTCTTATTAGTTACCTGGGATTGGAGCTAAAGTTTCTAAAAAATATTTAGATATTATACCCCATTATATGAAAGGGGAGGTGATTACAGCTGGAGGTTTCATTTGTCCAAAAAAGATACTACTACAGATAAGATAACTAGATTTTCTTCAGTTGCCAAGCATTTAGTATATTTTTGTTAATTCTATGAATTTACTAGATATTTATGATTTGAGATCAAATTCTCTTAATTGCACTCATTATTCATATAGATATGGTACCCAAACTAATATTGACAAAGTTTTCATTTCTAATGACTTTTCTAAAATCGAAGATGTGTTAATATTTTCTTGTCCTTTATCCAACCATAATTTAATACATTGTAATAGACTTCCTACATGTATAGTTAAAAATCAAATCTTTTAGTGAATGTTTTTTTTTTAAATGAGATAAATAAATGTTTGGAATTCAATAATAATGGTGAAGCTACAGTTGTTATTTTGTGGTGCTCATTGAAAACCTACATAAATAGTAAAATTACAAATTATTGTATATGCAAAAGGAAGGAATGGGATAGAGAAATAAATGTTTTACAGTCTAAAATTGATAATTTAAATTCATATATAAAACCAAATGATAAGTCCCAAAATTTAGAAATGAAAACCTTGAATTTAAAATATGTCAAAATTATAAATCATAAAGTATCTATTAATTTAGAAAAACTAAAATTACAATCTTATTTGATAAACCCTACAAGTTTACATAGATTAGCTATTAGATAAAAGAAAATTAATCCCTTAAATCACATCAAGCAAATTTCATATAAATCTGGTAATGCTAATAAAACATTGACAGACTTAATGGACATATTGGAGTGTTTTAGGAAAATTATAAACAGATTCATAAAAAAATAGTAACTTAAATAATAGTGTTTTATTAGATAGTTTTAAAAGGATAATATTCATTACAAGTTAACTAAAGAATACATGAATAGAATAGTTAAATTGTTTTCTTTAAAAGAAATAAAAGGTCAAATTAAAAAAAAATAAATAATAATAATGCTACAGGTCTAGACTGTATAATTCCAGAGATATATAAGCTAATACTTGATAATGCAATAAATATTTTGTCAAATGCTTTTGAGGAAATTAAATCTACTTCCACTGTTCCCCATCTTGGAGATTTTCTCTTATTTAACCTATATTACAACAAGATAAAGACCCAGCACTGTGTTCCTCATATCATCCTATTTTGCTTTTAAATGTTAATTACAAGATACTTGCGTCTATATTAGTGAATAGAATTAACTTTATTTTGCAAGAATAATCAATGATGATCATTTATGTTAAATATGTAAGTATCAGATAATATTATTAGAGTAACTACCTTAACAGATTTTGCTAGAAAATATAAAAAAGAACTTTTTGATATTAGTCTAGATGTTGATAAAGGTTTTGATTCAGTGAATTAGTCTTATCTTGTATAAAGTGTTTAAAGAACATCATTTCTCAGTGGAGTTTATACATTTAATTATTAAGCTTTACAATAATTCTTTTTCATTTGTCAAAATAAATTATTTTCTTTCTAGATCATTTAAAATCCTAAAAGGTACAAAACAGGGATGTCCTTTATTTCCACTAGTTATAGAACCTTATGCAAATGCAGATAATATTTTATTCACTATTGGTAATATAGTGACATCATTGAAACATATAGTTGACTCCATGAAACATTTTGAAGAGACTTCAAGTTTAGCCTTTAATCATTATAAAACTAATATTTTGCTAAGTAATAATAAATTAAATAATTCAGTTAAAATATAGTAATTTTAAGTGGGATAATACAAAAATTAAGTATCTTGGGATTATAATAACATCTAATTGTAAGGATTTAGTGTTAGTAAATTATAAAAATATTAATATAATTACTCAATTAATTACTAATTATAATTAATTCTTCTTCACTATAGAGGATTGTCTTATTTTAATTAAAATGATAGTACTACATAAAATCTTGTTTTATATTCAGTTGCTAATTTTAACCCCTTCCAAAAATTTTAAAGAAAATAAACACTGTTTTTTCTTAATTTTCTTTGGTATGCAAATAAACCAAGGATATCCTTTGAATAGCATACAAATATTTGGTAGGAAGGAGGTATAAGTTTTCCAGACATTGAATTATATACATCAGTCATCATTAAAATAGTAGCTCAGTTGCGTAATTCATTGCATGAGTCCAAATGGAAATTAATTCATGAAAGGATTTTACTTATTAACAATAAATATATTGTAGAGACCTATAAAAAGATTGCATTTAATAAATTGTATTGGACATTAAAAGAGTTTTGTATAAATGGAGGTAATAATTTTCTTTCCATATCATTTATTAATTACATCCTTTCTTCATTTAAGAACTTTATGTAAAAAAATCTAAAGTTTTGTTGTTGCCTATAGCATATATGAAAAAATGTTTATCAACACATAATTTTAGTAAAATATTAGATTTTAAAAATAGCAGTATAATCTTTTGGTATCAGTTTTTTAATGGTAATAAAATACATTCATTTGATTAGCTTTTGAGTAGATATAGCTTAGAAATTCATTGGTTATTGTTACAAATTTGTAAGGAATTTGTAAGTGATAAAATAAAAATATATGATTAATTTATGAAATCTGTTCCTAAAATTTTAGAATTTTTAATTAATATTCATAGTAATCTAATAATTAGTAAATCATATTTATATAGGATATGTAGAATTATTAGAACATAGTTTGTTTTTCATGATTTGACATTTTGGAATTCTACAAAAAAGAATAATACATTTTTTTCTGATGAAAATAAAAAAAAAATATGAAAATCTACAGAGAAATCTACTTCTTTACTATACTGGAAACTTTTCACTTGGAAATATGTGCATAGAGCTTTTATTATTTCACATATAGTTGCTTTAATGTATAAATCAACAAATATTAATTGTTGGAGATGTGGTGTAGCTTTAGATGCAAGATGGGTACATGTGGTATTAGAATGTAGGATAGTATCTAATTTTTGGACAGAGTTTAATAATTTTATTCAATCTTTGTGGTCGGATAGATGTAGCATTTCTATATACTCCAATTCCAGAAATTATACCAATAATGCAGATGCCTCTTCTTTGGTCTGTTTTAGCTATTGCTAGTTAAGTAATTACAAAAAATTGAAAAAGTAAAACTACCCCCATTATTTATTGAATTTATAAACTTAGCTAACAGTGTTTGTAAAAATGAATTGTCAGCTTATTAAAATGAGAACATATAATGTCACAATCTATATAAATCTTGTCATAAACAAAGTGACATACTTGAAAAATACTAATGGTTTAATTATCTTACAGGATAATATTGTTATGGACTATTGCCAATATTTATATTTTTGTTAAGTTCTATTTTTTTTTATTTATTGTTACTGTTAAAATTTTAATAAAAAGATTAAAAAAGAATTATTGCTGATAGAGAAATTGTGGATGATATGAATAAAAATGAATGAAATGAGTGCTTAATAAAGCTTTTTATAGAATCGGACATAAATATGTGTAATGAAAGAATATAAGTAGAAAGTTAGGAAATTATGTATGTCAGTGTATAGTAATAATACAGTAAAAATAACTGTAAATGGCTGGGTAAGCCAAGAGCTGCATATGAAGAGTGCTGTAAGACAGATGCCCAATGAGTTGTATACTCTTTGCATTAGTTATGAATGTAGTAGTATGTGAATTAAATTACTAAATGAAGGAGGTGGGGTGTATAAAACATGAAAGGTTAGACTTGCAGTTCTGTGAACATATGCAGATTGCATTATAATAACTGCAATAAATGGATACAAAACATAATTTGCACAAATGAGTGTCTAAAAGTAATGGGGTGGCTTTAGTAAAGAGAAAGGTAAAGGTTTAGGTGATGTAGTAAAGATAGGAGTATATATTTTACAATGAATTAAATCTCTGTGTTAGGTATAAAATTTGGAGTAAAGATGGAAGTAGAATTCAATGGGGAAAAAAGCAATAGAAGAACTAAAGCTATTGTCTTTTCTGGAGAGCATATGAATTATCGTTCAGGAAAAAGACTTCGTTGATAATTTCAGTACTGATGGGGGAAATATACTCAGTAAGTATATTTATCAACTGTATTTGAAAAGGAATTAGTGCAGATAATTTGTTTCATTTATATGGAGTTTTAGATTAAACCCAGTAAAGAAAGGAGTTCTTGTATGTAAATAAAGATGAAATAGGTTTATGGTTAATTAACCCAGTGGCAAATGCTGCTTCATTAAATTTGAACAAAGTGTTAAAGTGAATAAATGAAAAAGGGGAGAGATTGATAGTAAAATTGTATAAATATAAGTATGATACATTTTGGGGTATAGTAAAAAGAGTAAAAGAGAAAAGGAGTGTATAAATGAAGAAGTAGAATGTTACCAAGAAAAATATTTTTGTGGAAAATAAAAATTGATGATATAGAAAAAGGTAGAAAAGTATGGTATAAGAACATGATGCTAAAACATTAGTATATAAAACCATGGGAAATTTACCAGATGAAAAAAATAAATCTATAAAAATAAGAAGCAAATTGGGCAATCAGAAAGTAGAATGTCAGAATTACCAGTGAAAGGAAATAAGCCATATAAAAAGGAAAGTGAAATAATATGTTTACATAAGAAGAAATTACTGAACTCATGTTTCTGAAATGTAAAAGAGCACATACCTGCTGTAAGAGTAGAGCTCACAGCCCTTTGGACAAAAGGTGAAATGCTACCTGTTGCACCACTGACACTGCTCGTGTTTAACTATAGATATGCTTGGATTCCATTTATAAGGAGGTGTGCTTCCCCCATGAAGGTTTTCTACGTCCTTGGGACTTGAATTTTGTTTTACATTTCAGGTGGTATAGTCTACTTACCTTTAATTTACTTCCAAAAGACAGCCCTTGTTGAGAGAGGGTGCTATTGAGCCCAGCCAAGATGGCTGACTAAGCTGAAAGTTCTGTACACGTTTTGTAGTTATTTGAATAAAAAATAGCTTTACCAGGGAGAGACATGGAGAAAAATCCCAGGCAGAAAGATGACTGAGCAGGAACTGTCTGCTTTTAAAACTGCAACTGTGTATTTTGTTTAAAAATATAACCACAGTAGAACATGACATGAGTTTGTGAGCTGGCAAGAAAAGAGTCACAGAATATAGGAAATGACTAACATGATAAATGATGGATGATCTTGAAAATCGCTCAAGCAGGAACAACATCAAGATAATTGAAATATGAGAGACAGAGAGAGAAAGAGCAGCAGTGAACTGGAACAATTTGTACTGCAGCTATTACATTACATTTATGATACCTGGAAATCAAGGAAAACTAATAGGGAGGATCCACAAAGTGTGATTGAGATAAACAGCATCAAAAAGCAGAGCCAGACAAATTTTGGCATGTTTCCATTCCTTTGCTGTAAAAAAATGAAATAAGGCAAGTAAAAAGAATTAAAGTTACCTCCATTTGCAGGGTTGGTCATGAAGGCGCTCAAGGTTTACTCAGAAACAGCCTGTAGAAGGAAACATGTACTGGTTGTATTAACTGAACTAAAAATGAAAGGAGCCTCCTACCACATCATAGCTAGCTATAGGTCCCCCACCATGAAACAGGAAAGCCATATTGCACACCTTCACTTACTGGAGTCACTAGCCATACAGCCCAACACCTTACTCATGGGTGATTTTAATTATCCTACTATCAAGTGGGAAACATACACAACCACAACCATGCTGGCTTAGAGTCTCTGGAACAGCTAGTCAGTGCACCCACAACAGGTTCAAATGTCCTAGACATAGTGATCACTAATTTGAGAGAGCATTGCACCCCTCCCCCCATGTGATGTCCTCCCTGGTAAGATCAGACCATAAATCAGTCTCATTTGTTGTAATGATACACCATCAGGCTCAAAAATGCTTAATGTTTCCAAGACAAATTACCTCCTACTAAGTGATAGTATAAGAAGATTCAAAACCTCCTCAACTGCAGATAACATGGACTCCTGTGCTGTATCTGACCAGATTAAAAACAGGTCTTGCTGAAAAAAACAAGCCTCCCTGGTGGACCCCTAGTATAAACAGGCTATACTTCAGGAAAGAAATAAACTAATGTCCAAGAACAAGAAGGAACTGGCTCAGCCGAGAAAGAATTTCCTCTCTAGCTTAAACAAACAAATAGGAAGTCTTGTTAAGTCCTCCAAAACTAATTACAAAGTCAAATAGCCTCCCTAGCTAAGGATAATCCCAAGGCATTCTTTAACTACATCTGAAATCTAAAAGAGAATACCCAGCTATATGTTGAACTGGTTTTGGATGGCACCACCCATACTCAACTGGAGGTAATAGCCAACCTGCTAGCTGACAGACTTGGAGCAAACATCACCCCCCCTGTCCTCTCCAATCATCCCCCAAGGTATACCTGACACGATTTCTCTGCCTATTATCTCAAAGACAGGTCATTTTGGTGATGTCCAAGGCCAAAAACATGGTATCAATAAGACCAAACAACATCCCACATTACCTTTTAAACAACTTAAAACATGACCTAGCAGACCCACTTGGATCCCTGTTTATAAGCACATCCTGAGAACTGGCTATGTTCTGGCAGAATGGAGAACAGCAACAGTAATCTTTCTGCACAAAGGGGGACCATTAACTGACTCTGGGAATTATAGACCCATAAGCTTGACTATCCTCATTTGCATGGCCATGGAAAGAATCATTACAGACCTTATTAACAAGGAAATTGGTAATCTCCAAATTCTGAACACAACCCAATTTGGATTCTTTAAAGGGTCTATTTTATATATTCGAACGCTTAAATGTTCAAATCACTAAAGATCGAACTTTAGTGATTGAACATTTAAATGTTCGAATATATTAAAAATTAATATTTAAAATAAAAAAGTAAAACTGAAGGGTTTAAGCAGAGGGGCAAGCCCATGCACCCCCCATGTGGGGGGCTGTGCCCCACACCCCCCACTACTTAAATATACCAACTATGAGATCACACTTCAGTGTGCTACAATGCAGAAATGGAAAATTTCCCATTTCCTACACTGTAGCACAATCTTGGAGTTGGTATATTTATATTTAAGTAGTGGGGGGTGCAGGGGTGCTTGCCCCCCTGCTTACACCCTTTAGTTTTACATTTTTTTGTTTAGTTTTTTTTTAATATATTCGAACATTTAAATGTTCGATCACTAAAGTTTGCTCTTTAGTGATTCCAACATTTAAGCATTTGAATATATAAAATAGACCCTCTTTAAAGGTAGATCATGCCTGTTAAACATGGTTGACTTCTTAGAGAAAGTCACCAAGGTCCTGAACAAGGGAAAGATTGTGCAGACCACCTATCATGACCTAGCCAAAACATTTGACACAATCCCCCACTCTGGTATTATAGAGAAGCTATCCCAATTGGGAATTAACTCCTACATTACCAGATGTGTAGCCAACTGGCTCACTGACATGACACATACGGTCAAAATGGGTGACTTCACCTCTAGGAAAAGACCAGTCACCAGTGGCGTACCACAGGGTTCTGTGCTGGGCTCCTTACTATTTGGAATTTATTTCTCAGAAGCCCAGGCAAACTTGGATAGCCTGTGGCTGATCAAGTTTGTTGATGATTGCAAATTGGGAGCAATCATTGAGTCCCCAATGATGTTACTATACAGCAGACAGTGTTAATTCAGACAAATGATTGGTGTTAAAGCCATGGATTAAAACTAGATGCAAAACATGCATTATTATTCCCTTTGGGAAAGCTGACATCCCTGCTAATTACATTATAGACAGTACCTCCCCTAAGTGTAGACCCAGTGGTACGTAATCTGGGTACTCAGGTTGAGAGCAATCTGAACTCTGACCATCACGTCTCCAAAGTAGTAAGGAAATCCTTCTATATGACACAACTTATAAGTAAAGACATTGCATCTAGATCCAAGGATGTTATAATTCTATTATACCCAGCCCTCATCAGACCAATAATTTAGTGCAATGCTCCATTTTGCATGTACCTCACCAGACACTTAAAACAACTGGGCAGACCAAAGAGGTATCTCACCAAGAAATTACAGGGTAAACAAAACAAGTCTTACAGGGGAAGACTGAAAGCCTTGTCACTGTATTCTGTCTCCCATAGGTTGCTAAGGGTGGCCTGTGTCTGGCTTACAGGGCAGTCTCTGACCCAGTCCTGATGGAAATGCTACACATTCATAAATTAAACTGCAGAAAGGTCACTCGATCTAGGGATCTTGACTTAGTCTCTGACATGAACAGGTCATGCTGCATAGATAGATCACCCAGAGACTGACACTTCTCTGGAAGAAGCTTCCAGTTCATGTGAAATAGAGCCCTTCCCTGACCCTCTTCAAACACAACCTAGATCAATGGATGGGTGACCACAAATTCACTCCTAGGATAGCACCCAAGTCCTTCTTAGACAGAGGAAGTTGGTATTAATTACCATAGACCCTGACCTCTGTGAACTTTACTCACCTAACCACCAACAATTGGGGCAACTCGGGATAAATATGTCTAGGTTTGTAAGGGCTCTAGGACCATTAGCCTAGTAACCTTCTATGAACCTATGTATCCATAAGGCTTGTAGCTCAAAAATGCTTCGTTCAGAGGTAAAAGCAACAAGTAGAACCATGTACTAGGTACAGAATTTTAAAGAGGCAGAGACTGCTGATTCAAAAGGTGGGTAAAGTTTGTCTAAAACAAAGTTCTAATTCCACAGGGGATTAATAGCTCTCCTAGGTGGGTTCAAGTTAAAGATGCCTTTCAAAAACTGACTGACCTCAGTTCTGGAGAGTAAGCAAGGGTTAAAAGACATGCAGGCAGAAATACTGGACAGGTGTGCCTTGATGGAAGTGGCTATTCCACTTTTGAGCAAGTCACACAAGATAGAACAGGAATGCCCACCTGAAAGGGGTCCTCATTTTTGATACACCAGAGTGAAAATCTTTTCCACTTGAAGATGCAAGACCTTCTAGTTGCAGGTTTTCTTGTCTCCCTCATTACATCCTCAGAAAACTTTGCATGAAATAGTCACGTTAAGAGCCTGCAGACTGGGGGTGGATTACAGAGCCATCTTTTTAAGTCCACGTTTTGGCTTGACTTGTAGTGATGTCCCCTGGCTAAGTGGAACCAATACTGGCTGGGTTAGAAGGTAGTCACTAGCACAATTTGTGGATTGTCCCTCTGGATCTTCAGTAGAATATTTGGGATCAGGGGTAGAGGAACTCACCCCACTGGACATGTAGTCGATCCTTCAGGCTGGAGGAATCCGAGCCAGCTGTTCTGGTAGGAGATAAAAAGATCTATTTGATCACCATGTCCAGGAAAATCTTACTTTCAACATCCATTTGTGAAGGTCTTCCATGGATCTGCTGAATGAGTCTGTGAAAATATTGTATTCTGAAGACATGTAAGCAGCCTGCAGATACAATTTTGCCTTTATTGCTATGTCTCATGCCAGCACAATTAGTATGACTTAGTCGTGTACTCGCTGCTGATATACCATATGATGGTGGTGTTGTCTGTGAAAATCTTCAGGGGTCATGGGCTCCAGATGTAGAAAATACCTGAAGGGCTTGAATTAGGGCCTTCATTTCCTTCACACAAATGTGCTCCCTTTTCTCTTTGGGGAACCATTGTACTTAAACTCTTGTAGGACCCATCCATGTACCCCAGTTAGATTGGATGCATCTCTAGGAAGGTCCTGGGCAAGTGTCAGTGGATAGAAGGGAACCCCTGGATTGGGCTGAATTTGAGATATCCACTATCACAACTCCTTCTTTAGAAAGGGCAAGACAGGGATTTGGAAGTCTATGGGGTGATAGTGATGAGACAAAAGAAACTTCAAGAACTGCTGGATCTTTCTAGTCTAGTGGATGGCACCATGGTAATTGTGTCTGTCATGTAGCCCACAGCTCTTAGGGCTTCCTCTACTGAGATGGAATCTAGGGAAAGCAAGGACTGAAAGTGGTTGAACAGGGATAGTACTTTCTCCTGACACAGGATTGAAAGGGTAAATAGTTTGCAACCTAAAACAACTAAATCCTGGGACAAAGTCAGAGAAGACTTCTTGAAGATGGGAGTGAAACCTAGTCTGTTTAGAAGCAAATTATTGAAGCCGAGATGCAGGCACACACTGTCCTATGAGAAGGTCTGAATGAGAAGGTTGTCCAGGTAAGGAAGTATTGTATTCCCTGGATTCTGCAAAAGGCAATGGCTTGAGTGAGGCACTTTGTGAAGACCCTGGGAGCAGTAGATAGTCCAAAGGGTAAAACAGAGAACTGAAAGTGCGATGAAAAAATAATAAACAAAAACATGAGGAATTTCCTGCAGGTGGAGTAAACAGGGATATGCAGGTATGCATCCTTCAAGTGTAGAAACATAATGAAATCTTGTAAAAGGATAAAGGGAAGTAAAGTCTGGAAGTAAAACATCTTGAAAGATGGCACTTCCAGAAAGGTGTTGAGGTTGGACAATTCCAGTATGGGCTTCCAAGTACCCTTCTTAATGGGATCAGGAAGTGTCTTGAATAAAACCCTTTTCCTGGGCCTGGGGTTGGGACAGGCTCTACAGTGTCTTGGGAAAATAGGTCCTGGAAGGGGGGGGGGGTAAACCTGATTAGGAGGTGGTGGAGGGACTCCCTTGAAGAGGTTGGTTCCCCTAAAGGCATTTCATACCAGTGTTGGATGATGAATAAGACCTGTTTGCAGTAATGAATTCCCAAACTGGGAGGTACACAGCAAGTTTTATGAACAAGAGGTTTCTGGACCAAGGAGGAAGGGGTAGATGGACAGAGGCTGGATTATTTGGGAAAAGCACTTTTCCAGGTTTGGATTCTTGGGTTGACATCTCCTGAAATCTTTTCTTTGGCTGCTTTCTGACCTTCACAGTAGGATTTCTGCTCCCTATGGACAAAGGAAGTGGGCCTGGAAGGAAGATTTCTTTCAAATCTAGGAACCCACATGAGAAAAATCTGTTTGAAATCCTTTATGTTCCCTTCTCCTGAAGAATCTTGAAAAATTCAGCTGCAGTAGGTCTAAACAAAAGGTCTCTATGAAGGGGTAGAGGGGGCGGATCCAGTAGCTTGGCATTGATATCCACTGGGAGTGGCTGAAGGCAAATCCAACCAAATCTGCAGCTAACACAAGTGTCAGCAGCCCTGGAGAAAGCCTCTGCAGCATCATAGCTGCATTTTTTGGAATAGCTGGCTACTGAGTAGCTTGAGTGAGCATGAAAACTGCCTGTGCCTGTTGGTTGGAATCCTGTAAATTAGCTGTAGTCTTATTTTGTTCTAGAATGGATCAAAGAAATGTTATCATTTATGTTTGATAATTTAGGGCCCTAAAAGCTAAGGTGGTGGAGGTGAAGACCTTTTTGCCATACCTGTCCATGGCCCTGCTGTCTCTGATGCCAACAGATTAGCTGCAGATAAAAACTTAGTGGGCTTATCAGTAGAGACAGAGAAAACAGAAAGATCTGCTAAATGTTTTTGTAGACGGACTTCATGTCATCGATTTTGTAAACCCTATCAGACTTCTTGGGAACTGGAGGCTGAGAATCTAGGGAGAAAGAAGATGTAAAAGCATCCAGGAAAGCCTCCAAGACACTTGGAAACACTGTGGGTTTAGAAGCCCCAACGTCTCATAGACCATATCTTTTCTGTAAATCACTGACTGGCCTGGATTCCCATTCAAAATACTGCATTATCCTAGTGATAATTCTCCCCAAATTAAATTTCTTCTATGGGGGAGTCGGGACAGTGTCTTCATCATCAGAAGCAAGCTGTCCAGGGGACTTAATCTGAGATGAGTATGCTAAAGGATCCTCAGATATCAGATTCCTCCTCAAAGATTCCAGTTGCTTCTTCAGAGGAGGGGGGCTTGCAAAGTAATGGTGAGGAAAGAAGGGGGGGATCTGTAAGTATTTAGTGAGGAAAGCCTGATTTATTGGGCTTTTATAACAAAAGATTAAAACTTTTACAGTTTGTGTGATCGTGCCCAGTCCCTAAACAAAACAGACAACAGGAGTGTAGGTCTTTAAAGGGATCTGCCTGTCGCAGTCATACTTCTCTCTCTTTGCTGACATGAACAGATCTTAAATAAAAAAGCAAGGACAAGAAGGTTCCCCAATGGGGTACTTAACTGAATAAGTCAAGCCAGTGGTAATGGCAACAGTGTTCAGGTTAAAGGAGCAAAGATCCTGCATTTGAACTAGTGGCAAGATTGCCTGAGGATCTTATGCCCACTTATTTATCCCGATGCCATGGGCTGAGGTCATATGCAAGACATATGGCATTTTAGAAAGATTTTTGTCTTTAGCATGGTGTCCAGGCATCGGGTTACCTTGGCAGGATAACCCATCAGTATTGGAATAATGCAACAATGATTCAAGGAAAGGCATCCTCAAATACTACAGAAACAAAAAGATTGACTGAGCTCACCAGCAAAGGCAGTACGTGTGGAAATCAAGTAAACCTGCCTCTGCCACCCAAGCTGAAGTAAAATGACCAAAATTGTTAAAATCAGCTACTTTAGTAACAAAATAAAATGTAATCCTGCTGCTGCTGTCTGGATAAGCGCTTTCGGTTGTTGAACCTTTATCAAATCCTAAAGAAAAAAAGCAGCTTCCTTCCATTTAAAAAGAGCTTCCTGCAGCTCATTCATTCAATAACGTTTTGGTGTATGGACACACCTCTCATTCAGAGTGCATGTTCTATTTACTTAGTGTTAGCTAAAAGCATGGAGTTTTCAAAGTGAAATAACAGGTTTAATGCATGTGCATTATTTCTTTAGAGCCCTTCCTTTCAAGATGGGTTTGAGTGGTACAATTTCATTCAGTCCAGGTTTCTGGTCCGCTCTAAGGTTCATAATCCATTTTGTTTCCTCAGTTTCGGTATAGTTGGCCAGATCCCCTGCTTGTATTGTTTCTACTAGCCTGTTTACGACCATAAATTTAAAAGTGTGGTCTCCATTAACTTTAATATGACCAAATAGAGCATTCAGGACATTATGAATGAGCTGCAGGAAGCTCTTTTTAAATGGAGGGAAGCTGCTTTTTTTCTTTAGGATCTGATAAAGGTTCAACAACCGAAAGCGCTTATCCAGACAGCAGCAGCAGGATTACATTTTATTTTGTTAATAAAGGAACTGATTTTAACAATTTCAATCATTTTACTTCAGCTTGGGTGGCATCAGCAGGTTTGCTTTCTACATCCTCAAATACTATGGGGAACAGAAGAGTGGGGGCAAAGATAGGAGAGAAAAATGAAAAAGGTTCGGTGAAGTGGTACTGCTCAAGAGTAAGGTATGATATGCTGATAAAAGGATGGTGGTGAAAGACGTAAAACAATGGTGGGGTTAATACAGATTATCAGAGACCCAGTGGTGGAGCTACGTGGCTCTTTGGGAGATCTGGAAAAAAAATGGAGAGGCAACAGGAGAAAGGAAGAGGTAGGAAGGTAGGGGAAAAGGAAAGTGGGTGGCATCTTGGAGGAAATGAAAGATGTTAGGGAAACAAAGGGCCATAGAGATCTATGAAGCTTAAAAAAGAAAGATGGAACAAGATCAAGAAAGGTTTGGTAAAGGGAGTTTCAGGATACTGACAGAAGGCAATTCCGGCAGTGAGGCCCATGCAGACTGTATATGGAAAGGGAGATCAAAGCCTGAGAATAATACACATGTCGTACCTAATGCCAATATCAAAGCCGGAGAATAATACACACGTTGTACCTAATACCAATATCATACCCTAAGAATAATACACACGTTGTACCTAATGCCAATATCAAAGCCTGAGAATAATAGACATGTCGTACATAATGCCAATATCAAAACCACACATCATACCTAATGCCAATATCAAACCCTGAGAATAATACACACGTTGTACCTAATGCCAATATCAAAGCCATTGAATAATAAACATGTTGTGCCTAATGCCAATATCAAAGCCTGAGAATAATAGACATGTCGTACATAATGCCAATATCAAAGCCACACATCATACCTAATGCCAATATCAAACCCTGAGAATAATACACACGTTGTACCTAATGCTAATATCAAAACCAGAGAATAATAAACATGCTGTGCCTAATGCCAATATCAAAGCCTGAGAATAATATACACACATCGTACCTAATGCCAATATAAAAGCCTGAGAATAATACACACATCATACCTAATGCCAAAATCAAACCCTGAGAATAATACACACGTTGTAACTAATGCCAATATCAAAGCCTGAGAATAATATACACACATCGTACCTAATGCCAATATCAAAGACTGAGAATAATACACCCATCATACCTAATGCCAATATAAAAGCCTGAGAATAATACACACATCATAGCTAATGCCAATATCAAAGCCTGGGAATAATACACACGTAGTACCCAATGCCAATATCAAAGCCTGAGAATAATACACCCATTGTACCTAATGCAAATATAAAAGCCTGAGAATAATACACACATAATACCTAATGCCAACATCAAAGCCTGAGAATAATACACATGCAGTACCTAATGCCAATATCAAAGCCTAAGAATATTACATATGTCGTACCTAATGCCAATATCAAAGCCTAAGAATAATGCACATGTTGTACCTAATGCCAATATAAAAGCCTGAGAATATTACACACATTGTACCTAATGCCAATATCAAAGCCTGAGAATAATACACAAATCGTATCTAATGCTAATATCAAGGACTGAAAATAATAGTTCCATCCTACCTAATGCCAATATCAAAGCCTGAGAATAATACACACATTGTCCCTAATGCCAATATCCAGGGGTGGCTCGTGGCATCGGGCTGCCAGACTGCAGCCCCCTCAAAATAAAAAATAGAAAAAAAATTATTTTTTTGAAATTTTGCGGACGTCGCGCATGCGCAGTAGTCCCGACTACTGTCGGTCTATGCGCAAGGCAGTCTGGCAGTCCCCATAGGGGGACACAAGGAGACGTCTGTGCACTTTTAAAGTGCACAGACTCACTAGGATTATGGGTCACATCCAGACTGCAACAGCAGCAGTCTCATCGTCGGGAAGGAGCTTTGGGATCTCGTCGGGCTTTGCTTGGGATCTCGCGGGTCTTTGGAGTATTGCGCGGGCAGGATGTACGTTAGCTGGATATATTCAGGTAAGTGTATGGTGCTTTTTACTTTTATTTTACAATGTTTATACTGGATTGTGTGTGTATGGTGCTTTTATGTTTATACTGGATTGTGTGTGTATGGTGCTTTTTATTTTAGTGTGTGTGTGTAAATGCCCCAGGTGCTCATGGTGGTGTGGTAGGGAATACCTCAGGCTTGAACCCTGTACCCTGTTTGCAGGTGTTAAAGACTTGAGTTCCCTACCCACCACCATTTGTAAAAAAATTGCAGATTTTTGCCTCATATTCGATCTGATCTGTTCCTCATTATATCTGTGGTTTGTAAATGTTGCAATGCTTGATATTTGATGGTGTAGTAGTAGCATTGTTGCCTCACAGCTGCAGGTTCTCGGGTTTGATTCTTGGCTGGGGTTCCTTCTTTGTGGGGTCTGTATCTTCTCCCTGTGTTTGTGTGGGTTTGCTTTTGTGTCCTCCCATGTTACAAAGACATGTCTGCATTATTTCTTCCTGGGCCTCTGCTGAAAATTGTTTTTTTGTTCCAAGTCAGACTGTCCTGATTAAAAAATGTTAAATAAAATTGACAGGCATTTGAATTTCAGACTTAAGGGTTTCTGAACGTTTAATTTCTTGCATATTTGATGGTGCAGTGGTAATATTGTTGCCTCACAGCTATAGGTTTTCTGGTTTGATTCTTGGTTGGGGTGGCTTCTGTGTGGAGTCTGCATCTCCTCCCTGTGTTTGTGTGGATTTGCTCTGGTGCCCTGCCATTTTACAAAGACGTGTCTGCAGTATTAATCCCTGCGTCTCTGCTGAAAATTGGTTTTGTTCTGTCCGCAGTAAAATTGACAGGCATTTGAATTTCAGACTTCAGGTTTCTGAATGTTTAATTCCTTGCATAATTGACGGTGCAGTGGTAGTATTGTTGCCTCACAACTATAGGTTTTCTGGTTTGATTCTTGGTTGGGGTGGCTTCTGCGTGGAGTCTGCATCTCCTCCCTCTGTTTGTGTGGATTTGCTCTGGTGCCCTGCCATTTTACAAAGACGTGTCTGCAGTTTTAATCCCTGCGTCTCTGCTGAAAATTGTTTTTGTTCTGTCCGCAGTAAAATTGACAGGCATTTGAATTTCAGACTTCAGGTTTCTGAATGTTTAATTCCTTGCATAATTGATGGTGCAGTGGTAGTATTGTTGCCTCACAGCTATAGGTTTTCTGGTTTGATTCTTGGTTGGGGTGGCTTCTGTGGAGTCTGCATCTCCTCCCTGTGTTTGTGTGGATTTGATCTTATGCTCTGACATTTTACAAAGATGTGTCTGCAGTTTTAATCCCTCGT
Organism: Protopterus annectens; assembly: GCF_019279795.1. Classification (NCBI taxonomy): domain Eukaryota; kingdom Metazoa; phylum Chordata; order Ceratodontiformes; family Protopteridae; genus Protopterus; species Protopterus annectens. Next base: position 1,289,274,721 of record NC_056747.1, read on the forward strand.
CTCTGCTGAAAATTGTTTTGTTCTGTCTGCAGTAAAATTGACAGGCATTTGAATTTCAGACTTCAGGTTTCTGAATGTTTAATTCCTTGCATAATTGATGGTGGAGTGGTAGTATTGTTGCCTCACAGCTATAGGTTTTCTGGTTTGATTCTTGGTTGGGGTGGCTTCTGTCTGCATCTTCTCCCTGTGTTTGTGTGGATTTGCTCTGGTGCCCTGCCATTTTACAAAGACGTGTCTGCAGTTTTAATCCCTGCTGAAAATTGGTTTTGTTCTGTCCACAGTAAAATTGACAGGCATTTGAATTTCAGACTTCAGGTTTCTGAATGTTTAATTCCTTGCATAATTGATGGTGCAGTGGTAGTATTGTTGCCTCACAGCTATAGGTTTTCTGGTTTGATTCTTGGTTGGGGTGGCTTCTGTCTGCATCTTCTCCCTGTGTTTGTGTGGATTTGCTCTGGTGCCCTGCCATTTTACAAAGACGTGTCTGCAGTTTTAATCCCTGCTGAAAATTGGTTTTGTTCTGTCCGCAGTAAAATTGACAGGCATTTGAATTTCAGACTTCAGGTTTCTGAATGTTTAATTCCTTGCATAATTGATGGTGCAGTGGTAGTATTGTTGCCTCACAGCTATAGGTTTTCTGGTTTGATTCTTGGTTGGGGTGGCTTCTGTGTGGAGTCTGCATCTCCTCCCTGTGTTTGTGTGGATTTGCTCTGGTGCTCTGCCATTTTACAAAGATGTGTCTGCAGTTTTAATCCCTGCGTCTCTGCTGAAAATTGTTTTTGTTCTGTCCGCAGTAAAATTGACAGGCATTTGAATTTCAGACTTCAGGTTTCTGAATGTTTAATTCCTTGCATAATTGATGGTGCAGTGGTAGTATTGTTGCCTCACAGCTATAGGTTTTCTGGTTTGATTCTTGGTTGGGGTGGCTTCTGTCTGCATCTTCTCCCTGTGTTTGTGTGGATTTGCTCTGGTGCCCTGCCATTTTACAAAGACGTGTCTGCAGTATTAATCCCTGCGTCTCTGCTGAAAATTGTTTTGTTCTGTCCAGTAAAATTGACCGGCATTTGAATTTCAAACTTCATGTTCTTCAGAATACATAGTAGCACAACCTTTTTTTCTAGCAATTTTCTAAGTTTATAAGATGAATATTTTAAATTTGTCCCTATTTTGGGACTGTATTCCCCATTATTGGCGTCCAGGTTTTTGTGCTAAGGTTGACAGCTATGGCAAGAACTGAATTCACTGAATATTTTTGAGGCTGTATTCCCTCATTACTGGGTTTGTCCAGGTGTTTTGTACTAAGAGGTTGACAGCTATGGTGAGAACTGAATTCACTAAATGATAGCCATTTAAGTTTCAGTCTTCCTCTCTTTTACAAAGCAGCTGATGTGGTAGTGGTATATTACTCTGACTGTTTTTGCTCAGGGACCTTGGCAGTAAAATGTATGGTGGCAACACATTTTATTCTAGCAACTTTCAAGATTATACAAGCAATGTTTAATGTGTCCCTGGTTTTGGGCTTTTGACCCCAATACATTTTGGCTTTTCCAGTTTTGTAGAGCTGCGAATTTGAGATACAGTTGAGCATTGAGTAGATATGTCAAGGAGCTGAGAGCTGCAGGGGAATAGAAGTATAGTGCTTTGCCTAGTTAATACTATAGCACAACAGGTTGTGTACTTGCTTTTGATGCAGAAGGCTGTGGGTTCTACTCCCACAAGGGGTGGATGCTGCCGTACTGAGAATGTTCTCCTTGGTGAAGATACTAACTATGAGTTCGTTATCAGTTTGCCATCCATTTCCTCTTGCAATATTATTACTAGCTTATCATTTTTTTAATGTAATATAGGCAATTTATTCCTGAGGGGCAACAGACACTTTATTTTTCGATGAAAGCATGAAATATAAAGGTGATTGCTAGCAGCATCTGCTTCATTAGTTACAGATTTATGTGGAATTATTTAGATGACTTACTTCAGAGATTGTGCATATTTACTGATAATGGACTGTAGAATTGTGCATATTTACTGATAAAGATGGACTGTAGAATTGTGCATATTTACTGATAATGGTGGACTGTAGAATTGTGTATATTTACTAATAATGGTGGACTGTGGAAGTCTGAGTAGACTTTTTTATGATAAATGTTCTCAACTGGGCAGTTTTGCCATTATGGGTGCATATGGTTTGTTTCATTGCTTACTGGAAAAATGTTCAAAACAAATTTAAAACACCCTCTAACAAGTGTACTGTATTGTACAAGGAATATAATTTTAGTACAATGAGGAAGGTGTATCAAAGAGCACATGTATGTTTCATATGCAAGGGCCTATGATTCAAAACAGCCCAAAATTAATCTTTATCTGCCACTGGCAAAATGTATTTTCTTTGAATGTGGGTTTCAATGCTGTTTCAATGAATGTGAGTTTCAAGGGCAGAGAAGTTTTAATGCTAAGTTTTCATTGTGTGACTGCATTGCTTTGTTTAACAGATGACTTAGTGTTTGTGCTGTAAAATACAAAATAAAACTTTCAAATGAAGTCCAACTCATCATAGAAGTAAAGCGGTATGCACATTAGTGTTTATGGTAAAGTGAAATAGCCAAGTAATGGTTCATTGGAATGGCTGCAGAGGCTCCATTCAACCATTATTTTGTCAGGGGGGGAAGGGCAGCAAACTCAGACAGGCCCATCTGAACTATACCTCCCAACTGTCCAGATTTTCAAAGAATGAATAGATTTTTGCTTCTTAATTTTGGTTTGTTGTTCATAAAATTTGTAGTTTTAATTCCTAAATGATTTGCCAGAAGTCACTAAATAATAAGTTTCAGACTTCATAACCTTCAGAAAATGCATGTTAAAGTAAGAGCTGTTCTATCAACTGTCTCAATTTATACAAGAGCAATTTTTAGTACTGTTTATATGTGCCCCCAATATATTTGGCCTTGTTCAGATTTACTGCATTAACAGGTTGAGAGGTACATGCAAATAAATTGCTTTATAGAATTAGGCATAGCCAACCTCTCAACTGTCCCCAATTTTGCTCAAAATGTTGCTCTTCCTCTAATAATCCCTCCAAAATAGCAATTTTGGAAGAAAACATGGAGGGTTTACAATTAAGAAATAACTGTAATAATCAAAGTTATAGATTACTTGAAATGCATGTAGATTCTTTTATTTTGTCAGCTGCTCAAGGTAGCAGTACTAATATTAAAGTGTCCCTTCTTTGACAGGTAGCAGCTGTATTGTGTATCTATTTTATATTTTTGCATCACATTTTTGGTCCATTTTTCATAAAATTGTGTTTTTTGGCAAATTAGTGACAAATCACTAAAGACTGAAGTTAGAAAATGACAGACATTTGAGTTTCAGATTTTATACTTTTCAGAAAATTCATACTAATGCAAGACCTATTCTATTATCTTTCTAAGTTTATTAGAGCAATATTTAAAAATTGTCCTTATTGTTGGGCCTTTGTCCCACTTCTGTGAATGGCTTTGTCCAGATTTCTTGCTCTTGAGGTTGAGAGGTATGACAAATGTGTCAGGGCCATCACAGTCAGCCAGAGAGATTTCAAATTGTGACATGCTTGTTGCACCCTCCCCATGTAGTGACTCTGGATGTGTCCAAGCAAGGCAAGGAGTAGTTGTATCTACCTTGGATGGGGAGGACACACTGCATAAGTACTACAGTGGCTTTTCATCTGTCCTTGATTTTGCAGAATGGTCTGGTTTCTGTCATATTTTTGTACTGTTGATTTATGCTTATTACTCAGATTTATGCTTATTACTCAAAGTGCCTGTTGCTCTGTGTTTAAGTAGCAATGCTTTAATGACCATAAGGTAAGCTTGTCTGAGATCGTAAGATGCAAGTAAGCCTTTCTGTTGTTGCCATGCAGAGAATACTTGACTAGATAATGTATAAGCCTTGGGTATTAAAGGACAGGATTCCATTATTTTAAAAAGCTCATTACACTTGTTGGAGACTTCCAGTCATCTCTACAGACTTTACCCGTAAACTAAACAGAATGCCAATCATGTGTGGTCCATAACCTGTACAGTAATCCTTTAATCAATGTATCTTGAGCTTGTTTCTTGTTTGCTTTTCATTTTTACTTTTATCATGTTTCCCCATGAAACAAGTTGTCAGGCAGCAGGTCTTTTTTGGATAAGAAACATTTTTACAAGTGGGGGCATCACATAGATTTCTACTTTCAGCATGCTGCTTGGTACTTTAATAAAGCTGAATATATTATAATTAGAACTGCAGTGCAAGGAGAAGTGGTTTGAGTTGAGTGCTTCTGGTTTTCTTATACTTGATTTTGACTGGCATTCCAGTAATGTATTTAAAAAGTAATTTATTTTTCATGCCTCACAACCTTTTGTTTCCATCTAGATATTAAGTAAGCTGTCATGCAGCCAATGCATTGAAATATTTTATTCTTCTACACTTATTTTTGTCTTGATTGGACTTTCATAATGATGGTTTGCCACCCAGGACAGCTTATTTAATTAAAAGTTAGTTTTTGTGGTTTTGTGCATAGCCCTCCCCTTTCTGGTTGACCACACCCCCTTGACCCCACCCATTCAGCTGTCTCCTGCAGCCCCTGTGATTTGAAGTCACCAGCCGCCGCCAATATCAAAGCTTGAGAATAATACACGTCATACTTAATACCAATATAAAACCCTGAGAATAATAAACATGTAGTACCTACTGCCCATATCAAAACCTGAGAATAATACACACATTGTACCTAATGCCAATATCAAAGCCTGAGAATAATACACACATCATACCTAATGCCAATATCAAAGCCGAGCATAACAGACATGTCATACATAATGCCAATATCAAAGCCTGAGAATAATACATACATCGTACCTAATGCCAATATCAAAGCCTGAGAATAATACACATGTTGTACCTAATACCAATATCAAAGCCTGAGAATAACACACACAACATACCTAATGCCAATATCAAAGCCTGAGAATAATAGACATGTCGTACATAATGCCAATATCAAAGCCACAAATCATACCTAATGCCAATATCAAACCCTGAGAATAATACACACATTGTACCTAATGCCAATATCAAAGCCAGAGAACTATAAACATGTTGTGCCTAATGCCAATATCAAAGCCTGAGAATAATACACGCACATCGTACCTAATGCCAATATAAAAGCCTGAGAATAATACACACATCAGACCTAATGCCAATATCAAAGCCAGTGAATAATACACACGTAGTCCCTAATGCCAATATCAATGCCTGAGAAAAATACACAAGTAGTACCTAATGCCAATATCAAAGCCTGAGAATAATACACCCATCATACCTAATGCCAATATAAAAGCCTGAGAATAATACACACATCATACCTAATGCCAATATCAAAGGCTGAGAATAATACACATGTCGTACCTAATGCCAATATCAAAGCCTGAGAATAATACACCCATCATACCTAATGCCAATATAAAAGTCTGAGAATAATACACACATCATACCTAATGCCAATATCAAAGGCTGAGAATAATACACACGTAGTACCTAATGCCAATATCAAAGCCTGAGAATAATATACCCATCGTACCTAATGCCAATATAAAAGCCTGAGAATAATACACACATCATACCTAATGCCAATATCAAAGCCTGAGAATAATACACACATCGTACCTAATGCAATATCAAAGCCTGAGAATAATACACATGCAGTACCTAATGCCAATATCAAAGCCTGAGAATAATACACACGTTGGACCTAATGCCAATATCAAAGCCTGAGAATAATACACACATTGGACCTAATGCCAATATCAAAGACTGAGAATAAAACACATGTCGTACCTAATGCCAATATGAAACCCTGTGAATAATACTCACATTGTACCTAACGCCATCATCAAAGACTGAGAATAAAACACATGTCGTACCTAATGCCAGTATCAAAGCCTGAGAATAATACACACATTGTACCTAATGCCAATATCAAACCCTGAGAATAATACACATGTACCTAATACCAATATCAAAGCCTGAGAATAATGCACAAATTGTACCTAATGCCAATATCAAAGCCTAAGAATAATACACACGTTGGACCTAATGCCAATATCAAAGACTGAGAATAAAACACACATTGTACCTAATGGCAGTATCAAAGCCTGAGAATATTACACATGTTGTACTTAATGCCAATATAAAAGCCTGAGAATAATACACACGTACTTAATGCCAATATCAAAGCCTGAGAATATTACACACATTGTACTTAATGCCAATATCAAAGCCTGAGACTAATACACAAATCGTATCTAATGATAATATCAAAGCCTGAGAATAATAGTTCCATCCTACCTAAGGCCAATATCAAAGCCTGAGAATAATACACACATTGTACCTAATGACAATATCAAAGCCTGAGAATAATATACACAACATACCTAATGCCAATATCAAAGCCTGAGAATAATACACACATCATACTTAATGGCAATATCAAAGCCTGAGAATAATACACACAACGTACCTAATGCCAATATCAAAGCCTGAGAATAATACACAAATCATATATAATGCTAATATCAAAGCCTGAGAATAATACACAAATCGTACCTAATGCTAATATCAAAGCCTGAGAATAATACACACAACGTACCTAATGCCAATATCAAAGCCTGAGAATAATACACATGTCGTACCTAATGCCAATATCAAACCCTGAAAATAACACACACGTAGTACCTAATGCCCATATCAAAGCCTGAGAATAATACACACATTGTACCTAAAGCCAATATCAAAGCCTGAGAATAATACACACATTGTACCCAAAGCCTATATCAAAGCCTGAGAATAATACACACATTGTACCCAAAGCCTATATCAAAGCCTGAGAATAATACACACAATGTACCTAATGCCAATATCAAAGCCTGAGAATAATACACAAATCTTATCTAATGCTAATATCAAAGCCTGAGAATAATAGTTCCATCCTACCTAATGCCAGTATCAAAGCCTGAGAATAATACACACATTGTACCTAATGGCAATATCAAAGCCTGAGAATAATAGACATGTCATACATAATGCCAATATCTAAGCCTGAGAATAGTAGTCCCATCCAACCTAATGCCAGTATCAAAGCCTGAGAATAATACACACATCATACCTAATGCCAACATCAAAGCCTGAGAATAATACACACGCAGTACCTAATGCCAATATCAAAGCCTGAGAATATTACATCGACGTCTGTGCAGTAACTGAAACCTGGTTCAAGGCTCCTGAGAGCACCCCAGCGCTACCAGGCTATACCTCGTATCATGCTTTTCGCCCCAAACCGGGCGAACCACAAGGAGGGAGTGTCCATATTCATAAAGGACCCCACACCTCCAGGTTAGTAGCAACACATGAAGCATCAGAGACCATACATGTGCAACTAACCATAGGCAAAACTGCTATACAACTGGTAGCATGTTACAGACCACCCTCCCAATCTCAAGAACCCCACTCAGCCTTCCTGAAGACATTGGGAGGATATGAATGTATCACAAAATACCATCATACTGGGAGACTTCAACTACCCAAACATAGATTGGGTACATTATTCTAGCCCTAATATCCTAGCCCAAAGGTTCCTGGAATTCATAAATTCAAATGCACTGGAACAACTAGTCACCTCTCCCACTAGGGGAGATAATATACTAGACCTGATCATCACAAACATGGGGACAAAATGCTCACGGTATACCCCTCACTAGTGAGATCTGACCACAAACTAATCACCCTGGATATACATATCCTACCTCCACCCCCAGCACAAAAGACCACAGTGAAAAATTTCTCAAAAGCAGACTTCACTCTTCTTAAGACTGAGATGGTATCCTTTAAGCCCAATGTGCCAGTGGATACCACATCCCACAATGCTGAATTCTTCACAAATGCTTTCTATGGACATCTCCAAGAATGCATGGATCATGCAATCCCAAACAAATCCAAGTCCCTCTCCACCAAATGTAAGCATCCTGTCTGGTGGACCTCAGCCATAAACAAATTGTATAACAAAAGAAGAAAGCTACTGCACGTCAGAGCAAAATCCCATGAAGGGAAAACATCTCTGATCAACATTAGCAGAAAACTACATTCTCTCATAAAAACATCCAAGGAAAACTTTGAGAGAAAAATCGCTAAGGACACTAAAGATAACCACAAAGCCTTCTTCAGCTATGTTAGAAACCTGGGCGGAAACCCTCAAATATGCTCAGAGTTGGTTCACAACAACAAAAAATACACTGAACCCACAGATATTGCCAACATTCTGGCTGACAGGTTCAGTGCAAATTTCTCCCTCCTTCACCCCAAAGAAGAAATACTTATCCCAGCTGAATGTAATCTCCTGTCATCTCAGATGTCCAAGTGAGAACCGCCTAAACAAAGCAAAACACAGCATCAATGGGACCTGGCGGTATCCCAGGGTGCGTGTTACGTGAACTCAAGAGGAGCTAAACCCACACATAAAATGCTATTTAACCTTAGCCTTACTTGGGATATGTACCTGAACACTGGCGTACAGCAACAGTGGTCCCACTCCACAAGGGGTGCCTCTAAGACCCTGGAAACTACTGCCCCATAAGCTTAACTAGCCTGGTCTGCATAGCTATGGAAAGAATCATTATGGAACTCATAAACAGAGACATAGGGGACCTACAGATACTTGACCCACCCAGTTCGGCTTTGTAAGAGCAGATCCTGCCTTTTAAACCTGGTTGACTTTTTCAAAACAGTCACTAGAGCCATTGATGAGGCAAAGCAGTCCATACAGATGGGTTTTGAGTGGTACAATTTCATTCAGTCCAGGTTTCTGGTCCTCTAAGGTTCATAATCCATTTTGTTTCCTCAGTTTCGTATAGTTGGCCAGATCCCTGCTTGTATTGTTTCTACTAGCCTGTTTACGACCATAAATTTAAAAGTGTGGTCTCCATTAACTTTAATATGACCAAATAGAGCATTCAGGACATTATGAATGAGCTGCAGGAAGCTCTTTTTAAATGGAAGCTGCTTTTTCTTTAGGATCTGATAAAGGTTCAACAACAGCGCTATCAGGGCAGCAGCAGCAGGATTACATTTTATTTTGTTAATAAAGGAACTGATTTTAACAATTTCAATAATTTTACTTCAGCTTGGGTGGCAGCAGTAGGTTTGCTTTCTACATCCTCAAATACTATGGGGAACAGAAGAGTGGGGGCAAAGATAGGAGAGAAAAATGAAAAAAGTTTGGTGAAGTGGTACAGCTCAAGAGGAAGGTATGATATGCTGATAAAAGGATGGTGGTGAAAGACATAAAACAATGGTGGGGTTAATACAGATTATCAGAGACCCAGTGGTGGAGCTACGTGGCTCTTTGGGAGATCTGGAAAAAAAATGGAGAGGGCAACAGGAGAAAGGAAGAGGTAGGAAGGTAGGGGAAAAGGAAAGTGGGTGGCATCTTGGAGGAAATGAAAGATGTCAGGGAAACAAAGGGCCATACAGATCTATAAAGCTTAAAGGAGAAAGATGAACAAGATCAAGAAAGGTTTGGTAAAGGGAGTTTCAGGATACTGACAGAAGGCAATTCCGGCAGTGAGGCCCATGCAGACTGTATATGGAAAGGGAGGTCAAAGCCTGAGAATAATGCACACATTGTAACTAATGCCAATATCAAAGCCTGAGAATAATACACACATCATACCTAATGCCATTATCAAAGCCTGCATTGTACCTAATGCCAATATCAAAGCCTGAGAATAGTACACACGTTGTACCTAATGCCAATATCAAAGCCTGAGAATAATAGACATGTCGTACCTAATGCCAATATCAAAGCCTGAGAATAATACACACATTGTACCTAATACCAATATCATACCCTAAGAATAATGCACACGTACCTAATGCCAATATCAAAGCCTGAGAATAATAGACATGTCGTACATAATGCCAATATCAAAGCCACACATCATACCTAATGCCAATATCAAACCCTGAGAATAATACACACGTTGTACCTAATGCTAATATCAAAGCCAGAGAATAATAAACATGTGCCTAATGCCAATATCAAATCCTGAGAATAATATACACACATCGTACCTAATGCCAATATAAAAGCCTGAGAATAATACACACATCAGACCTAATGCCAATATCAAAGCCTGAGAATAATGCAAACATAGTACCTAATGCCAAAATCAAACCCTGGGAATAATACACACGTAACTAATGCCAATATCAAAGCCTGAGAATAATATACACACATCGTACCTAATGTCAATATCAAAGACTGAGAATAATACACCCATCATACCTAATGCCAATATAAAAGCCTGAGAATAATACACACATCATAGCTAATGCCAATATCAAAGCCTGGGAATAATACTCACGTAGTACCCAATGCCAATATCAAAGCCTGAGAATAATACACCCATTGTACCTAATGCCAATATAAAAGCCTGAGAATAATACACACATCATACCTAATGCCAACATCAAAGCCTGAGAATAATACACATGCAGTACCTAATGCCAACATCAAAGCCTGAGAATAATACACATGCAGTACCTAATGCTAATATCAAAGCCTACGAATATTACATATGTCGTACCTAATGCCAATATCAAAGCCTAAGAATAATGCACGTTATACCTAATGCCAATATAAAAGCCTGAGAATATTACACACATTGTACCTAATGCCAATATCAAAGCCTGAGAATAATACACAAATCGTATCTAATGCTAATATCAAGGCCTGAAAATAATAGTTCCATCCTACCTAATGCCAATATCAAAGCCTGAGAATAATACACACATTGTACCTAATGCCAATATCAAAGCTTGAGAATAATACACACGTCATACTTAATACCAATATCAAACCCTGAGAATAATAAACAAGTAGTACCTACTGCCCATATCAAAACCTGAGAATAATACACACATTGTACCTAATGCCAATATCAAAGCCTGAGAATAATACACACATCGTACCTAAGGCCAGTATCAAAGCTGAGCATAACAGACATGTCATACATAATGCCAATATCAAAGCCTGAGAATAATACACACGTTGTACCTAACACCAATATCAAAGCCTGAAAATAATACATACATTGTACCTAATACCAATATCAAAGCCTGAGAATAATACACATGTTGTACCTAATACCAATATCAAAGCCTGAGAATAATACACATGTTGTGCCTAATACCAATATCAAAGCCTGAGAATAACACACACAACATACCTAATGCCAATATCAAAGCCTGAGAATAATGCACAAATCATACCTAATTCCAATATCAAAGCCTGAGAATAATAGACATGTCGTACATAATGCCAATATCAAAGCCACAAATCATACCTAATGCCAATATCAAACCCTGAGAATAATACACACGTTGTACCCAATGCCAATATCAAAGTCAGAGAACTATAAACATGTTGTGCCTAATGCCAATATCAAAGCCTGAGAATAATACACACACATTGTACCTAATGCCAATATAAAAGCCTGAGAATAATACACACATCAGACCTAATGCCAATATCAAAGCCAGTGAATAATACACACGTAGTCCCTAATGCCAATATCAATGCCTGAGAAAAATACACAAGTAGTACCTAATGCCAATATCAAAGCCTGAGAATAATACACCCATCATACCTAATGCCAATATAAAAGCCTGAGAATAATACACACATCATACCTAATGCCAGTATCAAAGTCTGAGAATAATACACACATCGTACCTAATGCCAATATCAAAGCCTGAGAATAATACACCCATCATACCTAATGCCAATATAAAAGCCTGAGAATAATACTCACATCACACTTAATGCCAATATCAAAGGCTGAGAATAATATACACGTAGTACCTAATGCCAATATAAAAGCCTGAGAATAATACACACATCATACCTAATGCCAATATCAAAGCCTGAGAATAATACACACATCGTACCTAATGCCAATATCAAAGCCTGAGAATAATACACACGCAGTACCTAATGCCAATATCAAAGCCTGAGAATAATACACCCATCATACCTAATGCCAATATAAAAGCCTGAGAATAATACACACATCATACCTAATGCCAATATCAAAGTCTGAGAATAATACACACGTCGTACCTAATGCCAATATCAAAGCCTGAGAATAATACACCCATCATACCTAATGCCAATATAAAAGCCTGAGAATAATACACAAATCATACCTAATGCCAATATCAAAGGCTGAGAATAATACACACGTAGTACCTAATGCCAGTATCAAAGCCTGAGAATAATACACCCATCGTACCTAATGCCAATATAAAAGCCTGAGAATAATACACACATCATACCTAATGCCAATATCAAAGCCTGAGAATAATACACACATCCTACCTAATGCCAATATCAAAGCCTGAGAATAATACACACGCAGTACCTAATGCCAATATGAAAGCCTGAGAATAATACACACGTTGGACCTAATGCCAATATCAAAGACAGAGAATAAAACACGTCATACCTAATGCCAATATGAAACCCTGAGAATAATACTCACATTGTACCTAACACCATCATCAAAGACTGAGAATAAAACACACGTCGTACCTAATGCCAGTATCAAAGCCTGAGAATATTACACATGTCGTACCTAATGCTAATATCAAAGCCTAAGAATAATACACACATTGTACCTAATGCCAATATCAAACCCTGAGAATAATACACACATTGTACCTAATGCCAATATCAAACCCTGAGAATAATACACATGTACCTAATACCAATATCAAAGCCTGAGAATAATGCACAAATCGTTCCTGATGCCAATATCAAAGCCTAAGAATAATACACACGTTGGACCTATTGCCAATATCAAAGACTGAGAATAAAACACACATCGTACCTAATGGCAGTATCAAAGCCTGAGAATATTACACATGTTGTACTTAATGCCAATATCAAAGCCTGAGAATATTACACACATTGTACTTAATGCCAATATCAAAGCCTGAGACTAATACACAAATCGTATCTAATGATAATATCAAAGCCTGAGAATAATAGTTCCATCCTACCTAAGGCCAATATCAAAGCCTGAGAATAATACACACATTGTACCTAATGCCAGTATCAAAGCCTGAGACTAATAAACACATTGTACCTAATGCCAATATCAAAGCCTGAGAATAATATACACAACATACCTAATGCCAATATCAAAGCCTGAGAATAATACACACACTTGTAATGGCAATATCAAAGCCTGAGAATAATATACACAACGTACCTAATGCCAATATCAAAGCCTGAGAATAATACACAAATCATATATAATGCTAATATCAAAGCCTGAGAATAATACACAAATCGTATCTAATGCTAATATCAAAGCCTGAGAATAATACACACAACGTACCTAATGCCAATATCAAAGCCTGAGAATAATGCACATGTCGTACCTAATGCCAATATCAAACCCTGAAAATAACACACACGTAGTACCTAATGCCCATATCAAAGCCTGAGAATAATACACACATTGTACCTAAAGCCAATATCAAAGCCTGAGAATAATACACACATTGTACCCAAAGCCTATATCAAAGCCTGAGAATAATACACACATCTTACCTAATGGCAATATCAAAGCCTGAGAATAATACACACAATGTACCTAATGCCAATATCAAAGCCTGAGAATAATACACAAATCGTATCTAATGCTAATATCAAAGCCTGAGAATAATAGTTCCATCCTACCTAATGCCAGTATCAAAGCCTGAGAATAATACACACATTGTACCTAATGGCAATATCAAAGCCTGAGAATAATAAACATGTCGTACATAATGCCAATATCTAACCCTGAGAATAGTAGTCCCATCCAATCTAATGCCAGTATCAAAGCCTGAGAATAATACACACATCATACCTAATGCCAACATCAAAGCCTGAGAATAATACACACGCAGTACCTAATGCCAATATCAAAGCCTGAGAATATTACATTGACGTCTGTGCAGTAACTGAAACCTGGTTCAAGGCTCCTGAGAGCACCCCAGCGCTACCAGGCTATACCTCGTATCATGCTTTTCGGCCCCAAAACACGGGCCGAACCACAAAGGGAGGGGGAGTGTCCATATTAATAAAGGACACCCACACCTCCAGGTTAGTAGCAACACATGAAGCATCGGAGACCATACAGGTGCAACTAACCATAGGCAAAACTGCTATACAACTGGTAGCATGTTACAGACCACCCTCCCAATCTCAAGAACCCCACTCAGCCTTCCTGAAGACATTGGGAGGATATGAATGTATCACAAAATACCATCATACTGGGAGACTTCAACTACCCAAACATAGATTGGGTACATTATTCTAGCCCTAATATCCTAGCCCAAAGGTTCCTGGAATTCATAAATTCAAATGCACTGGAACAGCTAGTCACCTCTCCCACTAGGGGAGATAATATACTAGACCTGATCATCACAAACATGGGGACAAAATGCTCCACACCGAAGTATACCCTCACTAGTGAGATCTGACCACAAACTAATCACCCTGGATATACATATCCCACCTCCACCCCCAGCACAAAAGACCACAGTGAAAAATTTCTCAAAAGCAGACTTCACTCTTCTTAAGACTGAGATGGTATCCTTTAAGCCCAATGTGCCAGTGGATACCACATCCCACAATGCCGAATCCTTCACAAATGCTTTCTATGGACATCTCCAAGAATGCATGGATCATGCAATCCCAAACAAATCCAAGTCCCTCTCCACCAAATGTAAGCGTCCTGTCTGGTGGACCTCAGCCATAAACAAATTGTATAACAAAAGAAGAAAGCTACTGCACGTCAGAGCAAAATCCCATGAAGGGAAGACATCTCTGATCAACATTAGCAGGAAACTACATTCTCTCGTAAAAACATCCAAGGCAAACTTTGAGAGAAAAATCGCTAAGGACACTAAAGATAACCACAAAGCCGCCTTCAGCTATGTTAGAAACCTGGGCGGAAACCCTCAGATATGCTCAGAGTTGGTTCACAACAACAAAAAATACACTGAACCCACAGATATTGCCAACATTCTGGCTGACAGGTTCAGTGCAAATTTCTCCCCTCCTTCACCCCAAAAGAAGAAATACTTATCCCAGCTGAATGTAATCTCCTGTCATCTCAGATGTCCAAGTGAGAACAGCCCTAAACAAAGCAAAACACAGCATCAATGGGACCTGGCGGTATCCCAGGGTGCGTGTTACGTGAACTCAAGAGAAGCTAAACCCACACATAAAAATGCTATTTAACCTTAGCCTTACTTTGGGATATGTACCTGAACACTGGCGTGCAGCAACAGTGGTCCCACTCCACAAGGGGTGCCTCTACAGACCCTGGAAACTACCGCCATAAGCTTAACTAGCCTGGTCTGCAAAGCTATGGAAAGAATCATTATGGAACTCATAAACAGAGACATAGGGGACCTACAGACACTTGACACCACCCAGTTCGGCTTTGTAAAGGGCAGATCCTGCCTTTTAAACCTGGTTGACTTTTTCAAAACAGTCACTACAGCCATTGATGAGGGCAAAGCAGTCCATACAGCATACCTGGACTTGGCTAAGGCCTTCGACACAATACCCCACTCAGGCATCATAGATAAGCTAAACAGCTTAAAGTAAACCCTTATGTCACTAGATGGGTTGCAAACTGGCTAAAGGACAGAACCCATAAAGTTAAAATCGCTGGAGCAATGTCAGACTCAAAGCCAGTCACAAGTGGTGTCCCACAGGGATCTGTCCTGGGACCCCTCTTGTTCGGCATTTATTTCTCAGATGTTAAAGCAAACATGGGAGGGCTGTGGCTGACAAAGTTCGCAGATGACTGCAAACTAGGCGCCATAGTCGACACACCAGCAGACACACACATCCTACAAAAAGGCCTCACTGAAACGGACAACTGGTGCCGTAGTCACGGCCTTAAACTAAATACCAAAAAATGTATAGTCATCCCTTTTGGAAAAGACAAAGTACCCACAAATTATCACATAGACAGCAACCCACTGAGTACGGAAAAAGTAATCAGAGACCTAGGGACCCAAGTAGACAACGACCTCTCATTTGACACCCACGTTGCCAAAGTAGTTAGAAAAACATTCTACCTTGCACACCTCATCATGAAGGGATTCACATCCAGATCCAAGGATGTCATTGTACCCCTATATTCCTCCCTCATCAGACCCATGATTGAGTACAATGCCCCATTTGGTATGTACCTCACCCAGCATTTGCAACAGCTGGAGAGACCACAAAAGTACCTCACCAAAAGGATCAAGGGTCTCCAACATATGTCTTATTCTGCCAGACTAAAGAAACTTCAGCTCTATTCAGTAGCATACCGCCTGCTCAGAGGGGATCTCTGCCTGACATACAAGGCCATGTCCAATCAGGATCTGATGGACATGCTCCACCTCAAAAAATCCAAATCCATCAGGACCACGAGAGCTAAAGACTTAAACCTCGGCACAAGTATGAATAGGACATGCTGGAGGGATAGATTCATAACCCAGAGGCTTACCATGCTTTGGAACAGGATCCCAGTTCATATTAGGCAGAGCCCCTCACTGACTCTCTTCAAGAGAAATCTTGATGAGTGGATGGGAGATCGTAAGTTTACCCCAGGGGTCACATCTGTGTCACTGCTAGACAGGGGCACAGTAAACTAATTCTGTTATATAAGGGGACCTTCATTGTGTCATTACTAGACAGAGGCACAGTATTCTAGGTTTATTCTGTACATTTTGTATCATTTCATGGGGTGGCAAAAGTCACATCACTATGGCTAGGCTTACAAATGCCCCAGGGCAGATAGCCTAGTACTATACTATGAAACTATGTCGTACCTAATACCAATATCAAAGCCTAAGAATAATACACACGTTGTACCTAATGCCAATATAAAAGACTGAGAATATTACACACATTGTACCTAATGCCAACATCAAAGCCTGAGAGTAATACACACATTGTACCTAATGCTAATATCAAAGCTTGAGAATAATACACACGTCGCTCCTAATGCCAATATAAAACCCTGAGAATAATAAACACATCATACCTACTGCCCATATCAAAACCTGAGAATAATACACACATTGTACCTAATGCCAATATCAAAGCCTGAGAATAATACACACATCATACCTAATGCCAATATCAAAGCCTGAGAATAATACATACATCGTACCTAATGCCAATATCAAAGCCTGAGAATAATACACACATTGTACCTAATTCCAATATCAAAGCTTGAGAATAATACACACATCGTACCTAATGCCAATATCAAAGCCTGAGAATAATACACACATCATACCTAATGCCAATATCAAAGCCTAAGAATAATACACACATCATTCCTAATGCCAATATCAAAGCCTGAGAATAATAGACATGTCATACATAATGCCAATATCAAAGCCACACATCACACCTAATGCCAATATCAAACCCTGAGAATAATACACACGTTGTACCTAATGCCAGTATCAAAGCCAGAGAATAATAAACATGTTGTGCCTAATGCCAGTATCAAAGCCTGAGAATAATACACACATCGTACATAATGCCAATATGAAAGCCTGAGAATAATAGACATGTCGTACATAATGCCAATATCAAATCCTGAGAATAATACACACATTGTACCTTATTCCAATATCAAAACCTGAGAATAATACACACATTGTACCTAATGCCAATATCAAAGCCTGAGAATAATACACACATCGTACATAATGAAAATATCAAAGCCTGAGAATAATACACATGTAGACCTAATGCCCATCTCAAAGCCTGAGAATAATACACACGTTGTACCTAATACCAATATCAAAGCCTGAGAATAATACACACGTTGTACCTAATACCAATATCAAAGCCTGAGAATAATACAAACGTTGGACCTAATACCAATATCAAACCCTGATAATAACCCACATGTCATAACTATTGTTAATATCAAAACCTGAGAATAATACACACAACATACCTAATGCCAATATCAAAGCCTGAGAATAATGCACAAATCGTACCTAATGCCAATATCAAAGCCTGAGAATGACAGACATGTCGTACATAATGCCAATATCAAAGCCAGAAAATAATAAACATGTTGTGCCTAATGCCAATATCAAAGCCTGAGAATAATATATACACATCGTACCTAATGCCAATATAAAAGCCTGAGAATAATACACACATCAGACCTAATGTCAATATCAAAGCCAGTGAATAATACACACGTAGTACCTAATGCCAATATCAATGCCTGAGAATAATACACACGTAGTACCTAATGCCAATATTAAAGCCTGAGAATAATACACCCATCATACCTAATGCCAATATAAAAGCCTGAGAATAATACACACATCATACCTAATGCCAATATCAAAGCCTGAGAATAATACACACATAGTACCTAATGCCAATATCAAAGCCTGAGAATAATACACCCATCGTACCTAATGCCAATATAAAAGCCTGAGAATAATACACACATCATACCTAATGCCAATATCAAAGCCTGAGAATAATACACATGTCGTACCTAATGCCAATATCAAAGCCTGAGAATAATACACATGTCGTACCTAATGCCAATATCAAAGACTGAGAATAAAACACGTCGTACCTAATGCCAATATCAAACCCTGAGAATAATACTCACATTGTACCTAACGCCATTATCAAAGACTGAGAATAAAACACATGTCGTACCTAATGCCAGTATCAAAGCCTGAGAATATTATATGTCATACCTAATGCCAATATCAAAGCCTAAGAATAATACACACGTTGTACCTAATGCCAATATCAAACCCTGAGAATAATACACAGTATGACACGTACCTAATACCAATATCAAAGCCTGAGAATATTACGCACATTGTACCTAATGCCGATATCAAAGCCTCAGAATAATACACAAATCGTATCTAATGCTAATATCAAAGCCTGAAAATAATAGTTCCATCCTACGTAATGCCAACATCAAAGCCTGAGAGTAATACACACATTGTACCTAATGCTAATATCAAAGCCTGAGAATAATAGTCCCATCCAACCTAATGCCAGTATCAAAGCCTGAGAATAATACACGTCATACCTAATGCCAATATCAAACCCTGAGAATAATACACACGTAGTACCTAATGCCCATATCAAAGCCTGAGAATAATACACACATTGTACCTGATGCAAATATCAAAGCCTGAGAATAATACACACATCGTACCTAATGCCAATATCAAAGCCTGAGAATAATACACACAACGTACCTAATGCCAATATCAAAGCCTGAGAATAATACACAAATCGTATCTAATGCTAATATCAAAGCCTGAGAATAATAGTTCCATCCTACCTAATGCCAGTATCAAAGCCTGAGAATAACACACACATTGTACCTAATGGCAATATCAAATCCTGAGAATAATAGACATGTCGTACATAATGCCAATATCTAAGCCTGAGAATAGTAGTCCCATCCAACCTTAATGCCAGTATCAAAGCCTCAGAATAATACACACATCGTACCTAATGCCAATATCAAACCCTGAGAATAATACACACGTTGTACCTGATGCCCATATCAAAGTCTGAGAATAATACACACATTGTACCTAATGCCAATATCAAAGCCTGAGAATAATACACACATTGTACCTAATGCCAATATCAAAGCCTGAGAATAATACACACATCATACCTAATGCCAATATCAAAGCCTGAGAATAATACACACATTGTACCTAATGCCAATATCAAAGCCTGAGAATAATACACACATTGTACCTAATGCCAATATCAAAGCCTGAGAATAATACACACATTGTACCTAATGCTAATATCAAAGCCTGAGAATAATACACACATCATACCTAATGCCAATATCAAAGCCTGAGAATAATACACACATCGTACGTAATGCCAATATCAAAGCCTGAGAATAAGACTCACATTATACCTAATGCCAATATCAAAGCCTGAGAATAATACACACATCGTATGTCATGACAATATCAAAGCCTGAGAATAATACACACATCATACCTAATGCCAATATCAAAGCCTGAGAAGAATACACACATTATACGTAACGCCAATATCAAAGCCTGAGAATAATACACATGTCGTATCTAATGCCAGTATCAAAGCCTGAGAATAAGACTCACATCATACCTAATGCCAATATCAAAGCCTGAGAATAATAGAAATATCATACCTAATGCCAGTGTGACTAGTAAAGGAAGGCAGATGCAGAATGTATATGGAGAGGAAGATCAAAGCTTGAGAATAATACACATGTTGTACCTGTTGCCAGTATCAAAGCCTGAGAATAATGCACACATCATACCTAATGCCAATATCAAAGCCTGAGAATAATACACACGTTGTACCTAATGCCGATATCAAAGCCTGAGAATAATACACACATTGTACCTAATGCCAATATCAAAGCCTGAGAATAATACACACGTTGTATCTAATGCCAATACCAAAGCTTGAGAATAATACACACATTGTACCTAACGCCAATATCAAACCCTGAGAATAATACACCCAATCGTACCCAATGCCAATATCAAAGCCTGAGAATAATATACACACATCGTACCTAATGCCAATATAAAAGCCTGAGAACAATACACACATTAGACCTAATGCCAATATCAAAGCCAGTGAATAATACACACGTAGTACCTAATGCCAATGTCAAAGCCTGAGAATGATACAAACGTAGTACCTAATGCCGATATCAAAGCCTGAGAATAAGACTCACATCATACCTAATGCTAATATCAAATCCTGAGAATAATAGACATATCATACCTAATGCCAGTGAGACTAGTAAAGGAAGGCAGATGCAGAAAGTATATGGAGAGGAAGATCAAAGCTTGAGAATAATACACATGTTGTACCTGTTGCCAGTATCAAAGCCTGAGAATAATACACACATCATACCTAATGCCAATATCAAAGCCTGAGAATAATACATACATTGTACCTAATGCCAATATCAAAGCCTGAGAATAACAGACATGTCGTACCTAATGCCAATATCAAAGCCTGAGAATAATACACACATTGTACTTAATGCCAATATCAAAGACTGAGAGTAATACAGACATCCTACCTAATGCCAATATCAAAGCCTGAGAATACACACATCATACCTAGTGCCAATATCAAACCCTGAGAATAATGCACACGTCGTACCTAATGTCAATATAAAAGCCTGAGAATAATACACTCATCATACCCAATGCCAATATAAAAGCCTGAGAATAATACACTCATCATACCCAATGCCAATATCAAAGCCTGAGAATAATACACGTTGTACCTAATGCCAATACCAAAGCTTGAGAATAATGCACACATTGTACCCAATGCCAATATCAAACCCTGAGAATAATACACATGTTGTATCTAATGCCAATACCAAAGCTTGAGAATAATACACATTGTACCTAATGCCAATATCAAAGCCTGAGAATAATGCACAAATCGTACCTATTGCCAATATCAAAGCCTGAGAATAATACACACATCGTACCTAATGCCAATATCAAAGCCTGAGAATAATACATACAACATACCTAATGCCAATATCAAAGCCTGAGAATAATACACACGTTGTATCTAATGCCAATACCAAAGCTTGAGAATAATGCACACATTGTACCTAACGCCAATATAATAGCCTGAGAATAATACACACATCGTACCTAATGCCAATATCAAAGCCTGAGAATAATACACACATCATACCTAATGCCAATATCAAAGCCTGAGAATAATGTACAAATCGTACCTAATGCCAATATCAAAGCCTGAGAATAATACACACATCGTACCTAATGCCAGTATCAAAGCCTGAGAATAATAGACATGTACATAATACCAATGCCAATATCAAAGCCTGAGAATAATACACATTGTACCTAATGCCAATATCAAAGCCTGAGAATAATACATACATCGTACCTAATGCCAATATCAAAGCCTGAGAATAATACACACATCATACCTAATGCCAATATCAAAGCCTGAGAATAATACAAACGTAGTACCTAATGCCAATATCAAAGCCTGAGAATAATACACACATCATACCTAATGCCAATATCAAAGCCTGAGAATAATACACACATCATTCCTAATGCCAATATCAAAGCCTGAGAATAATAGACATGTCGTACATAATGCCAATATCAAAGCCACACATCACACCTAATGCCAATATCAAACCCTGAGAATAATACACACATTGTACCTAATGCCAGTATCAAAGCCAGAGAATAATACACACATCATACCTAATGCCAATATCAAAGCCTGAGAATAATACACACGTCGTACCTGATGCCAGTATCAAAGCCTGAGAATAATACACCCATCATACTTAATGCCAATATCAAAGCCTGAGAATAATACACACATTGTACCTAATGCTAATATCAAAGCCTGAGAATAATACACACATTGTACCTAATGCCAAAATCAAAGCCTGAGAATACTACACACATCATACCTAATGCCAATATCAAAGCCTGAGAATAATACACACATCATACCTAATGCCAATATCAAAGCCTGAGAATAATACACACGTCGTACCTGATGCCAGTATCAAAGCCTGAGAATAATACACCCATCATACTTAATGCCAATATCAAAGCCTGAGAATAATACACACGTAGTACCTAATGCCAATATCAAAGTCTGAGAATAATACACCCATTGTACCTAATGCCAATATAAAAGCCTGAGAATAATACACACATCATACCTAATGCCAATATCAAAGCCTGAGAATAATACACACGCAGTACCTAATGCCAATATCAAAGCCTGTGAATAATACACACGTTGGACCTAATGCCAATATCAAAGCCTGAGAGTAATACAAGCGTAGTACCTAATGCCAATATCAAAGCCTGAGAATAATACAAACGTAGTACCTAATGCCAATATCAAAGCCTGAGAATAATACACACATCATACCTAATGGCAATATTAAAGCCTGAGAATAATATACACGTCGTACCTGATGCCAGTATCAAAGCCTGAGAATAATACACCCATCATACCTAATGCCAATATAAAAGCCTGAGAATAATACACACATCATATCTAATGCCAATATCAAAGGCTGAGAATAATACACACATAGTACCTAATGCCAATATCAAAGCCTGAGAATAATACACCCATTGTACCTAATGCCAATATAAAAGCCTGAAAATAATACACACATCATACCTAATGGCAATATTAAAGCCTGAGAATAATATACACGTCGTACCTGATGCCAGTATCAAAGCCTGAGAATAATACAGCCATCATACCTAATGCCAATATTAAAGCCTGAGAATAATACACCCATTGTACCTAATGCCAATATAAAAGCCTGAGAATAATACACATTGTACCTAATGCCAATATAAAAGCCTGAGAATAATACACACATCATACCTAATGCCAATATCAAAGCCTGAGAATAATACACACGTCGTACCTAATGCCAATATCAAAGCCTGAGAATAATACACCCATCATACTTAATGCCAATATCAAAGCCTGAGAATAATACACACGTAGTACCTAATGCCAATATCAAAGCCTGAGAATACTACACACATCATACCTAATGCCAATATCAAAGCCTGAGAATAATACACACATCATACCTAATGCCAATATCAAAGCCTGAGAATAATGCACACGTCGTACCTGATGCCAGTATCAAAGCCTGAGAATAATACACCCATCATACTTAATGCCAATATCAAAGCCTGAGAATAATACACACATCATACCTAATGGCAATATTAAAGCATCAGAATAATTTACATGTCGTACCTGATGCCAGTATCAAAGCCTGAGAATAATACACATCATACCTAATGCCAATATCAAAGCCTGAGAATAATACACACATCATACCTAATGCCAATATCAAAGGCTGAGAATAATACACACATAGTACCTAATGCCAATATCAAAGCCTGAGAATAATACACCCATTGTACCTAATGCCAATATAAAAGCCTGAGAATAATACACATCATACCTAATGCCAATATCAAAGCCTGAGAATAATACACACAATGTACCTAATGCCAATATCAAAGCCTGAGAATAATACTCATCATACCTAATGCCAATATCAAAGCCTGAGAATAATACACACATCATACCTAATGCCAATATCAAAGCCTGAGAATAATACACACATAGTACCTAATGCCAATATCAAAGCCTGAGAATAATACACATCATACCTAATGCCAATATCAAAGCCTGAGAATAATACACACATTGTACCTAATGCCAATATCAAAGCCTGAGAATAATACACACATCATACCTAATGCCAATATCAAAGCCTGAGAATAACACACACATTGTACCTAATGCCAATATCAAAGCCTGAGAATAATACACATGTCGTACCTAATGCCAATATCAAAGCCTGAGAATAATACACGTCGTACCTAATGCTAATATCAAAGACTGAGAATAAAACACATGTCATACCTAATGCCAATATCAAAGACTGAGAATAATACATACAATCTACCTAATGCCAATATCAAAGCCTGAGAATAATACACACATTGTACCTAATGCCAATATCAAAGCTTGAGAATAATACACACATTGTACCTAATGCCAATATCAAAGCCTGAGAATAATACACATGTCATACCTAATGCCAATATCAAAGCCTGAGAATAATACACACATTGTACCTGATGCCAATATCAAAGCCTGAGAATAATACACACATTGTACCTAATGCCAATATCAAAGACTGAGAATAATACATACAATCTACCTAATGCCAATATCAAAGCCTGAGAATAATACACATCCTACCTAATGCTAATATCAAAGCCTGAGAATAATACACACATAGTACCTAATGCCAATATCAAAGCCTGAGAATAATACACATCATACCTAATGCCAATATCAAAGCCTGAGAATAATACACACATCATACCTAATGCCAATATCAAAGCCTGAGAATAATACACATTACCTAATGCCAATATCAAAGCCTGCGAATAATACACACATCGTACCTAATGCCAATATCAAAGCCTGAGAATAATACACACAACGCACCTAATGCCAATATCAAAGCCTAAGAATAATACACAAATCGTATCTAATGCTAATATCAAAGCCTGAGAATAATAGTTCCATCCTACCTAATGCCAGTATCAAAGCCTGATAATAACACACACATTGTACCTAATGGCAATATCAAAGCCTGAGAAGAATAGACATGTTGTAGATAATGCCAATATCTAAGCCTGAGAATAGTAGTCCCATCCAACCTAATGCCAGTATCAAAACCAGAGAATAATACACACATTGTACCTAATGCCAATATCAAACCCTGAGAATAATACACACGTTGTACCTAATGCCCATATTAAAGCCTGAGAATAATACACACATTGTACCTAATGCCAATATCAAAGCCTGAGAATAATACACACATTGTACCTAATGCCAATATCAAAGCCTGAGAATAATACACACATTGTACCTAATGCCAATATCAAAGCCTGAGAATAATACACACATCATACCTAATGCCAATATCAAAGCCTGAGAATAATACACACATCGTACGTAATGACAATATCAAAGCCTGAGAATAATAGACATATCGTACCTAATGCCAGTGAGACTAGTAAAGGAAGGCAGATGCAGAATGTATATGGAGAGGAAGATCAAAGCTTGAGAATAATACACATGTTGTACCTGTTGCCAGTATCAAAGCCTGAGAATAATGCACACATCATACCTATTGCCAATATCAAAGCCTGAGAATAATACACACGCAGTACCGAATGCCAATATCAAAGCCTGAGAATAATACACACAATGGACCTAATGCCAATATCAAAGACTGAGAATAAAACACGTCATACCTAATGCCAATATCAAAGCCTGAGAATAATACTCACATTGTACTTAATGCCAATATCAAAGCCTAAGAATAATACACACATCATACCTAATGCCAATATCAAAGCCTGAGAATAATACACACATCATACCTAATGCCAATATCAAAGCCTGAGAATAATACACACGTTGTACCTAATGCCAATATCAAACCCTGAGAATAATACACAGTGTGACACGTACCTAATATCAAAGCCTTAGAATATTACACACATTGTACCTAATGCCAATAGCAAAGCCTGAGAATAATACACAAATCGTATCTAATGCTAATATCAAAGCCTGAAAATAATAGTTCCATCCTCCCTAATGCCAACATCAAAGCCTGAGAATAATACACACATTGTACCTAATGCCAATATCAAAGCCTGAGAATAATAGTCCCATCCAACCTAATGCCAGTATCAAAACCTGAGAATAATACACACGTCGTACCTAATGCCAATATCAAACCCTGAGAATAATACACACGTAGTACCTAATGCCCTTATCAAAGCCTGAGAATAATACACACATTGTACCTAATGCAATATCAAAGCCTGAGAATAATACACGCAACGTACCTAATGCCAATATCAAAGCTTGAGAATAATACACAAATCGTATCTAATGCTAATATCAAAGCTTGAGAATAATAGTTCCATCCTACCTAATGCCAGTATCAAAGCCTGAGAATAACACACACATTGTACCTAATGGCAATATCAAATCCTGAGAATAATGCACGTCGTACATAATGCCAATATCTAAGCCTGAGAATAGTAGTCCCATCCAACCTAATGCCAGTATCAAAGCCTGAGAATAATACACACATCATACCTAATGCCAGTATCAAACCCTGAGAATAATACACACGTTGTACCTAATGCCCATATCAAAGCCTGAGAATAATACACACCTTGTACCTAATGCCAATATCAAAGCCTGAGAATAATACACACATTGTACCTAATGCCAATATCAAAGCCTGAGAATAATACACACATCATACCTAATGCCAATATCAAAGCCTGAGAATAATACACACATTGTACCTAATACCAATATCAAAACCTGAGAATAATACACACATTATACCTAATGCCAATATCAAAGCCTGAGAAGAATACACACATTATACGTAACACCAATATCAAAGCCTGAGAATAATACACGTCGTATCTAATGCCAGTATCAAAGCCTGAGAATAAGACTCACATCATACCTAATGCCAATATCAAAGCCTGAGAATAATAGACATATCCTACCTAATGCCAGTGAGACTAGTAAAGGAAGGCAGATGCAGAATGTATATGGAGAGGAAGATCAAAGCTTGAGAATAATACACATGTACCTGTTGCCAGTATCAAAGCCTGAGAATAATACACACATCATACCTAATGCCAATATCAAAGCCTGAGAATAATAGACATATCCTACCTAATGCCAGTGAGACTAGTAAAGGAAGGCAGATGCAGAATGTATATGGAGAGGAAGATCAAAGCTTGAGAATAATACACATGTACCTGTTGCCAGTATCAAAGCCTGAGAATAATGCACACATCATACCTAATGCCAATATCAAAGCCTGAGAATAATACACACGTTGTACCTAATGCCAATATCAAAGCCTGAGAATAATACACACGTCGTACCTAATGCCAATATCAAAGACTGAGAATAAAACACGTCGTACCTAATGCCAATATCAAAGCCTGAGAATAATACACACATTGTACTTAATGCCAATATCAAACCCTGAGAGTAATACAGACATCCTACCTAATGCCAATATCAAAGCCTGAGAATAATACACACATCGTACCTGGTGCCAATATCAAACCCTGAGAATAATACACACGTTGTACCTAATGTCAATATAAAAGCCTGAGAATAATACACCCATCGTACCCAATGCCAATATAAAAGCCTGAGAATAATACACACATCGTACCTAATTCCTATATCAAAGCCCGAGATTAAGACTCGCATAGTACCCAATGCCAATATCAAAGCCTGAGAATAATATACATGTCGTACCTAATGCCAATACCAAAGCCTGAAAATAATGCACACATTGTACCTAATGCCAATATCAAACCCTGTGAATAATACACACGTTGTACCTAATGCCAATACCAAAGCTTGAGAATAATGCACACATTGTACCTAACGCCAATATCAAACCCTGAGAATAATACACCTAATTATACCTAATGCCAATATAAAAGCCTGAGAATAATACACACATCATACCTAATGCCAATATCAAAGCCTGAGAATAATACACGCAACATACCTAATGCCAATATCAAAGCCTGAGAATAATGCATAAATCGTACCTAATGCCAATATCAAAGCCTGAGAATAATACACACATCGTACCTAATGCCAATATCAAAGCCTGAAAATAATAGACATGTCGTACATAATACAATATCAAAGCCACACATCATACCATATGCCAATATCAAACCCTGAGAATAATACACACGTTGTACCTAATGCCGATATCAAAGCCTGAGAATAATATACACACATCGTACCTAATGCCAATATAAAAGCCTGAGAACAATACACACATTAGACCTAATGCCAATATCAAAGCCAGTGAATAATACACACGTAGTACCTAATGCCAATATCAAAGCCTGAGAATGATACAAACGTAGTACCTAATGCCGATATCAAAGCCTGAGAATAAGACTCACATCATACCTAATGCTAATATCAAATCCTGAGAATAATAGACATATCATACCTAATGCCAGTGAGACTAGTAAAGGAAGGCAGATGCAGAATGTATATGGAGAGGAAGATCAAAGCTTGAGAATAATACACATGTTGTACCTGTTGCCAGTATCAAAGCCTGAGAATAATACACACATCATACCTAATGCCAATATCAAAGCCTGAGAATAATACATACATTGTACCTAATGCCAATATCAAAGCCTGAGAATAACAGACATGTCGTACCTAATGCCAATATCAAAGCCTGAGAATAATACACACATTGTACTTAATGCCAATATCAAAGCCTGAGAGTAATACAGACATCCTACCTAATGCCAATATCAAAGCCTAAGAATAATACACACATCATACCTAGTGCCAATATCAAACCCTGGGAATAATGCACACATTGTACCTAATGTCAATATAAAAGCCTGAGAATAATACACTCATCATACCCAATGCCAATATAAAAGCCTGAGAATAATACACTCATCATACCTAATGCCAATATCAAAGCCTGAGAATAATACACACATCGTACCTAATGCCAATATAAAAGCCTGAGAATAATACACTCATCATACCTAATGCCAATATCAAAGCCTGAGAATAATACACACATCGTACCTAATGCCAATATCAAAGCCTGAGAATAATACACGTCGTACCTAATGCCAATACCAAAGCCTGAAAATAATACACACGTAGTACCTAATGCCAATATCAGACCCTGAGAATAATACACACGTTGTATCTAATGCCAATACCAAAGCTTGAGAATAATGCACACATTGTACCTAACGCCAATATCAAACCCTGAGAATAATACACCCAATCGTACCTAATGCCAATATCAAAGCCTGAGAATAATACATACAACATACCTAATGCCAATATCAAAGCCTGAGAATAATGCACAAATCGTACCTATTGCCAATATCAAAGCCTGAGAATAATACACACATCGTACCTAATGCCAATATCAAAGCCTGAAAATAATAGACATGTCGTACATAATACAATATCAAAGCCACACATCATACCATATGCCAATATCAAACCCTGAGAATAATACACACGTTGTACCTAATGCCAATATCAAAGCCTGAGAATAATATACACACATCGTACCTAATGCCAATATAAAAGCCTGAGAACAATACACACATCAGACCTAATGCCAATATCAAAGCCAGTGAATAATACACACGTAGTACCTAATGCCAATATCAAAGCCTGAGAATAATACAAACGTAGTACCTAATGCCAATATCAAAGCCTGAGAATAATACACACATCATACCTAATGCCAATATCAAAGCCTGAGAATAATACACACGTCGTACCTGATGCCAGTATCAAAGCCTGAGAATAATACACCCATCATACTTAATGCCAATATCAAAGCCTGAGAATAATACACACGTAGTACCTAATGCCAATATCAAAGCCTGAGAATAATACACCCATTGTACCTAATGCCAATATAAAAGCCTGAGAATAATACACACATCATACCTAATGCCAATATCAAAGCCTGAGAATAATACACACATCATACCTAATGCCAATATCAAAGCCTGAGAATAATACACACGTTGGACCTAATGCCAATATCAAAGCCTGA
Organism: Protopterus annectens; assembly: GCF_019279795.1. Taxonomy (NCBI): domain Eukaryota; kingdom Metazoa; phylum Chordata; order Ceratodontiformes; family Protopteridae; genus Protopterus; species Protopterus annectens. The sequence goes on from NC_056747.1 coordinate 1,289,305,185, forward strand.
GAGTAATACAAGCGTAGTACCTAATGCCAATATCAAAGCCTGAGAATAATACAAACGTAGTACCTAATGCCAATATCAAAGCCTGAGAATAATACACACATCATACCTAATGGCAATATTAAAGCCTGAGAATAATATACACGTCGTACCTGATGCCAGTATCAAAGCCTGAGAATAATACACCCATCATACCTAATGCCAATATTAAAGCCTGAGAATAATACACACATCATACCTAATGCCAATATCAAAGGCTGAGAATAATACACACGTAGTACCTAATGCCAATATCAAAGCCTGAGAATAATACACCCATTGTACCTAATGCCAATATAAAAGCCTGAGAATAATACACACATCATACCTAATGCCAATATCAAAGCCTGAGAATAATACACACGTCGTACCTAATGCCAATATCAAAGCCTGAGAATAATACACACGCAGTACCTAATGCCAATATCAAAGCCTGAGAATAATACACACGTTGGACCTAATGCCAATATCAAAGACTGAGAATAAAACACATGTCGTACCTTATGCCAATATCAAACCCTGAGAATAATACTCACATTGTACCTAACGCCAATATCAAAGACTGAGCATAAAACACACGTCATACCTAATGCCAGTATCAAAGCCTGAGAATATTACACATGTCGTACCTAATGCCAATATCAAAGCCTAAGAATAATACACACGTTGTACCTAATGCCAATATCAAACCCTGAGAATAATACACAGTGTGACACGTACCTAATACCAATATCAAAGCTTGAGACTAATGCACAAATCGTACCTAATGCCAATATCAAAGCCTAAGAATAATACACACGTTGGACCTAATGCCAATAACAAAGACTGAGAATAAAACTCATGTCGTACCTAATGCCAGTATCAAAGCCTGAAAATATTACATGTGTCATACCTAATGCCAATATAAAAGCCTGAGAATAATACACACGTTGTACCTAATGCCAATATCAAAGCCTGAGAATATTACACACATTGTACCTAATGCCAATATCAAAGCCTGAGAATAATACACAAATTGTATCTAATGCTAATATCAAAGCCTGAAAATAATAGTTCCATCCTACCTAATGCTAATATCAAAGCCTGAGAATAATACACACATTGTACCTAATGCCAATATCAAAGCCTGAGAATAATAGTCCCATCCAACCTAATGCCAGTATCAAAGCCTGAGAATAATACACGTCATACCTAATGCCAATATCAAACCCTGAGAATAATACACATGTAGTACCTAATGCCCATATCAAAGCCTGAGAATAATACACACATCGTACCTAATGCCAATAACAAAGCCTGCGAATAATACACACATCGTACCTAATGCCAATATCAAAGCCTGAGAATAATACACACAACGTACCTAATGCCAATATCAAAGCCTAAGAATAATACACAAATCGTATCTAATGCTAATATCAAAGCCTGAGAATAATAGTTCCATCCTACCTAATGCCAGTATCAAAGCCTGATAATAACACACACATTGTACCTAATGGCAATATCAAAGCCTGAGAAGAATAGACATGTTGTAGATAATGCCAATATCTAAGCCTGAGAATAGTAGTCCCATCCAACCTAATGCCAGTATCAAAACCAGAGAATAATACACACATTGTACCTAATGCCAATATCAAACCCTGAGAATAATACACACGTTGTACCTAATGCCCATATTAAAGCCTGAGAATAATACACACATTGTACCTAATGCCAATATCAAAGCCTGAGAATAATACACACATTGTACCTAATGCCAATATCAAAGCCTGAGAATAATACACACATTGTACCTAATGCCAATATCAAAGCCTGAGAATAATACACACATCATACCTAATGCCAATATCAAAGCCTGAGAATAATACACACATCATACGTAATGTCATATTAAAGCCTGAGAATAATACACACATCATACGTAATGACAATATCAAAGCCTGAGAATAATAGACATATCGTACCTAATGCCAGTGAGACTAGTAAAGGAAGGCAGATGCAGAATGTATATGGAGAGGAAGATCAAAGCTTGAGAATAATACACATGTTGTACCTGTTGCCAGTATCAAAGCCTGAGAATAATACACACATCATACCTAATGCCAATATCAAAGCCTAAGAATAATACACACATTGTACCTAATGCCAATATCAAAGCCTGAGAATAATAGACGTCGTACATAATGCCAATATCAAAGCCTGAGAATAATACACACATTGTACCTACTGCCAATATCAAAGCCTGAGAATAACAGACATGTCGTACCTAATGCCAATATCAAAGCCTGAGAATAATACAGACATCCTACCTAATGCCAATATCAAAGCCTGAGAATAATACACACATCGTACCTAGTGCCAATATCAAACCCTGAGAATAATACACACATTGTACCTAATGTCAATATAAAAGCCTGAGAATAATACACCCATCGTACCCAATGCCAATATAAAAGCATGAGAATAATACACACATCATACCTAATGCCAATATCAAAGCCTGAGAATAATACTCACATAGTACATAATGCCAATATCAAAGCCTGAGAATAATACACATGTCGTACCTAATGCCAATACCAAAGCCTGAAAATAATACACACATAGTACCTAATGCCAATATCAAACCCTGAGATTAATACACACATTGTACCTAATGCCAATATCAAACCCTGAGAATAATGCACACATCGTACCTAATGCCAATATCAAAGCCTGAGAATAAGACTCATATTGTACCTGATGCCAAAATCAAAGCCTGAGAATAATACACATGTTGCACCTAATGCCAATTTCAAACCCTGAGAATAATACACATGTTGTACCTAATGCCAATTTCAAACCCTGAGAATAATACACATGTTGTACCTAATGCCAATTTCAAACTCTGAGAATAATACATGTCGTACCTAATGCCAATATCAAAGCCTGAGAATAATACACATGCCGTACCTAATGCCAATATCAAAACCTGAGAATAATACACACATCGTACCTAATACCAATATCAAAGCCTGAGAATAATACACACAACACACCTAATGCCAATATCAAAGCCTAAGAATAATACACAAATCGTATCTAATGCTAATATCAAAGCCTGAGAATAATAGTTCCATTCTACCTAATGCCAGTATCAAAGCCTGATAATAACACACACATTGTACCTAATGGCAATATCAAAGCCTGAGAATAATAGACATGTCGTAGATAATGCCAATATCTAAGCCTGAGAATAGTAGTCCCATCCAACCTAATGCCAGTATCAAAGCCAGAGAATAATACACACATTGTAACTAATGCCAATATCAAACCCTGAGAATAATACACACATTGTACCTAATGCCCATATTAAAGCCTGAGAATAATACACACATTGTACCTAATGCCAATATCAAAGCCTGAGAATAATACACACATTGTACCTAATGCCAATATCAAAGCCTGAGAATAATACACACATTGTACCTAATGCCAATATCAAAGCCTGAGAATAATACACACATCATACCTAATGTCATATTAAAGCCTGAGAATAATACACACATCGTACGTAATGACAATATCAAAGCCTGAGAATAATAGACATATCGTACCTAATGCCAGTGAGACTAGTAAAGGAAGGCAGATGCAGAATGTATATGGAGAGGAAGATCAAAGCTTGAGAATAATACACATGTACCTGTTGCCAGTATCAAAGCCTGAGAATAATACACACATCATACCTAATGCCAATATCAAAGCCTGAGAATAATACACACATTGTACCTAATGCCAATATCAAAGTCTGAGAATAATACACCCATCATACCTAATGCCAATATCAAAGCCTGAGAATAATAGCCGTCGTACATAATGCCAATATCAAAGCCTGAGAATAATACACACATTGTACCTACTGCCAATATCAAAGCCTGAGAATAACAGACATGTCGTACCTAATGCCAATATCAAAGCCTGAGAATAATACACACATTGTACTTAATGCCAATATCAAAGCCTGAGAGTAATACAGACATCTTACCTAATGCCAATATCAAAGCCTGAGAATAATACACACATCGTACCTAGTGCCAATATCAAACCCTGAGAATAATACACACGTTGTACCTAATGTCAATATAAAAGCCTGAGAATAATACACCCATCGTACCCAATGCCAATATAAAAGCCTGAGAATAATACACACATCATACCTAATGCCAATATCAAAGCCTGAGAATAATACTCACATAGTACATAATGCCAATATCAAAGCCTGAGAATAATACATGTCGTACCTAATGCCAATACCAAAGCCTGAAAATAATACACACATAGTACCTAATGCCAATATCAAACCCTGAGATTAATACACACATTGTACCTAATGCCAATATCAAACCCTGAGAATAATGCACACATTGTACCTAACGCCAGTATCAAAGCCTGAGAATAATGCACACATCGTACCTAATGCCAATATCAAAGCCTGAGAATAAGACTCACATTGTACCTGATGCCAAAATCAAAGCCTGAGAATAATACACATGTTGTACCTAATGCCAATTTCAAACCCTGAGAATAATACACATGTTGTACCTAATGCCAATTTCAAACTCTGTGAATAATACACATGTCGTACCTAATGCCAATATCAAAGCCTGAGAATAATACACATGTTGTACCTAATGCCAATATCAAAACCTGAGAATAATAGACATGTCGTACATAATGCCAATATCAAACCCTGAGAATAATACACCCATCGTACCTAATGCCAATATCAAAGCCTGAGAATAATGTACACGTCATACCTAATGCCAATATCAAACCCTGAGAATAATACACATGTTGTATCTAATACCAATATCAGACCCTGGGAATAATACACACGTTGTACCTAATGCCAATATCAAAGCCTGAGAATAATACACACGTTGTACCTAATACCAATATCAAACCCTGAGAATAATACACACGTACCTAATACCAATGCTGCAGTGGTGCAGCGGTAGCGTTGTTGCCTCAGAGCAAGAGGCTCTCCCATTTGATTCTTGGCTGGCTCGCCTTCTGTGTGGAGTCTGCATGTCCTCCCTGTGGTCGAGTGGTGTTCGAAAGACATGCATAGAATGGGCGTGCTTTTGTTGAAATTTGGGCATCGAGCCGGCACCTCGGCACCCATAAAAAAATCTACTGCCAATCATTAGCGGACCAGAGTTCCGCTGTGGCGACCCCTAACTGGGAAAAGCCGAAAGAAGAAGTACCTAATACCAATATCAAACCTTGAGAATAATACTCACATCGTACTTAATGCCAATATCAAACCCTGAGAATAATACACACATTGTACCTAATGTCAATATCAAACCCTGATAATAATACACATGTCATACCTATTGCCAATATCAAACCCTGAGAATAATACATGTTGTACCTAATGCCAATATCAAACCCTGAGAATAATACATGTTGTACCTAATGCCAATATCAAACCCTGAGAATAATACATGTTGTACCTAATGCCAATATCAAACCCTGAGAATAATACACATTGAACCTAATGCCAATATCAAACCCTGAGAATAATACACATTGAACCTAATGCCAATATCAAAGCCTGAGAATAATACATGTTGTACCTAATGCCAATATCAAACCCTGAGAATAATACATGTTGTACCTAATGCCAATATCAAACCCTGAGAATAATACACATTGAACCTAATGCCAATATCAAACCCTGAGAATAATACACATTGAACCTAATGCCAATATCAAACCCTGATAATAATACTTGTTGTACCTAATGCCAATATCAAACCCTGAGAATAATACACATTGAACCTAATGCCAATATCAAACCCTGAGAATAATACATGTTGTACCTAATGCCAATATCAAACCCTGAGAATAATACATGTTGTACCTAATGCCAATATCAAACCCTGATAATAATACTTGTTGTACCTAATGCCAATATCAAACCCTGAGAATAATACATGTTGTACCTAATGCCAATATCAAACCCTGAGAATAATACACATTGAACCTAATGCCAATATCAAACCCTGAGAATAATACACATTGAACCTAATGCCAATATCAAAGCCTGAGAATAATACATGTTGTACCTAATGCCAATATCCAACCCTGAGAATAATACATGTTGTACCTAATGCCATTATCAAACCCTGAGAATAATACACATTGAACCTAATGCCAATATCAAACCCTGAGAATAATACATGTTGTACCTAATGCCAATATCAAACCCTGAGAATAATACATGTTGTACCTAATGCCAATATCAAACCCTGAGAATAATACACATTGAACCTAATGCCAATATCAAACCCTGAGAATAATACATGTTGTACCTAATGCCAATATCAAACCCTGAGAATAATACACATTGAACCTAATGCCAATATCAAACCCTGAGAATAATACACATTGAACCTAATGCCAATATCAAAGCCTGAGAATAATACATGTTGTACCTAATGCCAATATCAAACCCTGAGAATAATACATGTTGTACCTAATGCCAATATCAAACCCTGAGAATAATACACATTGAACCTAATGCCAATATCAAACCCTGAGAATAATACACATTGAACCTAATGCCAATATCAAACCCTGAGAATAATACATGTTGTACCTAATGCCAATATCAAACCCTGAGAATAATACATGTTGTACCTAATGCCAATATCAAACCCTGAGAATAATACACATTGAACCTAATGCCAATATCAAAGCCTGAGAATAATACACACATCATACCTAATGCCAGTATCAAAGCCTGAGAATAATACACACATCACACCTAATGCCGATGAGAGTGGTAAAGGAAGGTAGAAAAGAGGACAGTATATACTGGAGGTATCAGGGGGAAAGCCAGGAATGATGCACTTGTTCTGGGACTGTGGTGGACACAAGAAATCTTGAAGCAGGCACAGCAGATTTGGCAGATATATTTAAAAATGTAGATGAATATACCTGAGAATTCTGTACATGGGGCATAAAGAAGGAGGGCAGCATCTGTAATGAAAAGAATTTTTCCAAAATTCACATTCCATCCATGGGAAAACAGTATAGTGTGGAGGTCTAAAGTGTCACTCCATTATTGTTGGATCTCCTCAGACATATTTCATGACAAGGGCAGAAAATGATGTAGCTGAAAGGTCCATGTGGACCAAAATCCAAGCATGACTTGAATTAAATAATTATCAAATTTAAAATAATAATGCAACCATTTCCTTAGTAATCAAAATATGGGTAAAATGAAGTGAAATATATAATCATGTTAGGACATAAGAATTAAAATTAAAATATGTTGAAATTACTACTGCTCATATTTTGCTGCTACTATAAATTGAAAATACAATAAACTTTAGTGATTTGTAATCAGGCATTTTTTTCATTTGGGGGTAACTTTTATGCAACTGAAATTATTCTTTTAGCTGCATTATAAATTATTTTATTTGCATTGTTTATTCAAAGTACTACCATGTTTCTAACCATGAGTCATTTTAATCACATGTAAAACAACCCCTTATACAAACACACAAAGTATTTACAATGAAAAATCATAACAGAAACTAGGATACAGGATGTATAAGACTTTGACAGAAATGTGCAGTTGGCCTCAGTACTCAAAAATGGTAATCTGCTGGATCGGTACTTTTTATGCTGCAATGAAAGGAAGGATTTCCAAGAATTTGCTATTTTTTCCCAAAACAAATGAGTGGGTCTCAAATCTAAAAAAATGACTGTATCTTAATTATTTTCAAAATGCGATTTATTCAACAGTGGACTGTAGATACACAAATACTAGTTCAAACACTATATTTATAAAACTGCTCCCATTAAATGTTGCCTGTTTTTCATTTTCTCATTCAGAAAGTACTTTGGGACTCAATTTGACAAAGGATAATAAAAGATGCAATGTAGACGTGCATGTTTAATTATGTAAATGTATAAAGAATTCTGCAATGTCTTTATCTAAAATACAATCAAAGCTTGGTGACAACTGTACAACATACTTAAGGACTCTGAAAAGATTTCCTCCTCAGGAAAAGATTATATTAATACATTTTACTGATATTAACAGATCTGATTCTAGATCTTATGAATCCTATAAAAAACATTTGCAAGTAAGATTAATATCTGTGACATTTCCTAGCCTAACTTAAACAATGAAAAACAGTTACTATATTAAAATCTGCTGGGACTGCTTCACTTTTGGAAAATAATTCCTTAGAACTTTATTTGTGGAGTGTTTCATACTCCTTCTATGATCACAGAATGTTTAAGAAAATTAAATTTTTTGATGTTTGAGATACAATAATTACACAAAAGCAGGCCTGCACAGAACAGTTTTGCCTCCACTTTCCATAAGTATAAACATTTGAATAGATAATGTTGCAATATTGTTTTTTTATGTCTTCTCGTCAAGCACAAATCTATGGCTAGCCTGAATAGCAGAAGATTTTACCAACCCCAGCCAGTGGACGTCTTCTGCATTCTGTCTGGATATCACAGTATAAAAAGGGCACCATCTTAAGGTCTTTTTTTTTCCAGACTGAGCAGTTCAATGACCTAAGTGAGAAAGAAGGGAAGGGGTGGAGACGAAGGGGCCCAGCCCAACCAGTGGTGTGTGTGTGTGTGTGTGGGTTCTGCAACATTTATCTACTAGAACATCTACAATTATGGTAAGTGGAGGACACAGCTGTACTATGTTCATCATATTCAGTGTTGAAGTACTAATTCTTGGGAAGACTCCCAGAGCTTCTAAGTGCATGGCTGGACAAGAATATTGTCTAGGGACAGCAGAAGTAAACCCAGCTCCTGCCCTCGAGATGGATCTAAGGTTTTAATGCTTAGTGAAGGTGTGAACAGAGAAACGATCTGGCCACCTTTACAATGGTTTCTGTGGGACCCCTTTTAAATATTCAGCAGTGATGGCTTTGTGACTGGTGGAATGAATTCTATCCTTAAGAGGAAACTGTTTAACATGTTGAAAGTATCAGTAGGAAATGCAGTTTGCAATCCATTTGGAAATTGCTACCTGGTTTACCCTATGCAAAGACTACCAAATGCTGTTCTGATTTGTCTGGGAAACTGGTCCTGTGGAGATAAAACCTTTATTGCATATGTACATCCAAGAAGGGCAATATCCCCCCCCAAACAGAGGAATATGAATGGCTTGGTTGAAAGAAATTTCCGAGGGCAGCTTGGGCTGAAAGTTGGGATTACTTTTCAGAGTGACTCTATCCCAGTGGAGATTAAGAATGGATCCTTGTATATAAAGACTTCAAGTTCAGAAACACACCTAACTAAAGTGAGTGCCAAAAGCAGGGATGATTTTTACGCCAGTAGTTCTGCCATTTCTAAGTTTTTCCAAGTATGGCAGTCAGTTCCCAAATGGGGAATAGGTTCCCTTCTGGATGGCCTAAAATGCATTATCTCCTTTAGAAATTGTTTCATGTGGGGTTGGGGAGATTGCATGGCAGGCTGAGAAGGCAGAAGTATGAATCCTGATGCTAGAATAAGACAGTCCCTGTCTGAAGAGGTAAGAGAGGTATTCAAGTATCTGCTTTAGGTTTGCTTGAGAACACAGAACATTAGACTGGCACCAGATAGAAAACATTTTACAATTTGCTAAGTATGACTTTCAAGTATTTGGTTTTCTAGCCTCTTTTGGAATGGATAAGATATCCTAGGAGTAAGACAGAGTGGATGAAGTCAGTCCACTCTTTCAAGCTGTTAGCTTGCAAGTCCTGATATTGCGATGTTATGACATACCCCTTGTTCTGGGTGAGAAGTTCCAAGATTGGAGGTAATATGGACTTCCAGCTTGCAAGTCCTCATATTGGGACGTTATGACAGATGCCTTATTCTGGGTGAGAAGGTCCAATATTGGAAGTAATATGGACTTCCAAGATTGCTGCACATTGAGTAACAGCTTAATTCTAGCTCTCTCACTTTGACAACAGAAACTTAGCAGAGAAAGCCAGTAGACCTAAATGTCTGGGTAAATTTCAGTAACTGGCTGGTAAGTGCACTACCTGCATCCTGAAGGAAAATCAGCTACAAAAGGTGATGAATAAACACTGGGAAAAATACTGTAACTGTTCAGCAAAAAGCAGTGCAAGCTCCAGACATGACTTCTAGTAACTTAAAGAAAAGTATAAGATCACTACCTACAGACCTGATTAAAATAAACAAAACACTGATGGAGTATATAAACTCAAATAAAAGGCTGGAAAATAGAAGTAGCTTTAAACAGATATTCAGATGATATGATAAAACTACAAAAATCAGAGGTCGAAATGAAGAAAAGACTGGTTGAATATGAGACTGCACAAGAGATGTTTCAAAAAGTAATAGAATTAGAGGACAGAGCACGTAGAGAAAACCTGAGATTTACTGCTGTACCTGAGAAGCTGGAAAGCTGGAAGGAACAGATTGTATTAATTTTATGAAAGTACAAATAAGCACGTGGACTGGTATTCCACAACAGGAACTGTTAACTGAAAGGGCACATTATGTGTATGCTCAAAACCTGGCTAAGAGAAAACAACCTAAACCTTTAATAGTAAAATACAATCTTACAAGAAGAAGGAGTTGAATCTGGCAAAACTGTGACAGAAGGACAAAATACTAAAAGTGGGAGACAGCAGAGTGTTTGTGGAGAATGACTACTCATTGTACACCAAACAGAAGAGTAAATTTGTCCCATTATTCATGGAATGTTGAGAAGCAGGCATGAGATTCAAACTGCTGCTCCCAGCTATCTTCAAAATATTTTTCCCTGGAGGAACACAATCATTTTTTTATGAAGTGCACGTTAAGGAAGAAATACAAATGTTTGTCCAACAAAACATCAGCTGTGAAACAGAAGGAGATACTGCTTCTTTTTCTTCTGGTAATAAAGACCACAGAGAGACTGTCCCAGTGAAACCTTTTCCAATGTTTCAATGGAAAATGCTTGAGAGAGGGGAAAAAAGCAAAAGAGTTGATTAGAAGAGATTATGTTGGAAATGAGGCAGATACAAGGTTTGGAAGAAGGAGATGGACAGGAATAGAACAAGAAAATCTGGAATTATTGGACTTTCTTGGACTTTGTAATGGGGATACTAATGTAAATAGGTGCTCCTGTTTTTTTTTTCTGTTTCTTTCTCCCTTCTTCTCTCTTTCTTCTTGTTCAGTTTTAAGAAATGTAGGTACTACAATGTATAAAAATATTTGGTTAAAACAGCATGACATAAAAAAATTAATGTGCTTTTTCTCATTCTTGCATAGGGGAATGACTGGGTTAAGGCAAGTAGCTTAACCTAGTAACAAGTTTTAAGAGAAAGCAGGTAAATGAAAAATAATATTGAATATTATAAGTCTTTTTGTAGTAAACAGTTTTGTGTCTGGTTCTTATCTGATAAAGAGAAATGGTTTGAAGAAAATGCTTTCTGAAAACATTCAAGTGTTTTTCTAGCTGAGAGAGCTATAAAGATAAGACAAAACCAGACAACACTTAATAGAACCACAGACTATACCATGTGTCTTAGCATGGATAACCTTTCAAATTAGCTCAAGTATGTGTGTGTGGCTGGCAGTTTGGAACATTTTATTTATTTATTTATATTTGTTGACCAGTGTAGCAGTGCGGGTAGGAACTTTGAATGTTGGCAGTATGACTGATATAGGAAGAGAGCTAGCTGATATGATGGAGAGAAGGAAGGTTGATATATTGTGCGTGCAAGAGACCAGTTGGAAGGGAAGTAAGGCCAGGTGTTTAGGAAATGGGTCCAAATTGTTCTATCATGGTGTGGATGGCAGGAGAAATGGGGTAGGGGTTATACTAAAGGAACAATATGCCAAGAGTGCTTTAGATGTGAAGAGAGTGTCTGACAGAGTGATGTTTATGAAGCTCGAAATTGATGGTGTAATGATGGATGTTGTTAGTGCATATGCTCCACAAGTTGGGTGTGCGATGGATGAGAAAGAGAAAGTTTGGAGTGAGTTGGATGAAGTTGTGGTGAGTGTACTCAAGGGTGAGAGACTAGTGAGTGGAGTGGACTTTAATGGGCATGTTGGTGAAGTGAACAGAGGGGATGAGGAAGTGATGGGTAGGTATGGTGTTAAGGAGAGGAATGCAGAAGGTCAGATGATTGTGGATTTTGCGAAAAGGATGGACATGGCTGTGGTAAATACGTATTTTAAGAAGAGGGAGGAACATAGGGTGATGTACAAGAGTGGAGGAAGATGCACACAGGTGGATTATATCCTATGTAGGAGGCCAGTCTGAAGGAGATTGGAGACGGTAAAGTGGTGGCAGGGGAAAGTGTAGTTAAGCAGCATAGAATGGTGGTCTGTAGGATGATGTTGGTGATCAAGAAGAAGAGGAGGAATGTGAAAGCAGTGCCAAGGATTAAATGGTGGAAGTTAAAAAAGGGTGATTGTGAAGTGGAGTTTAGGGAAGAGTTAAGACAGGCACTGGGAGGCAGTGGAGAGTTACGAAATAGCTGGGTAACTACAGCAGAACTAGTAACAGAGACTGCTAGAAAGGTGCTTGGTGTGACATCTGGACAGAGGAAGGAGGACAAGGAGACCTGGTGGTGGAATGAGGAAGTACAGGAGAGTATACAGAAGAAGAGGCTGGCGAAGAAGAAGTGGGATTGTCAAAGAGATGAAGAAAGTAGACATGAGTATAAGGAGATGAGGCACATGGCAAAGAGAGGTGGCGAAAGCTGAGGATAAGGTGTATGGAGAGTTGTATGAGAGATTGGACACTAAGGAGGGAGAAAAGGACTTGTACCAATTGGCTAGACAGAGGGACAGAGCTGGGAAAGATGTGCAGCAAGTAAGGGTAATAAAGGATAGTGAGGGAATGGTACTCACAAGAGAGGAGTGTGTGTTGAGTACATGGAAAGAGTATTTTGAGAGGCTGATGAATGAAGAGAATGAGAGAGAGAGAGGAGGTTGGATGATGTGGGGATAGTGAATAAGGAAGTGAAACAGATTAGCAAGGAGGAAGTAAGGACAGCTATGAAGAGGATGAAGAATGGAAAGGCTGTTGGCCCAGATGACATCCCAATGGAAGCATGGAGGTGCTTAGGAGAAATGGCAGTGGAATTTTTAACTAGATTGTTTAATGAAATTTTGGAAAGTCAGAGGATGCCTGAGGAGTGGAGAAAAAGTGTTTTGGCACCTATCTTTAAGAATAAGGGTGATGTGCAGAGCTGCAGTAACTACAGAGGGATAAAATTGATCAGTCACAGCTTGAAGTTATGGGAAAGAGTAGTAGAAGCTAGGTTAAGAAGGGAGGTGATGATTAGTGATCAGCAGTATGGTTTCATACCAGGAAAGAGCACTACAGATGCAATGTATGCTCTGAGAGTGTTATTGGAGAAATACAGAGAAGGTTAGAAGGAGTTGCATTGTGTCTTTGTAGACTTGGAGAAAGCATATGACAAGGTGCCTAGAGAAGAGTTGTGATATTGTATGAGGAAGTCGGGAGTGGCAGAGAAGTATGTAAGAGTGGTACAGGATATGTATGAGGGTAGTGTGACAGTGGTGAGGACTGCAGTGGGAGTGACAGATCCGTTTAAGGTGGAGGTGGGATTACATCAAGGATCAGCTCTAAGTCCTTTCTTATTTGCAGTGGTGATGGACAGGTTGACAGATGAGATCAGACAGGAGGCCCCGTGGACTATGATGTTTGCAGATGGCATTGTGATCTGTAGTGAGAGTAGAGACCAGGTTGAGGAGACCCTGGAGAGGTGGAGATATGCTTTAGAGAGGAGAGAAATGAAGGTCAGCAGGGCTAAAACAGAATATATGTGTGTAAATGAGAGGGAGGGTAGAGGAATGGTGAGGATGCAGGGAGTAGAGTTGGTAAAGGTGGATGAGTTTAAGTACTTGGGATCAACAGTTCAGAGTAATGGTGAATGTGGAAGTGAGGTGAAGAAGAGAGTACAGGCAGGGTGGAATGGGTGGAGAAGAGTGTCAGGAGTGATTTTTGACAGACGGGTACCAGTAAGAGTGAAAGGGAAGGTCTACAAGAGGGTACTGAGGCCAGCTATGTTATATGGGTTGGAGACAGTGGCATTGACAAAAAGGCAGGAGTCAGAGCTGGATGCGGCAGAGTTAAAGATGTTAAGATTTGCACTCGGTGTGACTAGGATGGATAGGATTAGGAATCAGTATATTAGAGGGTCAGCTCATGTTGGACAGTTTGGAGACAAAACAAGACAGACGACATTGTTGGTTTGGACATGTGCTGAGGAGGGATGATGGATATATTGGAAAAAGATGCTAAGGATGGAGCTGCCAGGTAAGAGGAAAAGAGGAAGGACTAAGATAAGGTTTATGGACGTGGTGAGAGAGGACATACAGGCGGTTGGTGTGACAGAGCAAGATGCAGGGGATAGGAAGAAATGGAAAGAGATGATCCGCTGTGGTGACCCCTAACGGGAAAAGCCGAAAGATGATGATGATGATTTATATTTGTTGACCGGGAGTGTCCGACTGGACGTAGGTCCATTTTCAGTGGAGGCCTGGGGAGAAAAGCTCCACAGTTAAAACAGACAGTAATTACATTGGATTACATAGCGATTAACAATTTACATAGCAATTACTTACAACATATTTACAGATGAAGAACATAGTACATCAGTAGACAACTAGAATCTATCTATGAAGTACATAACAGACATTAACAAATGCTACAATAAGAAGTTCCTGCTGTATAATAAGTACTAGGCTTATGAGCATCTGAGCTTAGCTTGCTATAATCAAGGTAGTTAGTGGAGTGGAAAGAAAGGTAGTGGTTGGATGGGGTGGGTGATATTAGAGTGGGAGTTGCAAGGGCATAGCCAACATGTTTTTAGGTGTGCTTTTAGTAAAGTTTTGAAGTGGGTGCATGATGGTATGGTGGTAATTGTGGGTGGGAGGGAGTTCCATAATTTGGCTATGGCACAAGAGAA
Organism: Protopterus annectens; assembly: GCF_019279795.1. Taxonomy (NCBI): domain Eukaryota; kingdom Metazoa; phylum Chordata; order Ceratodontiformes; family Protopteridae; genus Protopterus; species Protopterus annectens. The sequence continues at coordinate 1,289,320,196 of NC_056747.1, forward strand.
TAGTGCTTCACCAGCAGAGTTATTGGCTTTAGTGATCTGCAAGTGATTTTTGTTGCTGGATCTTAGTGGTCTGGTGGTACGATAGGGTTGGAGTAGATTCTGGAGGGATGGGACATTTAGTGGATGGTTTACTAGTTTGTGGGCGAGTGAGAGTTGATACCATTGAAGGAGATGAGGAAGTTCAAGCCAGCCCAGTTCAGCAAGTGAGAGACAGTGGTGACTATGATAGGATGCCCCTGTGGCGAATTTGGCGATTTTATTGTAGCAGGTCTCTAGCTTGTTTAGATCGCATTCCCTTAGGTTGGTATATATTGGAGAAGCATAAAGTAGGGTGGAGATAAGGTGGGAATTTGCTATTGAAATCTTTGCTGCTTTGGTGAGAAGTTGCTTATTTCTGTGTAACGCTCCTAGTTTTTTGTGGACTTTTTTATGGTCATGGATATGTGAATGTCAAATTTTAGTTTATTGTGTATTTCCACTCCTAGCAATTTGGTGTGTTCAGTTGGGTATATAGTGGTGTTGTCTTTTGCTGTGATGTTAAAGTGAGAGTTGTTTTGAGTATGTTTGGTGGGTTGGAAGATGAGTAGTTTAGTTTTGTTTGGGTTGATTATTAATTGGGCATCGGATAACCAAGTTTCAACAGAGGAAAAGGCTTCCTGTGTGACTTTTTGCAGTTTGGGTAGGGACTGGGCTGAGCAGATGATGGTTGAGTCATCTGCGTATTGTATGAGTGTGCCATGTTTGGTGGCAAAGGCTAGATTATTGGTGAAAACAGAGAAGCGTAGGGGTCCAAGGATGGATCCTTGGGGAACCCCTATGCAGACAGGTAGTTGGGGAGATATGTCATTCTGCCATACAACTGATTGTTGGCGGTCAGACAGGTAACTCTGAAACCAGTTGGTGACTGATTGTGAGAAGGATAGGTTATTGAGGACAGAGATAAGTTGTTTGTGTGGGACCATGTCAAATGCTTTAGATAGGTCTAGGAAAGTAGCAGAGGAGAGATAGCCATTGTTTTTATGCTGAAGGATAGTGTTAGTAAAGGAGAGTAAGGCAGTGGTGGTGCTATGGTTTGGTCGGAAACCATGCTGAGTATTAGAAAAGAGGTTGTTAGTAAGGAAGTAGTCTGAGACCTGAGAGTGTATGCATCTCTCTAGTATTTTGGAGAGTGGAGAGAGAATAGCTATGGGGCGGTAATTGGTTAGTTCTGTGGAGGGTCTGCCTTTGTGGAGGGGAATTATATGTGATACTTTCCACAGTATGGGAACGTAACTTTCTGACAGAGATCGGTTAATCAAGATGGATACTGGGTAGGCCAGAGCATCAGCTGCAATTTGTAGGTATTCACTTGGGAGGTTGTCTGCTGCTAATTTGGTGGGCTTAAGTTTAGTTAAGAGTTTTTTTATGTTGGAGGTAGGTACAGGAGAAAAAGAGAAGGCAGTGGGGAGATTATCAGTTGAAGGTGTGGGTTGGAGGGGAGGGGGGGTTGTGTTGTTTAGCTAGTGATAGTATGGTTTGTGTGAAGTGTGTGTTGAATGAGGTAGTAATATTTTTGGAGGAGTGAGGGATGTTAGGAGGAGGGGTACTGACTTTACCTGGATAGAGAATGGCATTTATGGAGGATCAGAATTGTCTGGGGCTGTGTTGGGAGGAGTCTAGGGCAGACTGGTAGTATTGGAATTTGTCCTGTTTTATTAGCTTTTTGACTCTATTGCGTAGTTCTAGGAATTTCTGTCTAGCTGAGGGGGTTTTGGTTTTGTGCCAGTGCTCCCAGGCTTTATCCCTGTTTTTCATTTCTGACTTAGTGGTTTTCTGTAGCCATGGGGAGGGTTGTGCTTTGATTCTGGAAAGTCTTATGGGAGCATGGTAATTAAGGATGCTCAGGAAGGTAGAATTAAAAACTTCAACTGCGTCATCAAGACTGAGGTACTTTAGAGGATGCCAGTTACATTCTTTCAGGGATGAGATGAATGTGAGTGGGTTAAAGTTTAGTTTTTTACGTATTTGACGGTAGATGACAGGTTTAGCTTGGTATAGGTATTTTTTGAGTAGGAATGTTGGGGAGTGATCACTGAGGCTATCTGATAAGCAGCCTGTTATATATGACTGGGGGCTTTTACTGACTAGTATTCAATCCAGGGTAGTGTGCTGGCTGGAGTTTTTATTTATCCTGGTTGGCGACTGGACTAGATGGGTGAAGCCATGAAGGTTTACATGATGGGTTGGATGGTTGCCAGAACAGGACTGCCAGTCAATATTGAAATCACCTAAAATTATAGTTTCATGGGGAGATGATGGGTAGACCAGCTGAGGAGGTTTTCTAGTGGAGGGATGTTTTGGCCAGATGGGAAGTAGCATCCAATTATGTTGATGGTTTTGTTTTGGTTTATTTTGAGGTTGGTATATATTATTTCTTCATTGCCTATTTGTGGAGCTGATGATTTTAAGATCTGGATGTTTAGATGCTGTTTAAATATTATAGCTACACCGCCTCCTTTCTTGTTTAGCCGGTCTACTCTTAGTATGCCATAACCTGTTGGGAGTATTTGCTCACTGGTAATGTGAGGTTTTAGCCAGTTTTCTGTTAGGATGTCTATATCTGGGGAGCACAAGTCTATGGTGGCATGGAGTTCATGGACTTTGTTGGATATACTTCTAATATTAAGGCTTAGTAGAAGGAAGTCACTTGGCTTTCTATTGGCTGTAATATGGAGAAGTTGTGGTTTCTAGTCTGATTGTGAGGATTGAGGTTGGAGATGGTAGGGCCAGGGTTGGGGTGGATGTCTCCACTTAGGGCTAGTTTTGATATGCATGAGGTTATTAGTTTTATCAGTTTTTGATTGTGTTTGTTTATAAGGGAAACTTTATGATTGTGCTCTGTGGGTAATAGGTATGGTGGGAGGGTTACTATGTTAAGTTGTAGGGATGCTTTATGTTTGAGTAATATTGTTGGTAGAATATGTGGGGGGTGCATAGAGATGATTCTTGAGTTGGTGGGTTGGGAGCTGATTGAGGGTGAGACATGAGTTGTGGTGTGAGTAGTAGTACAGTGGTAGTGGTTGAGTGGGGGAATGATGGAGCTTTGGTAGGATGTAAGATATGCAAGTAGAGTGCATGCAGTGAGCATAGGTAAGGTATGCTTGTACATGTTAGTTGAGGAGGTGTGATAGTAGTGGGAAGATGTAGGAGGTAGTGTTGGGTTAGCACTGTGGTTGGTTATTGGAAAGATGGGAGGGATTTGTGAGTGTAATAAAGGTGGGACCACTGGGGGGGGGGTGGGAGGTAATAGGGGGCAGGGTGGGGAGCGAAGTGGGTAGAGACCCTGTTAGTTGCTCTTATGACGGGCTGGAAACAATCAGGTAACAGAGTTAACTGATAAATTAACATATTTTAGTGACAAGGGTGGTTGTAGTTTTAAAAATGGTGCCTGCCACAGGTAATATTTATTAACTTTGGGATTATCTTAAGGTAATAAACAGGGAAGGGGGAGGGGAGAACAAGGGTGTGAGCAGGCAGTTCTTTGTACTGCTGCTAATGAGCCAAAGCAAAGACAAGTTTGTGTTTAACAATCAAAATTGACCAAGAACTGCTCTGAAACTGTAAGTCATTTCTTCACCATTTCTCAGGTGGAAAAACAGGATAACCTTGTATCAGTAGGCTACTGTGGTCTCAGTTTAAATTAAGAAACACACAGTATTGATCAATTATGTATACTATTTGCTATTTGTACATTTGTGCTAAATGTACATTTGTACATTTGTTCCTATTAAGAGTGTAAAACTTCAATATTTGAAGATATAGTAAGTTAATAAGTTTTAGGAGGTAGTGTGTGTGTGTGTGTGTGTGTGTGTGTGTGTGTGTGTGTGTGTGTGTGTGTGTGTGTGTGTGTGTGTATTTTGTTTGAGAGTTTTCAATAAAACAAACAGTTCTGTAAGATGTGACATAGGCCCAAATGGAGATGAGAAGAAACAACCGTATAAAAGATTAACCTGCCAAACAGTACATCCATGTAACACAAATGCTGAAACTAGACATTTAGCAAAATAGCAGTTATACATAAAAGGTGAGAATAATCTCTCAAAAACAGGATGTTTTCTATAATGTCTTTAAATGTTAAAGGTCTCACAGAGGAATACAAAAATATTTAAAAAAAAATGTAGAGTGCAAAATGCTACACTATAGACACACTTTGAAAGAACTAACATGTGAATTTTATGCAGAAAGGTTTTCATGGTGTTTCTTCAACAGAATGCTTGGGGCAAAGGAAGAGAGTACTTATATTAATTACAAGAGGAGCTCCAATCGTATTAGAAAAGGGTAAAAAAAGATTATACTGGTTGATCTGTAGTACTAAGGGGTTACTGGCAAGGGAGGAGGACTATACTGGCATGTATTTTTTTTCCCCAATAGTATTTTATTATTTCACACAAAAGATATCAAACCATGAGTGAATAGATATGCAAAAGTTCAGATACAGTACAGCCATAGTTTGAAAGTCTTTCTTAACATTGTACAACCCTCTAAATAATAACTATATACAGATATATACACATGATGATACTGCGAACATAAAAAAAAAGAGGAGCCAAGTTAGATATAATAAAAGTCTTGGTAGGTAAATCAATAGGAGGGGAAGCATATTATAGACCTACCAGAAACTTAGTAAAAAACAATGTTTAAGAAGGTAAGTATGGTAATTCTGTTGAAATCTAAACCCCTATATTAATAATATTTCTTTGGGTCATCCGATTAGTTAATCTAAACCTTCCTGAATGAGGTCAAAGAACAGCTTCCAATATTTCTTGTAATATGCTTGCTTATTAGGGTTATTAGCAAAGAGTTTATGTGCAGATATGTATTTTATTGCTAGATTCCTGAGTCCATGCCAAGATAATTTAGTACGGTCCAGCCAGTTATTGGTTATATAATATTTAATCAACAAATAAAGGGTAATGAGGGTGTGGTATTTCAGTTTAGGTATTCTAACATCTGTGATATTAAGGACTGCTAATTCCCATGATAGGGTTGATTTCTGATATCCCATTTTTTCTAATCTTACTTTGAGTGACCACCAAAGTTTATGGGTGTGTTTGCAGAACCATAGAATATGTAAATATCCACCTGCAGGAAGGAGCAACATGGACATGCTGGGGATATATTAGAGTTGAATTTATTTAAAGTGGAAGGAGTGAAGTAGGTGTCATTATTAATCATCAATTGTGTGTATATTAGTTTTTTAAATGGGGATAGCTTAATAGCTGATTCTGTTGCACTAAGTTTATGATCTTCCCTAAATTCAATTCCATGTTAGTCCCAATAGCTAGAGAATAGTAATGTATTTTGATATTTATAGGCCAGAACTATTTTATAGGTATTTGATATCATACTTTTTTCTTTTAATTAAACTTTCACTTAAATCAACTGTAGAAATTATATCGTTCTCAGCATTGGATTCATCAATACTTAATGTTGCTATAAGTTCCCTGATCTGACACAAAATAATAGTGTATTTATGCCCTAGGTTTAGTACGTTTCTCAATTCCTGTATCGATTTTTCCTTATGTTTATGAAAATCCCAGACAGAATATTCTTTGATTAACAGATAGTTTGAGAGATTAATCATTTTATTATTGAGTTTAATGTTAGGGTTCATATGAATTGGTTGAAGAATGGGGAGTGTGTTATTGAGTCCAATATATTGTATTAGATCCTGAAAAATCTTGACTTTTTGCTTCAAAATACAGTTTATGCTAGAGATTCCTAAATTTATTGGAGACGAAGGGGAGGGCTTTAGGGTTTAGGTTATCTTTCCTCAGGTGATTATGCCAAATTTTAATCCATGTGGGGGACCAGGTGTCCTTCTTCAGGCTAAAGTTTGAAATTAAGATAATTCTGCTTGCTGATATGATCCAGTAATACTATCGAAAATCTGACAAACTTAACCCACCTTTTCCTTTGGGGTAAATTAACTTTTGATAATTCTAACTGATTTTGGGAACCACAGGAATTTGACTAGTTCTTTACTGACTTTTTGAAAGAATTATTTGGAATGGTCAAATTTAAGGTGTTAAATTGATATAAGAGTTTGGGTAGTACATTCATCCTAATAATTGCTGTTTTAGATAGTAAAGTTAAGTTTAACTGTTGCCACCTGTGGAGATCTTGCTGGACATTTGCCCATATCTTCATAAGATTGTTTTGATACATGGATGAGTAGTTATGATCGTAGTTCAACTCCAATTATTTGAAGGAGCAATCTATTTTGGATATGAATTGGTGGAATAATTCATGACGTCTAGATGTAATATCATTTATAAAGAGTTTAGGCAATAGAACTAATTGTATTCTGAAGAAGTCTCCTTAGCAGAGATGAAAGCACTAAATACGTTTTTTTGCAATATGTTTTGTTGTTTTATCTAAAAATAAAGTGTATTCAGATGTGGACCAGACCATTTTGTACAATTTTTTATTTACCATTTCAAAGCTAAACCATGATTATAAAGTGTTTATGTCTATGATGGCTAAAAGAATGGGAAAAAGTGATGCCAGAATTGATAGATATGGACCAATATGGTTTCATGCAGGACAAACATCTGACAACATTAACAGAACACTGATGATTCAGCAGGAAGCAGAATGTAAGAAAATTCCACTGTTGTTGGTGGGTCTTGATGCAGAGAAAGCATTTGACACAGTAAGCTGGGACTTTATGAGCACAGTAATGGAAGTATTTGCATTTTCTGATAAAGTTATAATGTTGATTAGGAGGATATATATGAGGGATTGGCGGCAAAAATTAAAGTGGGTGGGGTCCTCTCTGATAATGTCTGCTTGAGCAGAGGAACCAGCCAGGGATGTTCTCTCTCCCCTTTATTGGCATTATATTTAGAACCATTAGCAAAGAAAATAAGGGACTCAGAAATTTGCTGTCTATCCCAGATCCCTTAGACTGAAGTGTCATAAATGAGTTCCCCCTCTCCCATGTCCTGTAGAAACTGTCTGTTGTCAGGGTTTGTGTTGTCTCAAGCAAGAGAAAGCATGTTTCAGATTGTTGCAAAACTCTCCTCCAACGATATATATATATATATATATATATATATATATATATATATATATATATATTTTTTTTTTAGGTATGGGAGGAGAAGGCTCTTGGTTTTTAAGGGCTGTAAATGTTGATATCAAAGACTCTTTAGTTGGGTGGAGATGTGACCTTTGAAGAGTGAGGGTCAAACCCACCTTAAAGCAATCCATGGTGAATTGCATAGCAGTCTGAATTTCTATGGAAGATTTTGTCTGAATCAGACAGTCATCCAGGTAAGGATAGATATAGACCCGTTGAGACCTGCAAGAGTCAATGACTGGTGCTAGACATTTGGTGAAACCTCTGGGAACAGTAATTAAGCCAAATGGTAAGGCACAAAATTGGTAGTGCAATCCCCCCACCTGGAAACATAAGTATTTCCTTTGTCTTTGGGACAAAGGAACATGTAGGTAGGAATCCTTCAAATGAAGAGTCAGCATCGAAGCCCTTGGGAAGATGATGGGCAGTAACCTTTGAAGAGTTAGCATCTTGAATTTTGGAAGCATTAGAAACCTGTTTAGTCTGCGAGACCTAGAATAGGTCACTGAGGTTCCTTTCTTCATGGGGAAAAGAAAAAGAAGTAAAACCCTGTGGCATCTTCTTTTGTGGGCACAATTTGAATGGATCCTTGTAGGAGTAGCTTTTGTAGAATGGGTGGCAGAAGTTTTTCTTGAGCTTGGTGGCATCCCTAGAAACCAAGTCTTTTTTTTTTTTTCTTTTTCGGAAAACTTCAGTGGCATGGCCCTTCCTTATAATCTGCAAGACCCATTTGTTCTGAGTCATGTCCTCCCAATGACGGTAGTAGGAGGAGGAGGATAGTCTTTCCCTCAGATGTGGAATGTTGTTCACTTTGCCACTTTCTCTGCAGTGTGGGCCTTTTCCCCCCTTTGTCTTTGTTTTTTTCATGCTTAGGTGCACAAGACCAAAATTTAAAAGGGTAATTCTTATTACATCTAGGAGTGAGAGACAGGTAAAAGTCTAACAGATTTCATCAGTTTCCTTTTCTTGTCCAATTTGTCAAGCACTTGCTCAGCAAGTGTTCTTGTCCATGGGTCATCAGGGAGCTCAGCTTTAACTGATCTGAGAGAGGTTGAGTTCTCAGCCAGGCATGTCTCAGAGTTACTGACCCCATGTCAGTCAGCATGCATGATGCATATAAAGCAATATTGCCACATCTGAAGAAGTGTCTGGATACCTGACGGGTAACACTGCATCGATCCTGGATATCCTTCTGGAGGCTTTTGTCTTGGATACCCTCTAACTTGGTTTTAATTTGTTCCTGCAGTGACACAATATATTTGAGCATGCGGAACTGGCAGTTAAGAGCCCTCATGGGGCCAATGTAGGTGAAATGTTAAGTTTTCTTATCAAATCTGTTCAGCAATCTGCTTTCCCAATCATTTGGAAAGGGATTCTGGAATGCATGCCTATTAGCTCCCTTAGCAGATTCTGTAGACACTGCTGCTAGATCTGCCACTAGGTTCTTATAAAAATGCATCTGAGACCCCAGCACCCTACAGAAATGGTCAGGCTTAATTGAAGCAGTGGGGAGAGAGAGAGAGCAAAATATTTTTGAATACATCATCCAAGACTACACATACTCAGGGATTGCCAAAAGTCTAAGGTGGGAAGGTTCAGAAGCTCACTGTAAAGTGTTTGAGCCTTAGATAATTCCCTAGACTCCCAGCTGAAGGCTCCCTTCAACCTGTGAAGTCGTCATCATCATAATCATCATCCCCCTTTTTCCCATTTTTTACATTAAGTTGGGGTGTCACATCAGCTATCACCATCTCTGATTCATTGCCACTCTCCGACCCTTTTTGACAGTCATGCCTAACTGTTGCAGGTCTTCTGACACACAAACACAATGCATACATCTCTTTGCTGGACATCCTCATTTCCTCTTCCCTTCTTACTGTCTGTCCCAAATCTTCCGCTTTCTTGGACATATGCCAAAATTACAGTAATCTGTTCTCTTTGAACATCTCTGCAACTGGAGCTACTTGGGCTTCCTTCATCCTATGAATGGTGTCTCCAAAAGATAAATCCTCAGGATGCAAAGCTGAGGATAGGTGTCATCTGAATCAGAGTCTTCTTAAGTATGAGGGGGAAGGCATTCCACATAAGCTAATTCCTCATCCTCTAAGGAATCAGAATCTCTGTGGGGGGGGGGGGGGCAGTGTCCCTTTTTCTTTTCTTAGGAGACATTCCTGGCACAGAATCCTTTGGCATGGTAGTTGCCCAATCCTCTTAAAATCCACAAAGTCTTGGTCCTGGCTGACCAAGTCCTTTGAAGAAACAGCTAAGGCTGGGGTAAACATGAAGGCCTCTTGGGTTTGGGTGCCTGGTACTTTGGGATAGTAAAGGCCTCAGGTCACAGTGGGTGGCTGTGACATCTATCCAGTTCCCAGGGACTTCCCCCTTACAATAACTAACATGATATCATCCTTACCCTTGGCCACCGGTACTTGGGCATAGGAAACCATGGCCTGCTCAGTGACTTCAGACCTAATCGATGTTAGACTGTGAGTTGTGGACCTGAGCTGTGATGACCTATGTAGAGGCCATGCCAGAGGATTTGAATCTAGTTGTTGACATGTTTAGTTGAAGGCCTAGACAAAGAAATGTCCTTCTCTTTCAGGATTTTCTTTGTTTTTGGGGAAGATGGCCTGAAACCAGTGGACAGTGAAGCATGCAAACGACCTGCCATACTGGAATCCATATGTAGCTAAAGGGACACAGCCCTATGTCCATTTATTTTTGGAACCTAGCACAGAACTTCCTGTTAGAAATGTGCTGTGGACTTGAGCAAAAAAAAAAAAAAAAAAAAAAAAAAAGATGGCAGTGAATGAGGAAGTTGCTTCCCACAAGAAAGACAGTTAACTTTCTTGTACAGAACAAGAATCATTCACAAGGAAAAGAGAAAAAAAATGTCCCCAGTGGAGTACTTATCTGAGGCTTCTTAAATCTCTGGTAATTCAAGCTGACCAATGGACTGACAATGCTAAGAATCACATTGTAGAACTGAAGATATGCGGCCAGCTGACTGATGCTCTTTTTATACCCCGACATCCAGACGGTTTATAGTGGACATCTGTTGACTGGGAGATGGTGAAAGATTGTAGTATTCAGGCCAGCCTCAGGCTTCTGTGCATCAAAAAGATGCAATAATTAGTACTGCAACATTGCCTATGAACATCTTATTCATGAGTATGAATCTCTTTAGAATACTGGGATGATATGCAATCTTTGTGGACTGACAATTTTAAACTGTGAAACATCTAGTCCTGTATAATTCTCCAGATAAACTGAAGAACCAATATTCTTACACGGAAACTCGATCAGTCCAAATCAGTCCAACCAACGTCACATTTCAAAACTAACCAAAAATACTTCTGGACTATAATTTACTCCCTGGGAGGAAACGACCGTTTAAGGGCAGTACGGCAGTGCAACCATGCACAGTAATGAAGGCGCGCTGCCTCTGCTCCTAAACGGACATGGAGCGTGGACAAGTGCAGGGGGTTTGTCTGAGAGCAGATCTCTCACAATACACATGCCTCCTGCATTCAGGAAGTGCCGTTCGGCAATTACAATGAGCAAGAATGCTCATAGGAGGTTGCATACCTCCCAACTGTACAAATCTTCGCAGAATGTCCAGATGTGTCACCCATACAGTTGGCCTGTACTCCATTTGTCCTGGAAAATCACTGGGATGATCTCAGGATAGAAGTCGGTAAATAGTGTCAACAAAAAGCAAAAATACACAGGAACAGGTGAAAGGTGTGGTACAACAAAACTGTGTAAACTTGAAGTGAAAAACAAGTACCGAACCAACACGGCTAGGCAAAAACTCGATTTATTGAACATAAAAGAAAGAGATAAAAGTGACCACTTTTGCGATAACAATATCGCTTCCTCAGACTAATAAACAAGTAGAAAGACACGAGTTGAAAAAGAAAGCAAGACCAATCAGCTATCATATCCAAATCTGATAAATTAAGTAAAAGGTACACACACACAAGCAATACAATTGTTATAAATAAAAGGGAAACTACAAATAAAATCTAAGTTTAAAATCTTCCTTTAAAAATAACATTAATGTTTAAGCAGGCGTGCTTTCAAGAATGGTTTAAGGCTAGAGACGTCATTTAAACCAGGCCGTTTCTCTGCATTCAAGAGCAAGATCCATTTCTGTTCAGCCCTTTTTGTTTTATTAGATGTATTACCCCCTCTAATACTAATGTCCAAAACCTGAAGTACAAAGAACTTAAAAGTGTGGTCTGAGCCATGTAAAACAATGTGTTGTGCTAAGGCATTTGTATCTTTCTGGTTCCTAATATCCCTATAATGTTCTATAATCCTGTCCTTCAGTGGTCTGTTAGTTTTGCCTATATAGAATGCCTGACAGACCTGGCAGCTTGCAAAATAAACAATATTTGGAGTTCTGTAGTCAGCATAAAAATCAAGTTTGATTTTAAAATAAACTTGAGGATGTATGTAGGTTGAGCCAGTAAGTACATACTTAGCAGGGTGAAGAAGATCTACAGGAAAAAGCCTCATACCTGGTAGACTGAGGCCCTTTGATACAGAGATGTGATTTATAGCACAAATGTTTCTTCAAGGACTTATTTTTAAATGCAAAGTGTGGTATGCTGTCCCTTTCAATTCATCTATATTGTGTAGAGTATTCCATTTCTGTTTAATGACCTCACAATATTTGTTAATGTCACTAGAGTAAGGTAGAGAGACTCTAAAAGTATCTCTCACAGCTACAGTTGCTTGTGGAGCATCAGGTGGGGTATGGTTGCCAAAATAGCCTCTCCATTTCCCTTCCCTTTGTCCCCATGCAGCATTCATTTGAGAGTCAATATCTACCTCTTTGTAGCCTCTGTCTAGAAAGTCACGCTTGAGAGAGTCACATGCTAAACCCAACTGAGTGTTATCATTGTGCAATCTCATTACTCTATAAATCTGCCCTTTTAGAACATTCTGGGTGACATGCTTGGGATGCATGCTATTTTTGTACAGGAAGTTGTTCTTCCTAGTGGGTTTTCTGTAGACACTAGTATACATATTATTAAGGTCTCCTTTATTGATCTTAACATCTAAGAACTCCACTTCTACAGCAGAATATTTGCAGGTAAATTTTAAGAAACCAGTAGTGCCATGCAAGTAGTTGAGAAACTCATTCAACAGTTCTGATGAGCCAAGCCAAAGGAAAAACATATTGTCCACAAAATGTAAGTACCAGGCTATGTTCTCTTCGTAAGCATTGTTATGTAACAGACAGGATTTCTCCCATTGCACTAATGCAAGGTTGGGGTAGCTATTGGCACAGGCTGTGCCCATAGCCACCCCAACCTTCTGTAAGAACTCATTCTCAAATACAAAAACGATATTCTCACGTGCAAGCTCAAGTAGTGTACAGAGCAAATTCACTTTCTCATTTGTAAAACATCTCCTGTCATTCACAAAAGCTCTGACATTCTACTTTCCAGTCATTGGGAATCACTGTAAATAGTGATTCTATGTCGAGCGTAACAAACAAATAATCATTAGACAAAGTAGATACTTTATCAAACAGTTTAGATAAAAAGGACTTAGTATCTTTTAGGACTGTGTCACATTAGTCTAGAAGTGGATGTAAGTTTTTTTCAACGAAAATTGATAGTGGCTCTGTGCTCCAACCCTTGCCAGAAACAATAGGTCTCATGGGTGGGCACTCCAAGTTCTTATGTATTTTGGGAAGCCCATAAATTGTAGGAATGAGGGGGTGTTCAACATTAAAATAATTAAACTCTCAGAAATGAAACCTGTCATGAGTAAGTCAAACAGCATAAAAGAAACTTATTCCATAATTCCTGTGACAGTAGTTCTTGAAACATTTAAATAAGTTGCTTCATCATATACTATCTTTCTCATTTGTGTTAGATTCAGATCTCTATCAAGTACCACAATACTGCCACCTTTGTCTGCAGGCCTAACCTCTACTGAGTGCATATTCTTTAAGTCAAATAGAGCAGTAGAGTCATCTGGTGACATGTTTGAAAAAAGAGGTTTAGAGTGAGTATCAAATAAATACCTAAACTTTTATTCACACAAAGAAATAAATGCTTCTACCACAGGGTGAGGTCGAGGAGTGAAGGTACTGGTTTTTTTAATTCAGTAACATTAAGCTGAGAGTCACTTTTGAAAACGGTTTTGAGTATCAATGATCTACCCAAAAGTCTTAAATCTTTATGCAACTCTACAGGTTCAGTTTTTTTTCCCTGGAATAAAGGATAACCCTTTATTCAGTAGGGTTAGTTGTTCTGGAGTAAGTATAGTGGAAGAAATATTATACACCAAAGCTGCATTCAGGGTTTCCGTCGTTTCACTGTTGGTTCTGTGTGATCCATACTCTGTAGACGTTGTAGCCTGCCTTTCCTCCCTTGCCTCCTGCTTCTCTCCTTGATGGGGAGGGGGTTTGTTAAAGGACACAATGGCTTGCTCGAAGTCCCTGTTAAAAAAAACATAGAAGGTGTTCCCTTTGAAGTAGAGGCTGTTCCTGTTGTTATTAATTCCATTTGAGTAATTTTAGATGGCCAGGAATGAGTACTCCACCTGATGCTCCACAAGCAACTGTAGCTGTGAGAGATACTTTTAGAGTCTCTCTGCCTTACTCTAGTGACATTAACAAATATTATGAGGTCATTAAACAGAATTGGAATATCCTACACACAATAGATGAACTGAAAGGGACTATAGACAGCACATCACATTTTGCACTTAAAAACAATAAGTCCTTGAAGAAACATTTGTGCTATAAATCACAGCTCGGTATCAAATGTCCTCAGTCTACCAGGAATGAGACTTTTTCCTGTAGATCTTGTTCACCCTCTCAGTATATACTTATGGGCTCAACCTACATACATCCTCATGTTTACTTTAAAATCGAACTTGATTTTTATGCTGACTGCAGAACTCCAAATATTGTTTATTTTGCAAGCTGCCAGGTCTGTCATGCCTTCTATATAGGCAAAACTAACAGACCACTAAAGGACAGGATTCTCGAGCACTATAGGGATATTAGGAACCAGAAATATACAAATGCCTTAGCACAACACATTGTTTTACATGGCTCAGACCACACTTTTAAGTTCTTTGTACTTCAGGTTTTGGACATTAGTATTTGAGGGGGTAATACATCTACTAAAACAGAAAGAGCTGAACAGAAATGGATCTTGCTCTTGAATGCAGAGAAACGGCCTGGTTTAAATGGCGTCTCTATCCTTAAACCATTCTTGAAAGCACGCCTGCTTAATCATTAATGCTATTTTTAAAGGAAGATTTTAAACTAAGATTTTATTTGTAGTTTCCCTTTTATTTATAACAATTGTATTGCTTGTGTGTGTGTACCTTTTAGTTAATTTATCAGATTTGGATATGATAGCTGATTGGTTTTGCTTTCTTTTTAAACTCGTGTCTTTCTACTCGTTTATTAGTCTGAAGAAGCGATATTGTTATCGTGAAAGTGGTCACTTTTATCACTTTCTTTTATGTTCAATAAATCGAGTTTTTGCCTAGCCGTGTTGGTTCGGTACTTGTTTTTTACTTCAAGTTGAAGTCAGTAAATAATGGCATACATTTCAGTTTCAGACTTCAAATCCGTCAGAAAACGTATATTAAAACAAATCCTGTTACAATAGCAACTTTCCCAAGTTTATAAGAGCAATATTTAAAATATGTCCATAGCTGGACCTCATGTTGTCAAGCTTTGTCCAGATAATTTGCATGAAGGAGGTTGAGAGGTATGCGGGGTTGCTAGGATGTCTGCCAAATGTGCAGACGAATGCAGGAATCCACAGCAATGTATAATCTGTCCCTTCCTAGAGAAAATAACAGTAGAGAATTTTGTTTTTATCAAGCAGATTAAATTTA
The DNA here is from genome assembly GCF_019279795.1 of Protopterus annectens. Lineage (NCBI taxonomy): Eukaryota > Metazoa > Chordata > Ceratodontiformes > Protopteridae > Protopterus > Protopterus annectens. The sequence goes on from NC_056747.1 coordinate 1,289,335,203, forward strand.
ATCGTAGGTGCGTGGGTTTGCCCATTGCTTAGCTACGCATACTGTAGCTTAAATAGCACAAGAAGATAAATAGCAGGATACATTCAGTTGAAACAGTACTGTAATAGTGTAGTGGTCAGAGCGTTCGCTTTGTGAGCAGTCATTCCCAGTTTAATCCTCACTGTAGTAAATTCCATTTTTCATCCGAAAGCAATTTATGAACATTTTTTTTGCTGTATAACCTACTAAATAACATATATTTGTGAACTGGAGTACTGCAGTAAGTGCAGATGTGAGGTGTCTTTGTAATAATGTGGTAAAATCTACAGATAAACACAAGTGCCCCATACAGTATATGTACACATGAATCAGGGATACTAAATGAAGTTATAATGTGTAATAAATGATAAATCCATAGAGTGTCCAAATTTACCACTTTCCCAAGAACCATGTTTTATTTCTTTCTAGACTAGTGCGGGGGTAAGTGGGTGCAAGCACTTTTAAGCAGTAGTAAGCAGGTTTAAGCCTGTTTGTGTGGGGGTAAGCAATGTGCACACAGGTTAAGCAATTTTGAAGCTAACTCTCTGTAAGCATATTTAACCGGAAGTTAGCATTGCTTACCATCATGCAACCCCACTTACACCTGCTTAAAAGTGCCTTAATCACTCTGTATCCAACAGCCCCATTGTTCTGCCCAGCAACACGATATACATGCCTTGCAGGTCTTGAACCCACAACCCTGTACACTATAGTCACAGTAGTTGACCAGTAAGCCATCACAGCTGTACATAAAATTGAGGTATACTCAAAAAAAATCCTCACTATAGCAAAATCACAGTTTACATGTGAAAGGAATCTATAAACAGTTTTATGTTGTACAGCCTACCACATAACATATATATGTGAACTGGAGTACTGCATTAAGTCCAGATGTGAGGTGTCATTATAATAAAGTGATGAAATCCTCCAATAAACACAAGTACCCCATACAGTGTACGTACACATGAATCACGGATACCAAACAAATTTATAACATGTAATGAATGATAAATCAATGCCAAACAGCAAACAGTGTGCAAATTTAAAAATAAGCATTGCACACCTCTGCTTACTAGGTGTAAGTAATGTGTAGCCCAGCTAAATAGATTTGCCCATTGGTATACCCCTTTAAGCAATGCCAACCTTAGGTAAGCAGGTTTGCCCATAGCTTAGCATTTTCAAAACCATCCAATCATGGCAAAGTGTGGGAAATTGGCCTTATTTAAACCCCACAGGTGGGAATACATCTCATAACTGGTTGCAGCTTCCTCCTGTAGGCACTATGGCCGGTGTTGGAGAAGGATTGTGCTTCTGAGTGCAGCACTGGGGCATCCTGGAGTCCAAAGTCATGGCAAGACTCCTTGTTAAAGATCATGAACAGAAACTGCTGCAGGGCCAGTACCAGGGTTCCCAATATAAAGCGGAAGCCAGGGACCGTCTCGCCCGTGACCTCACCAGTGCCACTGGCATCCCTCAAACTGGTGAGCAGGTCAGGCATCACTATGCCGACCTGAAACAGAGGAAGAGGAAGCTCTTGGATCAGTGGATCCAAGAAGCTATACAGACGGGTGATGTCCCAGCCATGTGTAAGTATCACTCCACTACCTGTTTAATAATTGCCAGCTAATGTATATCATGGATAGGTATGGCTAAATATTCCTCTTATGTCTTTGACAGCGGCAGCAGAGCGGGCTGTGAATCAGGAAGTCATGCCTGTAGGCTGCAGAGGCTGCGTTGCAAGGCAGGTTAGTAATAATCTTGCATGTACTATCATAAGAAATAAATCTAAAAGTAGTAGAAAGGTTATTGCTAGTATAAAACCTGTATTGTGTATGGGATGTACTGAATAAACCAGACAATATGGCAGGAAGAGTCTCACATAGGTTGTATGTAAATAAAAGGGTAACAGCCTGGCAATAAAGGTCTAACTCCTGGACTGCTTGTGTTTACTCTGGTATCATATGGTAATGTAGTGTTGCATTCTCTTAATAGTACTGTTGTATTAAGCACTGTTACCCACACTGTGCTACATAAATAAAATGTGTAGGAATGTCTGTATACCACTGTTGTAATAACAAGGTCATATTGTACAACTGAGGGAGACTTAGACAGAAAACAGTGAAAAGATACACAACATAATCCAAATAGCACACTCAACTGAGAAGTAAACTATTGTATTTTTAGCACACACAGCCATGGTTCGAATCCTGGGAGTGGTAGTAAGCTGTCTGCAGAATCATAACCCTCAACTGTACAGATAGTTTGTCAGAAAGTTCAGATAATTGGCTTAAGTTTCCTGCCGGTCACCCTGTCCCCCTGGCAAATCAGTGGGATGACCCCAGATATTTAGGTAGCAAATAATGACATACAACTGATTGCCAGACATCATAACTGTCAGAAATATATCTATAAGAACAAACTAGTCACTCTAGCAACTCACCAAGATGTTATAAGCTACTACTTTCAGATCACTATCTGACATTTCTAACCTATGAACAAATTCTACTCTATACTACTGTTCTCAACCTACAAACATATAAATATGTATTATATATTGTATATATGTTGCAGTTTAACTGTTCTGAGTTTGCTGTTTAATACTTACAAGTTGTTACTGCACCTTTTTGCTACAGTGTATTGCATTTTGTTAACTTTGAATTATCTAGCTTTTCTATGTACTACGTACTCTGAATCATGTAGCTTATACTTTGTACTACGTACTCTGAATCATGTAGCTTATACTTTGTACTATGTACTCTGAATCATGTAGCTTATACTTTGTACTATGTACTCTGAATCATGTAGCTTATACTTTGTACTATGTACTCTGAATCATGTAGCTTATACTTTGTACTATGTACTCTGAATCATGTAGCTTATACTTTGTACTATGTACTCTGAATCATGTAGCTTATACTTTGTACTATGTACTCTGAATCATGTAGCTTATACTTTGTACTATGTACTCTGAATCATGTAGCTTATACTTTGTACTATGTACTCTGAATCATGTAGTTTATACTTTGTACTACGTACTCTGAATCATGTAGTTTATACTTTGTACTATGTACTCTGAATCATGTAGCTTATACTTTGTACTATGTACTCTGAATCATGTAGCTTATACTTTGTACTATGTACTCTGAATCATGTAGCTTATACTTTGTACTATGTACTCTGAATCATGTAGCTTATACTTTGTACTATGTACTCTGAATCATGTAGCTTATACTTTGTACTATGTACTCTGAATCATGTAGCTTATACTTTGTACTATGTACTCTGAATTATGTAGCTTATACTTTGTACTGTGTACTCTGAATTATGTAGCTTATACTTTGTACTGTGTACTCTGAATCATGTAGCTTATACTTTGTACTATGTACTCTGAATCATGTAGCTTATACTTTGTACTATGTACTCTGAATCATGTAGCTTATACTTTGTACTATGTACTCTGAATCATGTAGCTTATACTTTGTACTATGTACTCTGAATCATGTAGCTTATACTTTGTACTGTGTACTCTGAATCATGTAGCTTATACTTTGTACTGTGTACTCTGAATCATGTAGCTTATACTTTGTACTGTGTACTCTGAATCATGTAGCTTATACTTTGTACTGTGTACTCTGAATCATGTAGCTTATACTTTGTACTGTGTACTCTGAATCATGTAGCTTATACTTTGTACTGTGTACTCTGAATCATGTAGCTTATACTTTGTACTATGTACTCTGAATCATGTAGCTTATACTTTGTACTATGTACTCTGAATCATGTAGCTTATACTTTGTACTATGTACTCTGAATCATGTAGCTTATACTTTGTACTATGTACTCTGAATCATGTAGCTTATACTTTGTACTATGTACTCTGAATCATGTAGCTTATACTTTGTACTATGTAGTCTGAATTATGTAGTTTATACTTTGTACTACGTACTCTGAATCATGTAGTTTATACTTTGTACTATGTACTCTGAATCATGTACCTTATACTTTGTACTATGTAGTCTGAATTATGTAGTTTATACTTTGTACTGTGTACTCTGAATCATGTAGCTTATACTTTGTACTGTGTACTCTGAATCATGTAGCTTATACTTTGTACTATGTACCTGAATCATTTAGCTTATACTTTGTACTATGTACCTGAATCATGTAGCTTATACTTTGTACTATGTACTCTGAATCATGTAGCTTATACTTTGTACTATGTACCTGAATCATGTAGCTTATACTTTGTACTACGTACTCTGAATCATGTAGCTTATACTTTGTACTACGTACTCTGAATCATGTAGCTTATACTTTGTACTACGTACTCTGAATCATGTAGCTTATACTTTGTACCACGACTCTGAATCATGTAGCTTATACTTTGTACCACGTACTCTGAATCATGTAGCTTATACTTTGTACCACGACTCTGAATCATGTAGCTTATACTTTGTACTCACGACTCTGAATCATGTAGCTTATACTTTGTACTACGTACTCTGAATCATGTAGCTTATACTTTGTACTACGTACTCTGAATCATGTAGCTTATACTTTGTACTACGTACTCTGAATCATGTAGCTTATACTTTGTACTATGTACTCTGAATCATGTAGCTTATACTTTGTACTATGTACTCTGAATCATGTAGCTTATACTTTGTACTATGTACTCTGAATCATGTAGCTTATACTTTGTACTATGTACTCTGAATCATGTAGCTTATACTTTGTACTATGTACTCTGAATCATGTAGCTTATACTTTGTACTATGTACTCTGAATCATGTAGCTTATACTTTGTACTATGTACTCTGAATCATGTAGCTTATACTTTGTACTATGTACTCTGAATCATGTAGCTTATACTTTGTACTATGTACTCTGAATCATGTAGCTTATACTTTGTACTATGTACTCTGAATCATGTAGCTTATACTTTGTACTATGTACTCTGAATCATGTAGCTTATACTTTGTACTATGTACTCTGAATCATGTAGCTTATACTTTGTACTATGTACTCTGAATCATGTAGCTTATACTTTGTACTATGTACTCTGAATCATGTAGCTTATACTTTGTACTATGTACTCTGAATCATGTAGCTTATACTTTGTACTATGTAGTCTGAATTATGTAGTTTATACTTTGTACTATGTACTCTGAATCATGTAGCTTATACTTTGTACTATGTAGTCTGAATTATGTAGTTTATACTTTGTACTATGTACTCTGAATCATGTAGCTTATACTTTGTACTACGTAGTCTGAATTATGTAGTTTATACTTTGTACTACGTACTCTGAATCATGTAGTTTATACTTTGTACTATGTACTCTGAATCATGTACCTTATACTTTGTACTATGTAGTCTGAATTATGTAGTTTATACTTTGTACTATGTACTCTGAATCATGTAGCTTATACTTTGTACTATGTACTCTGAATCATGTAGCTTATACTTTGTACTATGTACTCTGAATCATGTAGCTTATACTTTGTACTATGTACTCTGAATCATGTAGCTTATACTTTGTACTATGTACTCTGAATCATGTAGCTTATACTTTGTACTATGTACTCTGAATCATGTAGCTTATACTTTGTACTATGTACTCTGAATCATGTAGCTTATACTTTGTACTACGTACTCTGAATCATGTAGCTTATACTTTGTACTACGTACTCTGAATCATGTAGCTTATACTTTGTACTATGTACTCTGAATCATGTAGCTTATACTTTGTACTATGTACTCTGAATTATGTAGTTTACACGTTGTACTATGTAGTCTGAATCATGTAGCTTATACTTTGTATTATGTAGTTTACACTTTGTACTATGTACTCTGAATCATGTAGCTTATACTTTGTACTATGTAGTATGAATTATGTAGTTTACACTTTGTACTATGTAGTCTGAATCATGTAGCTTATACTTTGTACTATGTACTCTGAATTATGTAGTTTACACTTTGTACTATGTAGTCCGAATCATGTAGCTTATACTTTGTACTATGTACTCTGAATTATGTAGTTTACACTTTGTACTATGTAGTCTGAATCATGTAGCTTATACTTTGTACTATGTACTCTGAATTATGTAGTTTACACTTTGTACTATGTAGTCTGAATCATGTAGCTTATACTTTGTACTATGTAGTATGAATTATGTAGTTTACACTTTGTACTATGTAGTCTGAATCATGTAGCTTATACTTTGTACTATGTAGTATGAATTATGTAGTTTACACTTTGTACTATGTAGTATGAATCATGTAGCTTATACTTTGTACTATGGAGCTTTTCTCCCCGGCCCTCCACTGAAAATGGGCTCTTTGGGCCCAGTGGACCTCCCCGGTCACCAAACTGGAAATAAATAAATATAAGAGTAATATGCAACGTATGTCCCATCTTCAGCCCCATGTTGTGAAGCTGTGACCAGAGTGTGTGGAGTAGCAGAGTGAGACGTATGTGCATAATACTAATGTGGAATCTGGTAATTTGTGTGGCAACATTCAGGTAGTGTTAACAAACATTCCCTCCACGGGTCTGTCAGATACAAAAAACGTGCCTAGAAATAAAAGATTGAAATCCTGGACTGGTACTGTTTAGTCTGGTATTGTATGACATTGTTAGTGTTGCAGTTTCTCTGAATAATAAGGTATTACTCAGCACTGTCATCCACGCTGTGCTACATAATAAAACTGTCTAGGAAACCCTGTATAAAAGTGTTGTAATTACAAGGTCAGATTGTAAAACCACGGGAGTCTTTACAGATAGACATCAGAGAAGAGATGCACAGCAATATCTATACAGCGCACTCAACTGTGATGTACACTGTTTTATTTTTAGCAGACACAGCCATGGTTCGAATCCTGGGAGTGGTAGTAAGATGCATGCAGAATCATACCCCTCAACTGTACAGATTTGCCCAGAATGTCCAGATAATTGGCCAATAGCCGCTGCCTGTTACTCTGTCCCCCTGGCAAATCAGTGTGATGATCTCTGACATTTACGCAGCATTTAATGACATGTAACTAACTGTCAGACCTGCAAATATTCAGAAAATGTACATGAAAACAAACCTGTCATTACAGCAACTCACCAAAGGTTTATGAGGGCAATAGTCAAAATATGTCCCAGTTTCACCTGCATGTTGTCAAGACTTCCCCAGAGTGTGTGCAATAAGAGATTGAGAGGTATGTGCATAACATCAACCTGGAATCTGGGAATATGTA